>NC_054467.1:251231875-251542763 GCF_017639515.1 Carcharodon carcharias | reverse complement strand
CTGAACACTGTTTATTTCAATCGGTTCCCAGTAGAGTCCTTTAACTCTATCTGGCTCCGGGAGGGTTTTTTTTTTGAAGAAACCCTTGCACCCAAGGGTTTCCAAACTCTATTTACTGGAGGTTAGTGGGGCTATCAGTTGAGCAAGAGGGATCGAATCGAATGCTGAAATAAGAGGTGAGCAGAGCTAATCATTGCCGGCTGAGGTGATTTGGCTACGATGAGGAGCAAATGGCAGTTTAATGGAATGGGGATGATCCCAAGGAGCGCCAAACAGCAGGGGGAGGGAGAATGGGGGAGACGTGGGGGTTGGGGTGGAAAACACAATTCATTCCTGGCAGAGAGTGATCCGTTTGAGCACTGCTAAAGGAGTGCAATTTTATTAGGAGCCTGTGCTTAACGTGCGTTCTTCAGGCAATGGATAGGACCGGCCTGCGAGAGGCAACTCTCAACTGCCTAACAACCATGACACAAGAGTTTGTTCATCCATCAAGCACGTAGCAGCTGAGGAAGCACTTGACACCAACAGAAGGGAGGAAGGAAAGAACTTGCATTTACATAGCACCTTTCACTTCCTCAGGATGTCCCACAGCACTTCATGGCCACTTTTCAAGGGCAGTCATTATTGCAATGCTGTCATTAATGGAATGCACAACAATCTGCACACAGCAAGCTCCCAGAAATACCAATGTGTTGCTTTTTAATGAGAGAAAGAGAAAGTTCTGGAAATACTCAGCAGGTCTGGCAGCATCTGTGGAGAGGCAAATAGAGTTCATGTTGCAAGCTGATGAACTTTCATCAGTTCCGCTGAAGGGCCACTGGCCAGAACTCTGTTACTCTCCCTGCTGTCTGACCTGCATAGGAACATGGGACTTTTACGAGCATCAGTAGGCCATTCAGCCCTTTGCGCCTGCTCAGCCTTTCAATAAGATCATGGCTGATCTGGTTGTGATCTCAACTCCACATAACCCTTGACTCCCTTGTCTACCAAAAATCTGTTTAACTCAACCTTGAATAGATTCAATGACCCAGGTTCCATTGCTTTCTGGGGAAGAGAATTCCACAGACAACCAACTCTCTGAGAGGAAACATTTCTCCTCATCTCTGTCCTAAACGGTAGACCTCTTATTCTTAAACTGTGTGCCTTGGTTCCAGTGTCTCCCACAAGTGGAAACATCCTCTTGGCATCTACCCTATCGAATTCCCTCAGGATCTTATGTGTTTCAATAAGATCACCTCTCATTCTTCTAAACTCCAATGGGTATAGGCCTAACCTGTTCAACCTTTTCTCAGAAGATAAGCTCCTCATTCCAGGAATGAGTCGAGTGAACTTTCTCTGAGCTGCTTCTAACACAATTATATATTTTTTTTCAAATAAGGAGACCCAAATTGCACACCTTACTCCAGTTGTGGTCTCACCAATGCCCTGTACAGCTGCAATAAAATGTCTCGACTTTTATATCCCATTCCCCTTGCAATGAACACCAACATTCCATTTGCCTTCTTAATTATCTAATCACTTGCTGTACCTGCATGCTAATTTTTTGTCATTCATGTACCGTGACACCCAGATCCCTCTGTACCATCGGCTTCTGAAATATCTCTCCTTTTAAATAATAGGCTACTTTTCTATTCTTCATCCCAAATTGGAAAAGTTCACATTTTCCCACATTATACTCCACCAACTCAGTATTTCAAAAATTATCTAATTTTATTTTTGATTTACAGCGAATGTAGTATTTTGTTTTTCCACTTTTTGCAATGTTGACTGAGGTATGATATTGACCAGGACACCGGGAGAACTGAAATAAAAACAGAAAATGCTGCAAAAACTCAGCAAATCCGGCCACATCTGTGGGGAGGGAAACAGAGCTAACATTTCAAGTCTGTAGATATCTTGTACAGAGCTCTGAAATAGTGCCAGGGAATCTTTTATATTCAACCAAGGGCTCTTGGGCTCCTGCTCTCTCCCCGTTCTCCTGCTCGATCCCAGTGCTCTTGCTCTCTCCAGGCTCCTGCTTCCTCTCTGTCCTCCAGCTCTCTCTCCATCCTAGTGCTCTCTCTCTGTGCTCCTGCGCTCTCCATGCTCCTGCTCTCTCTGTGGTCCTGCTCTCCTTCCATGCTCCTATTTCTCCCTGCTCCTGCTCTCTCTGTCCTCGTGCTCTCTCTCCCTGCTTGTGTGCTCTCTGTGCTCCTGCTCTCTCTCCATCCTCATGCTCTCCCTCTCTCTCTGTGCTCCTGCACACTCCATGCTCATGCTCTCTCTCCGTCCTCCTGCTTTCTCTCCATCCTAGTGCACTCTGTCTGTGCTTCATCTCTCTCCCCATTCTCCTATCTCCTTGTTCTCCTGCTCTCTCTCCTTGCCCCTGCTTTCTCCGTGATCCTGCTCAATCTCCACACTAGTGCTCTATTTCTGTGCATCTGCTCTCTCTGTGCTCCTGCTCTTTCCCCATACTCCTGTTCTCTCTCCATCCTAGTGCTCTCTGTGTTCCTGCTCTCTCCATGCTCCTGCTCTCACCATGCTCCTGCTCTCTCTCCATCCTAATGCTCTCCCTCTGTGCTTCTGCTCTCTCCATGCTCCTGTGCACCCTGTGCTCGTGCTCTGCCTCCGTGCTCCTGCTCTCCATGTGCTCCTGCTCTCCATGTGCTCCTGCTCTCCATGTGCTCCTGCTCTCCCATGCACCTACTCTCCCCATCCTTCTGCTCTCTCCATGCTGTTCTCCCCATGCTCCTGCTCTCTCTCCATGCTCCTGCTGTTGCTGTGCTCCTGTTTGCCCCGGGTTCCTGCTCTCGCCAGTCTACTGCTCTGTCTCCATGCTCCTGATCTCCAAGGTGCTCCTGCTCTCCCTGTGCACCTGCTCACCCCGTGCTTCTGTTCTCTCTGCATGCTCCTGCTCTCTCTGTGCTCCTGCTCTCTCTCTTTACTCCTGCTCTCCCCGTGATCCTGTGCACCCTGTGCTCCTGCTGTCTCTGTGCTCCTGCTCTGTCTCCATGCTCCTGCTCTCCACGTGCTTCTGTTCTCCAAGTGCTCCTGCTCTCCCATGGTCCTGCTCACCCCATGCTTCTGCTCTCTCTGTGCTCCTGCTCTCTCTCTCTGTGCTCTTGCTCTCCCTGTGCACCTACTCGCCCCAAGCTTCTGCTCTCTCTGTGCTCCTGCTCTGTCTCCATTCTCCTGTTTTCCCTGTGCTCCTGCTCTTGCCGTTCTCCTGCTCTCTCTCTCTGTGCTCCTGCTTTCACCATGCTTCTTTTCACCCATTGGTCCTGCTCGCTCCCCCATGCTCCTGCTTCCATGTACTTCTGCTCTCTCCATGTTCCTGCCCTTCTTATGCTCCTGCTCTCCCTCTGCTCCTGCTCGCACTATCCTCCTGCTCTCTCCGTGCCCCTGCTTTCCCTGTGTACATACCTGCCCTGTGCTTCTGCTCTCTCTATGCTCCTGCTGTCTCCATCTTCCTTCTCTCTCTATGCTCCTGTTCTCTCCTTGCTCCTGCTCTCTCCGTGCTCCTGCCCTCTTTGTGCTCCTGATCTCTCCGTGCTCCTGCCCGCTATGTGCTCCCTCTCTCTCCATGCTCCTGCACTATTCGTACTCCTGTTCCTTCTCCATGCTCCTACTCTCTCCAATCTCCTGTTCTGTCTCTATGCTCCAGCTCTCTCTGTGCTCCTGTTCCGTCTCCATGCTCCTGCTTTCTCTGTGCTCCTGCTCTCCCCGTACTCCTGCTCACACCATCCTCTTGCTCTCTCCATGCTCCTGCTCTCTCCGTGCTCCTGCTTTCTCTGTGCTCCTGCTCACCACATGCTCCTTCTCTCTCTCCGCACTCATGCTCTCTCTATGCTCATGCCCTCACCATGCTCCAGCTCTCTCTCCGTGCTCCTGGTCTCCCTGTAGTACCGTCCTCTCCATGCTTTGCTCTCCCCGTGCGCCTGCCCTCTCTGTGCTCCTGCTCTCCACATGCTCCTGCTCTCTCTCCTTGCTCCCTCTCCCCATCCTCTTGCAGTCTCCATGCTCCTGATCTCTCTTTGCACTCTTCCTCTCTCTTTGCTCCTGCTCCCTTCGTCCTCCTGCTCTCTCCATGTTCCTGCTTTCTCTGTGTTCCTCTTCTCTCCGTGTTCCTGCTCACTCCATGTTCCTGCTCTCTCCCCTGCTCTCTCTGTGTTCCTGCTCTCTCCCCGAACTCCTGCTGTCTCCATGCTTGTGCTCTCCCCATGCTCCTATTCTCTCCATGCTTCTGCTCTTTCTCATTGCTTCTGCTTTCCTTGTGCTCCTGCTCTCTCCATGTTCCTGCACGATCTGTGCTCCACCTTTCCCTGTGCTCTAGCTCCCTCTCTGTGCTCCTGCACTCTCCTTGCACCTGATCTCTCTGTGCTCCTGCTCTCTCCGTTCTCCTGCTCTCTCCCCATGTTCCTGCTCTCTCTCCATGCTCCTGCTCAATCCATGTTCCACCTTTCCTAATGTTCCTTCTCTCTCTGTGCTCCTGCTCTCGCCATGCTCCTGCTCTCTCCACACTCCTGCTCTCCAATCTCCTGCTCAGTCTCTATGGCTCCTGCTCTCCGTTATCCTGCTCTCTCGGTGCTCCTGTGTGCCCCGTGCTCCTGCTCTCTCTGTGCTCTGCATGCTCCATGCTCCTGCTCTCTCCATGCTCCTGCTGTCTTCTGTGTTCCTGCCCTGTCCATGCTTTTGCTCTCTCTGTGTTCCTGCTCTATCCATGCTCCTCCTTTCCCTGTATTCCTGCTCTCTCTGTGCTCCTGCTCTCCCCACGCTCCTGCCCTTTCCATCCTCCTGCTCTCTGTGCTCCTGCTCTCTCCCCATGCTACTGCTGTCCCCATTATCCTGCTCTCCCCATGCTGCTGCTCTCTCCATCCTCCCGCTTTCTCTGTGATCCTCCTCTCTCTCAATAATTCTGCTCTCCCCATGCTCCTGTTCTCTCCACGATCCTGTTCTCTCCCCATGCCCCTGATCTCCCCTCATGCCCCTGCTTTCCCAGTGCTCCTGCCCTCTCCGTGCTTCCGTTCTCTCCATACTCTTGCTCTTTCTCCATGCTCCTGTTCTCCCTAACCTCCTGTTCTCTCTGTGCTCCTGCTCTCCCTGTGCTCCTGCTCCCCTATAATCTTGCTCTCTCTGTGTTCCTGCTCTCCCCATGCTCCTGCTCTCTCCATCTTCCTTCTCTCTATGCTCCTGTTCTCCTTGCTCCTGCTCTCTCCGTGCTCCTGCCCTCTTTGTGCTCCTGCTCCTCCTCTGTGCCCCTGCTCTCTCCACCCTCCTGCTCTCTGCGTGCTCCTGATCCCTCCAGGCTCCTGCCCTCTTTGTGCTCTTGCTCTCCCCATGCCCCTGCCCTCTTCATGCTCCAGCACTCCCCATACTCCTACTTTCTCCTTGCTCCTGTTCTCTCCTGATACTTCTGCTTTCCCCATTCTCCTGCTCTCTCTCGGTGCTCCTGCTCTCTCTCCATGTTCCTGCTCTCTGTCCGTGCTCCTGCTCGATCCATGCTCCACCTTTCCCTGCGTTCCTACTCTCTCTGTGCTCCTGTTCTCTCTGTGCTACTGCTCTCTGTCAATGCTCCTGCACACTCCATGCTCCTGCCCTCTCCATGCTCCTGCTCTCTCCCTGCTCCTGCTCTCTCTCTGTGCTACGGCTCTCCCCATAATCCTGTACTCTGCATGCTGTTGCTCTCTCCACACCCCTGCTCTGTCTCTATGCTCCTGCTCTCCGTTATCCTGCTCTCTCCATGCTGCTGCACATTCCATGCTCCTGCTCTCTCTGTGCTCCTGCACACTCCATGCTCCTAGTCTCTCCATGCTCCTGCTGTCTTCTGTGCTCCTGCCCCGTCCATGCTTTTGCTCTCTCTGTGCTCCTACAGTCTCTCTGTGCTCCTGCTCTCTCTCCATGCTCTTGATCTCTCCATGCTCCTCCTTTCCCTGTATTCCTGCTCTCTCTTTCTATGCTTCTTCTCTCGCTGTGCTCCTGGTCTCCCTGTGCTCCTGGTCTCCCTGTGCTCCTGCCCTCTCCATTCTCCTGCTCTCTCTCTGTGCTACTGCTCTCCCCATTATCCTGCTCTCCCCATGTTGCTGCTCTCTCTGTGCTCTTGCTCTCTCCATCCTCCCACTCTCTCTGTGCTCCTCCTCTCTTCCAATACTTCTGCTCTCCCCATGCTCCTGTTCTCTCCATGATCCGGTCTCCCCATATGCCACTACTCTCCCGTCATGCCCCTGCTTTCCCCATACTTCCCCCCTCTCCGTGCTTCTGTTCTCTCCAAGCTCCTGCTCTCCCTAACCTCCTGTTCTTTCTGTGCTCCTGCTCTCCCCATGCTCCTGCTCCCCCTATAATTTTGCTCTCTGTGTTCCAGCTCTCCCCATGCTCCTGCTCTCTCCATCTGCCTTCTCTTTCCGTGCTCCTGCTCTCTTCACTATCCTGCTCTCTGCATGCTCCTGATCTCTCCATTTTCCTGCCGTCTTTGTGCTCCTGCTCTTTCCCATACTCCTACTCTCTCTCTGTGCTCCTGCTCGCCCCGCATTCTCCTGCTCTCTGTGTGCTCCTTCTCTGCCTCAGTGCCCCTGCTTCCCAGGTGCACCTGCTCTTTCCATGCTCCTCCTCACTCTACATGCTCCTGCATGCTCCCTGCTCCTGCTTTCTCCATGCTCCTGCCTTCTCTATGCTCCTGGTCTCCATGCACTACTGCTCTCTGTACTCTTGCCCTCTCCATGTTCCAGCTCTCTCCATACTCCTGCTCTCTGTGCTCCTGCTTTCTCTCCATGCTCCTATTCTCTCTATGCTCCTGCTTTCACTGGTCTCCTGCTTTTGCCATACTCCAGCCCTGTCAGTGCTCCTGCCCTCTGTCCTCCTGCTCTCCCCATGCTCCTGCTCCCTGTCCGTGCTCCTGTTTTCTCTCTCTGCACTTGCACTCTGTCTGTGCACCTGCTCTCTCCATCATCCTGCTCCTGATCTCTCCGTGCTCTTGCTCCGTCCATGCTCCTGCTTCCTCTCTGCACTATTGCTCTTTTTCCATGCTCCTGCTCTCCCCATGCTCCTGCTCCTGATCTTCCTGTGCTCTTGCTCTCCCCGTACTCCTGCTCTCTCCATGCTCCTGCTCTCCCTGTACTTCTGTTCCCAGTGCCCCTGGTCTCCCTATAATCCTGCTCTGTCTCCATTCTCCTTAAGCTCTTCCCGTGTTCCTGCTCTCTCTCCATGCTCTTGCTCTCCCCATGCTGCTGCTCTCTCTCTGTGTTCCTGCTCTCCCTGTGCTCCTGCTTGCTCTCTCCATTCTCCTGCTCTCTCCCCGTGCTCCTGCTCTCCCCATTCTGCTGGTCTCTTTGCTCCTGCTCTCTCTCCATTCTCCTGATCTTTCCCCATGCTTCTTCTCTCTCCCTGTGCTCCCACTCTCTCTCCATCTGGCTTTGTCAGGGGAGATCATGTCTAACGAATTGAATTTTTCGAGGAGGTGACTAGTTGTGTCGATGAGGGTAATGCAGTTGATGTACTCTACATGGACTTCAGTAAGGCTTTTGACAAGGTCCCACATGGGAGAATGGCTAAGAAGGTAAGAGTCCATGGGATCCAGGGCAATTTGGCAAATTGGGTCCAAAATTGTCTAAGTGGCAGGAGGCAGAAGGTGATGGTCGAAGGTTGCTTTTGCGATTGGAACCTGTGATGAGTGGTGTACTGCAGAGATCAGTGCTGGGACCCTTGCTGCTTTGTAGTGTACATTAATGAAATGGACGTGAATACAGGAGGTAGGATCAGTAAGTTTGCAGATGACACGAAAATTGGTGGTGTGGTAAATAGTAAGGAGCAAAGCCTTAGATTAAAGGACAATCTAGATGGGCTGGTAAGATGGGCAAAGCAATGGCAAATGGAATTTAATCCTGAGAATTATGAGGTGATGCATTTTGGGAGGACTAACACAGCAAAGGAACACACAATGAATGGTAGGAACCTAGGAAGTACAGAGGATCCCAGGAACTTTGGTGTACATGTCCATAGGTCCCTGAAGGCAGTAGAACAGGTAGATAAGGTGACTAAGAAGTCATATGAGATACTTGCCTTTATTAGCCAAGGCATAGACTATAAGAGCAGGGAGGTTATGTTGGAGCTGTATAAAATGCTAGTTAGGCCACAGCTGGAGTACTGTGTGCAGTTCTGGTTGCCACACTATAGGAAGGACGTGATTGCATTGGAGAGGGTGCAGAGGAGGTTCACCAGAAATTTGCCTGGGCAGAAGCGTTTTAGCTATGGAGAGAGGCTGGATGGGCTAGGATTGTTTTCCTTAGAGCAGAGAAGGCTGAGGGGGGACCTGATAGAAGTACACAAAATTATGAGGGGCATGGATAGAGTAGATAGGAAGAAACCTTTCCCCTTAGCGGAGGTGTCAATAACCAGGGGGCATAAATATAAGGTGGGGGCAGGAGGTTTAGAGGGGATTTGAGAAAAGTTTTTTCACCCAGAGGATGGTTGGAATCTGGAACACACTGCCTGAGGGAGTGGGTAGAGGCAAGAACTCTCATAACATTTACCAAGTATTTAGATGACCACTTGAAACGCCATAGCATACAGGGCTACGGGCCAAGTGCTGGAAAATGGGATTAGAATAGCTAGGTGCTTGATGGCCAGCATGGACACAATGGGCTGAAGGGCCTTTTTCTGTGCTGTATAACTCTATGTCTTTGACTCTATTAATCCTGCTTTCTCCGTGCTCCTGCTCTGTCCCCATCATCCTGCTCTCTCCGCCCATGATTCTGCTCCCTCCCCTTGCTCCTGCTCTCCCCGTGCTCTTGTTCTCTCCCTGTGCTCCTGCTCCCACTCTCCCATGCTCCCTCTCCATGTTCCTGCTTGCTCATTGTGATGCTGCTCTCTCTCCCTGCTCCTAAAACCCAGTCATTTTTAATTGCACTGGTCTGTGGAGAACTGCACTGGCTGATTGGAATGAACAGCCACCTTCCACGCACTCAGCTCTATGACTGACCTACGATTTGAGCATTCTACTCAAGTACACTAAAGCCGACAGTTCGAAAAAGGGCAAACTTAGATAATTTCAATACCAAATTGGACCTTTAACACAGGATCAGTCACAGCAGCTGGAGCAGTAAACCTGTGGTCTCTTTTGGCTTTCTGATGTTTTTTGTTGGTACTCACCAAGGCTTCTTTGACAGCACCTTCCAAACCCATGATCACTACCACCTCAAAGGACAAGGGCAGCAGATAGATTGGAACATCACCACCTGCAAGTTCCCCTCCAAGTTGCTCACCACCCTGACTTGGAAATATATTGCCATTCCTTCATTGTCCCTGGGTCAAAATCCTGGTACTCCCTCCCTAACAGCACTATGGGTGTACCTACACCACATGGACTGCAACGGTTCAAAAAGGCAGCTCACCACTACCTTCTCAGGGGCAACTAGGGATGGGCAATAACTTCTAGCCCAGCCAGCGAAGCCCACATCCTGTGAATGAATAAAAAACTTCCTACTTAATAATTGTCCTTTGCTTTACTGGCACAATGGATAGCATCCCTATATCAGGGCAAGTTCCACCCCATGACTTGATGGTCATGGAAGGTGTGATTGTGGCGTGTGGCTAAGCAGGTTGATTGTCAACCTGGAAATCCTTCCGAATCTGCCAATGGCAGACAGGATTTCCTGGTCAGCCAGAGCCAGGTGATGAGCATTCCTCCAACCTTCAAGGGACTGCTAGAGAGAATCCAGCCAAACAGCCTTTTGTTCCCCCCAACATTCTTTAATTTTTTTCACATCTGTTAAAAAAGTTCAAAGGAAAGGACAAAAAAGTCCAATAGTTTTTAATGTCTCTCTGAAATTTCTGACTTGCATGCAGCAGTATACTGGAGATTAATCTTCATGCCTGGAATCCTTCATGGAGACTCCAGGCCAATCCTGGAGGTTTGGCAACCCTAAAAACAATTTGTAATATTTTAATTATATTAAAGGCACGATGTAAGTACAAAAACAATGGTATGGTTGCTAAATTTGCTAAAGACACAAAGATAAGTTGAGAATGGGACATAAGGAGGTGACGATGTAGTGGTATTGTCGCTGGACAAGTAATCCAGTGACTCAGGGTAATGCTCTGGGGGTCCCAGGTTCAAATCCTGCCACGGCAGATGATGGAATTTAAATTCAATAAAAATCTGGCATGAAAAGTATGATGATGGTCGATTGTTCTAAAAACCCATCTGTTTCAAGAATGCCCTTCATTTAGGGAAGGAAATCTACCGTCCTTACCTGGTCAATCTTAAATGGCCTAGCAAAGCAAACTGCTATAAAGTCACAAACGAGGAATGAAACCAGATGGACAAGCTGGCATCGACCTAGGCACCGCAAACGACAACTGCAAAGTCCTCCTTACTAACTTCTGGGGGCTAGTGCCAAAATTGGGAGAGCTGTCTCACAGACTAGTCAACCAACAGCCTAACATAGTCATCCTCATGGAATCATACCTTACAGATAATGTCCCAGGCATCACCATCCCTGGGTATGCCCTATCCCACCAGCAGAGTTGGCGGCACAGTGATATATAGTCGGGATGGAGTTGCCCTGGGAGTCCTCAACATCGACTCCGGACATGGCATCAGGTCAAATATGGATAGGGAAACCACCTGCTGATTACTACATACCACCCTCCCTCAACTGATGAGTCAGTGCTCCTCCATGTTGAACACCGCTTGGAGGAAGCACTGAGGGAGGCAAGGGCACAGAATGCACTCTGGGTGGGGGACTTCAATGTCCATCACCAAGAGTGGCTCAGTAGCACCATGGTTGAGTGCAATTCTGCTGCTGATGGCCCACAGCACCTCATGGATGCTAGATCTGTTTGAAATCTATCCCATTTAGCACAGTGGTAGTGCCACACAACACAATGGAGGGCATTTTCAATGTGAAGGCGGGACTTTGTCTCCACGACGACAGTGTGGTGGTCACTCCTACCTATACTATCATGGACAGATGCATTTGCAGCAGGTTGGTGAGGTCAAGTAATGTTTTTCCCTCTTGTTGGTTCCCTCACCACCTACCGCAGATCCATTCTAACAGCTATGACATTTAGGACTGGGCCAGCTTGGTCATTAGTGATACTACCGAAACACACTTTGGTTGGAGGACCACAATATCCATCACCGAGTACATCGTGTGCCCTTGCCATCCTCAGTGCTTTATTCAAGTGGTGTTCAACACAGAGGATTACTGATTCATCAGCTGAGGGGTGGGGTGGGGATGGTAATCAGCAGGAAATTTCCTAACCCATGTTTGATTTAATGTCAGGAAACTTCACAGAGTATGGAGTCCAGAGTCAATGTCAGGGCAACTCCCTCCAAACTGTATACCACTGTGCCACCCCTGCTGGTGGGACAGGTCGTATCCAGAGATGGTGAGGGTGGTGTCTGGGACATAGTCTGTAAGGTATGATTCTGTGAGCATGACTATGTCAGGCTTGACTAGTCTGAGAGACAGTTCCCCCAAATTTGGCCCCGTCTGACCTCTTCGATATTTAAAAAACTGTGGTTTAATAGGAGCATGCTTGCCTCTGGATTCAAGTCCCACTCAGAGACGCATTCTAGCGTGGCATGTCAGCACAGTACTGGGGGAGTACTGTACCATCAGATGTTCTGTCTTATGGATGAGATGTTAAACCAACACAAAGCCTGCAGAGTATTTTTGGCATTTTACCACTTTTATTACAGATTTCTTGCAGCCACTTTGCTTTTGTATTTCAATGTTATGCTTAGGTCTGCTGTGAGTGAACGCTATTGGAGTGTATAAATCAGCGTCTTGTATCTTTTACCATTCAACTGCTTGACTGAAATAAATTCAGGGTCCATCTTGGTCTGGCATGAATGTATATTGACTATTTTTCAGAGATGTGTGGCAGTATCAGATACCTCCTGATTGATGGCATGGGCTATACACCAGCTTTTAATTAAAGGAAGTGAGGGTACAATGCTAAGGAAATATCAAGAGATGCAACAAGATTTTTACAGTCCTTTTCTAAAGCATCTCCAAAACCCGCAACTTCTCCAGCTAGAGGAATACCAACAGATGATTCATAGGAGAACCACCACCACTAAGTCACTCACCATTTTGACTTGAAAATTTATCATTCTTTCATCGTCATTGAGCCTAAATCCTGGACGCTCTCCCAAACAGCAGTGTGTGTGCGCACCTACACCATATCGACAAGTGGTTCAAGAAGGCAGCTCACCCCACTATCTTCTCAAGGGCAATTAAGAGTGGGCAATAAATGCTGGCATGGCCAGTGACACCCACATCCCATGAATAAATTTTAAAAATCACAAGGCCTTAATTTAACATCTCAATAGAGCACTTCATAGGTACTCAGATCCTGATGTGGGTCTTGACCTTAAGATCATTCTGGGTCCAAGGAGCGTGACTGACTGAATCACTGGCACTTAATATTGCTTGCCAGGCACAGTCGAAGTATGTAAACCAGTTGCAGGTTACTTCTTCCATAAACCTGATATCACCCAAAACAATGCCGTGCCTGCCCAAACTCTCGGTAAGTCCCATTCACCAATCACCTCCCATGTGGTTAAAAACTTCAATTTTAAAATTCTCACCCTTGTTTTCAAATCCCTCCATGGCCTTAACCCTGTAATCTCCTCCAGCCCTATAATCCTCTGAGCTATCTGCGCTCCTCCAATTCTGGTCTCTTGAGCATCCCCAATTTTGACTGCTCCACCATTGAAGGACATGCCTTCATCTGCCTAGGCCCCAAATTGTACTCACTGAGGAAGTGAAGTGGAAAGCAAGGTCAATAGACCTTGGCATACTAGTTTACGATGCATCCCTCAGTGGGGAGACAGCAGCGTGGTTAGAGAACAAAGACACCAGGCCAATGTGACTGAAAGAGCAGCTGCAAGCAGAGCAAGATTACTGAGAATGTGCAGGCTCTTGAATTGGCTTGTGGCCACATTTGAGCTTCTAGTAAACACACTTGGCTGCCTTTCCTCTGGCCCTTTCTGTTTTATATCTTGTATGATAGCAAAAAAACCAGGAAGTATGCAAAACAAAAAACTTTCATTGAACACAATAGTGGAGGGAGGAGAGAAATCACTTGTAAGATCTTTATAAAGACTCCAAAAAAAGGACACAATCTCTTTGCAGAATATTAGAAATATCCAATAAATGAACATGCATGATTGCCATGCAGACCACTCTGCACACTCTACCCTCCCTCCCTAGCCCTCGGTTATTTTATTTGTAAAGTTTGCCCGTAAAACATCTTAAAAATCAGAACCGTATTATTGGAGAAAATTTTTCAAACAAAAAACCCCCCAAAAAAGACTAAAGAAAAAAAAAATTGTTCAGGTGCCATTTACACCGAGCCACAAACAGAAATGTCAGGTGAAGTCTTGAGTGTTGGGTCCTGCAGCTGAACTCAAGGCTGTCCGGCACTGCTCTCTTCAGTCTGTGGCTGTAATCCATGCTTCTCTATGTACCGTCTGTTTCAGGAAGGGAGAAGGTAGTCAAAGATTACACAAGAACATCATCGGGACTTGAGAGAACCCGCTGCAATTCACAGGGCCAATCTGAAAGATTGACTAACATTCCTCATCTCTAGTTTTAAAAATTGCTTTATTTATTTGTTCACGGGATGTGGGTGTTGCTGGCTAGGCCAGCATTTATTACCCGTCAACAATTCAAACTGCACATTTGTATGCACCCGATTCTGCACCGCTTCCTCCAGTGGCATTCTATGCCCAGGAACTAACGCCAGTCATTTATCCTTCCCACAGCTGGTCAATGACAAAAGCATCATGTGTGCACTGTATAAAGTACTGAGGTTATTCCTGGCAGACTTAGCTGTTCAACTAATAGCTTGCACCCTGTTAAGGTTCCGTTACCTCGGTGACTGTGTCAGATTTGGGCGTGCCAGGACAAAGCAGCTGAAGCCGGACTGCAAGAAAGGGGCAACGCTGAGGCGGATTACAGCTCTTCCAGAGATCAGCAAGATGGCTGTGGTGTGAAATGTAAAGCCCAGTACAATTAAACACGTTCTCTAACACTTAAGTTACTGGAGAGGGGCAGGGATTCGCTTTTTAAGCCAAGTGTACCTTAAACAAAGTTTGTGAAAGTGCATTTACTACTTCGCTTGCTGCTCATTCTGTTGGACTTTGAACATTAGTGTTTGAGAGGGGCTATCTATTCCATCAGTCACCTCACATAAAAGTGTGATTAAGTGAGCAAAGGTGTTTGTATTTTATAAAAATGGTACTGACCTCCTTGCGTAGGCATATAGGGCTTCTTTCCTTTCTTGTAGGGACAGGTGTCTGTCAACTGGTGATTTCTCAAACCTTGCTTTGGAAACAGGCTTTGAAAAGAGGACCAAAATACACAATCAAAAACGGAATGCCCATTATGGATATATGATCCTGCCGTTGTGGATTCAACTCTGGCTACCACCAGAGACATCCTTACCCCAAAGTTAATACTTTTCCAAGTCCAGCAGTTGCATGGCACTAGCTGCAGCTTAAACTACAACCAACATCCACAAGAAATAGGAGTAGGAGTGGACCATATGGCCCGTCGAGCCTGCTCGACCAAGATCATGACTGATCTTGGACTTCAAACCCATTTTCTGGCCCGCTCCCCATATCCTTTATTTACCTGAGACACCAAAAATATGCTTATTTTCAACGATGTAGCATACACAATTCACAATCCTTTAAGTGAAGAAAGTTCTTCTCTTCTCAGTCCTAAATGATCAGCCCCTTATTCTGAGACTGTGCCCCCGTTTTTGTTCCTGCTGGTCAGGGAATCTCTCTTAGCAGATTAGTGAGAACAGGCAGAACCATATGCGGGGTAACAGAATTGTAGAAAGGACACAGGTGACATGTCTAAGGGAAGTTGTATGCAATTCTGCAGAGGAAACATTGGGGTGAAGTTGAAATCTCAGTCCAAATTGTAACTTTCACCAAGTTGTGCTCACTGACCAACATTGCCATTGCCTGGCGACACCTTGGTTTAAAAATTCTCATCCTCGATTTCAAATGCTTGCATGCTTTGGTCCCTCCCTACCTCGAATATCTCCTCTAGCCCCACAACCCACCAAGATCTCTGCACTCCTCCAATACTGGCCTCTTGCACATTCCCTATTTTAATTGCTCCACAATTCCTTCCCTAACTGTGCCTTCCCCTTTAAAGACCCTCCTTCAAACCAGCTCTCTGGCCCAGTTTTTGGTCATCTGACCTCATATCTTATACGGTTTGGTGTTAAATTTTGTCTGGTTACTGTTACGTGAAGCGTAATTGGATCTTTTACTATGCCAAAGGCACTATACAAATGTAGGTTAATATTATTGTGATAGGTAACCTGATCTCCAAACAAAAACGGTGAGCTTGTTTGGCCTAGTGACTTTTTCCTGTTGTGGAAATTCTTATTACAATACACATATGATGAGGAAGGCCATTCAGCTTGTCCCATTACATTGAAAGAGCTATCCAATTCGCACCACCCCCACCCGCTCTTTCATCAGAGCCCTGAAAATGTTGCCTTTTTAATTACTTAGTTTAACTCGTTTTGAACGTTACTACTGAATTTACTTCCACAAGCCTTTCAGACAGTGCACTCTAGATCACCATAACTCGCTGCAGAAAAAACTCATTACCCCCCCTAGAGCTGAGAAGAGGAGAACTTTCTTCACTTAAAGAATTGTGAATCTTTTGCCAATTATCTGAAATCTGTGTGTGCTGATTACCAACCCTCCTGCCAGTAAAAAAAAGGTTTCTACTCATTTATTCTATCAAAACCCCTTATAATTATAAACATCACTTTTTAAATCTCCCCTAAACCTTCCCTGATCCAAAGGGAACAATCCCAGCTTTTCTAGACTCTCCACATAACTGAAGTTCCTCATCTCTGGTACCATTCTGATAAATTTCCTCTTCATCCTCAACTTGGGAGTCGTCCCACTGCCGAAACCAATTGTTTCTTAAATGATCCAAAGGTTTCTGGCTGCGCAATTCTACTAGAGAATCCATTCCATTCATCACCCACTCTAGAGCTATCCTATTAATCCTGTTATCAGGCCTAAAGTTGCCTTTTATTAGCTTGAACCCATGTCTTCTTGTTCTTATCTTGTAGCAATTGGAAAGTCTTGTTGCAGTTGTCAAGAACTTTGGTGAGGTCACACCTTAAAGTACATTGTACAATTTTAGGCTCCTTAACTAAGGAAGCATATGCCTGCTTAGGGAGGTGGGGCAGGTCCACTGGAGTCCTCCAGGTGCCCATCCTTGACCCTTCCTATTGCTCATCTACATGCTACTGCTCGCCATCACCTGAAAACAGAGTCATCTGAAACCAACTGTATGCTGTACACCCAGTTCCACCCTATCATCGCCTCTCTCAACCTCTCTAAACTGTCAAGGCTGTTTGTCGGACATCATGTAGTGGATGAGCAGAAATTTAGTCCCAACAAATACTGGGAAGGCCAAAGGCTTTGGTCCCTGCCATATACTGTTTCCTCTTCCGTTCTCCCTTGGTGACATACATGAGTCAGAGATGAGCTTCTGACCACAAATCTGCACCATCAGTAAGTCCTCCTATTTTCGCCTCCGTAACATCGCCCAACTCCACCCCATCTCGGCACATCGGTGGCTGAAACCCTCATCCACACCATTGTTACCCTTTCCACAACCTCACACCAAACCAGATTGTACACCAAGCCACATATTGAGATACTAGGGCAGATGAAAAAAGTTTGGTAAAGAGTACGTTTTGAGGTAGAAAAGCAGAGAGGTTTTAGGCAGGGAAATCCAGAGCTTAGGGCCTCAGAAGCAGAAGCTACAGCCACTAATGGTGGAGTGGTTAAAATCTGTAATGCTCAAGAGGCCAGAATTGGAGAGTTTTACAACTCCCTAAAAGATCATCATGTGGGCAAGCCTTGTCAGCCTGAAATTTCATAATGTTTCCCATATCTTATCTCTAAAGTCAGACCTTTGACACCAAGGATCATCTTCATAGCAAGTTAACATGAATAAGAGAAGCCTCCATTGAGGCTACACGTTAGAATAATAACCCTGCTTCCATTCCCAAACCAAGTTAACAAGTGAAATTGCAGAATACAGTCCCACAGCAAGTAGTTGACTCTGGGGTTAAGCTGGATGGATAACCATTCAAGACAGATTGAGTTCTGAAGGCATTAACAACGCTTCTTTTGATTCATTGGGAGAAATCAGATTAATTTAAAGGAGATGAAAAGATGGCAGAATGGGGTGGGTTTAAACAATGATACAAGGGAGGTGGGATTAGACTTGGGGTAGCTCTGCTTCGACTGACACTGACAAGACAGTCCAAATGACCATATTCTGTTTCGTAAATTTTCTATGATTCTAAGAATCATACATTGCTTACCACAATTAAAATAGTACATTTATATGCATACAGTTCTCTGCCACTTACAACACATATGGTTACTGCCTTCTACAACCGGCGATAAGCGTTAGCCATTTAGTCACTCCTTCAGCATCCAAACTGCCAGAAAGAGACAGTAAATGACAGATTTGATCGAGAGAGATATGGCATTAACAGCACTACTTTGGATTTTGCTGAAAAGAGAGACATGTTGCTGAAGTTTTTCATCTTGCACTCGTCAGGACAAATGCGAGAATGTCAAATTTCAAATGATTACAACAATTTATACTACAGGAGAAAGTCCAAATCAGCACTCTTTTCTCCTTTAGTATAAACAGTGATGAGTGCAAGAAAAGCTTCAACAACATCTCTCTTTTCAGAATAATGAAGTTCTGTACTACCAAGTGACTGCTTTGGATTTATTTCTTTCCTTAGTGGATATGTAGGGAAGAATGGGATTCTGGATTTCTTCAAAGCTGATCAAAGACGGACTAAATGGTGGGGAGGGACCCCACAGAATGGATCATGCAAAGGTCCTGGATG
Organism: Carcharodon carcharias; assembly: GCF_017639515.1. Taxonomy (NCBI): domain Eukaryota; kingdom Metazoa; phylum Chordata; class Chondrichthyes; order Lamniformes; family Lamnidae; genus Carcharodon; species Carcharodon carcharias. The sequence goes on along the minus strand of NC_054467.1, from coordinate 251,524,853 downwards.
GATAAGCCCAAGGAAGAGGAATACAAACTTTCAGTCCCTTACATTTATACTGTTGTACTATTTGCTCCTGACAAGTGGAACTTGTATAATACACAATATGATCGAAGTTAAGAGTTGCTGGAAGGCCAATTTACATTAATTGAATATTCACTAGGGCATGGGGGTTGGTGCAGTCAGGGGGCTGCATAGTTTAAAGCAGATGGATGCAGCACTGATGCTTACCTTGGCAGTAGGTGCACCCTTTGGTGCCTTCTTCAGAGAGGTGACCAATTTGCTGGGTGCCAGGTGAGGCTTACTTGACAAAGATGCGCTGGAGGGACTGACTGACACTTCTTCTGGGGTGAATTGTACTCTCCCCTCCAGCAGGTTTGTGATAGTCGTGTCAACACACTTTGTACTTACTGAGGAAGTGAAGCAGAAAGCAAGGTCAATGGACAAGCTGAGGGCCTTGCAGACTGGCTGCTCAAAGCCCAATCAACACTCAAAAAGCTAATTAAAAACTGCACCACATCAAGAGTTAGCTTGGAAAGAATACTTCAAGAAAACACAGACACAATTCTCAATTTACTGAGACAGAAAAATAACAAACTTGCATTTATATAGCACCTCAGGTCATCCCAAAGCACTTTACAGTTATTGAAGTATTTTTGAAGTGTAGTTACTGAAGGAAATGCAGCACTTTGGGCACAGCAAGCTTCCACAAAGAGCAATGTAAGATTAACCAGATAAACAGAATTTTTAGTGATGTTAGTTGACGGATAAATATTGGTCAGGACACAAGGGAAGAACTCATCCTGCTCTCACCTTTAAAATAAATGCAACAGGATCTTTTATGTCCACCTGAGGGGGCAGACGGTGGCCTCAGTTTAAAGACACATTCAAAAGACTGAACCTCTAACAGTGCAACACTCCCTCAGTAATGCACTGGAGTGTCAGCTGAAGTTTAAGCACATGCCAAACACTGAATGGTCTTCAGAGTAAACATTTATCTTCACTCATGCAGGTTATAATCTGAAGTAGATCGCTCAACCTTTATTTAATCTATATAACCTTCATTCTATTTAAAATCAACAGAACAAAAAAGGGACAAGTTCCTTCAGGAGCAAGTAAGCCAACCTAACGGATTACCACAGTGAAGAATTTACAGCTGTCTGTGAAGAAGTACTTTCTTGATATCAGTCCTTTTTCACCTTTGGACTTTATGCAATTCTCATGGTTTAATGGATTCCTGTACGGACTCCTATCTTCCATCTTCCTTAAACTTTAAGTTCATCCAAAATTTTGCTGCCTGCAACCTAACCCGCATCAAGTCCTGCTCACTTATTACTTCTCCCATTGCCAGGGGGTATGGATGTCGCTGTCTAGGCCAGCATTTATTGTCCACCCCTAACTGCCCTTGAGAAGACTGACACTGGTTCCTGGTTCAGCTAAGCCTTGATTTTAAAGTTTTTAATCACTGTCTTCAAATTCCTCTATGGTCTTGCCCATCCCTATTTTTGGAATCTCCTTCTACAATTCTCTGAGATCTCTGCACACTTCCAATTCTGCCCGCTTGACACCCCCAATTTAAATTGCTCCACAATTGGTGGCAGTGCCTTCTGCTGCCAAGGACCTAACATCTGGAATTCCCTCCCTAGACCTCTCTGCCTCTCTCCTCCTGAAGACCTGCCTCTTCGACTAATGGTCATCTCAGCTAATATCTCTGTATGTGGCTTGATGACAGTTTTTTTTTAAAATAGCATTGATTTAAGCACCTTGCAAAGCATTATTATGTTAAAGGTGCCAAACAAATATAAGTTGCTGTTGTTACTGTTATAACCCCTCAAACTCTGGAACCAGTCTAGTAAACCTGTTCTGCACTTCAAAAACCTTTATGCCTTTCCCGAAATGTGGTGCCCAGAATTGGATATGAACTCTTCCAGGGGCTGCACCAATGTTTTATACAGATTTAGTATAACTTCCTTGGTTGTCTACTCTATGCCTCTGCTTACAAAGCCCAGGACCCCTTATGATTTAGTGACTGATTTGTTAACCGTGTCTTGCCACCTTCAAACGTCTGCGTAAAAAAATTCCCAGGTCTCTCTGTTCCTTGCACCCACTTCAAATTTTGTAGCCAGAGAGCCTGAACTGCAATGCATTGCACCACGGTTGGCCCTGCTGCAGGTAGTCTGCACTGGAGTGCTGCTTTGGGCTGCAGTAGAGTGATTAAGTTGGAGTTTGGTGACTGAGGGCGTTTGGTGAGGGGAGAATGAGGCGATCCTTTGAGTACCATGAGTACGTTCGGGTAAGTATTTACTACTTTTATCGTTTATAGTTTTTAAGGTCTGATTTTGTGGTTCATCGTTTGTAAGGGCTATATTCTGCAACAATGGGGAGCAGGGAAGAAGTGCCCTAGAGTAATTGATATTATTTGATATTAAGTATCTTCCACAGGTTTAATTTAATTTGAAGGGGTAAGTCATGGCAGGAGGGCTCAAAGCCATGGTGTGCTCCTCCTGCTCTATATGGGATGGTGGAAACATTTCCAGTGACCAGGGCAAGCGTGTGCGTGGGAAGTGTCTCCCGCTGCAGCTCCTGGAAGCCTAGGTTTCAGGGCTGGATTGGTGGCTGGAGACACTGTGGAGCATCCGCAAGACAGAGAGTATCGTGGATAGCACGTATAAAGAGGTGGTCACACCAGAGGCTAAGAGTCCACAGGCAGGACAGGAATGGGTGACCACCAGGCAGAGCAAGAGGACTAGGCAGGCAGTGCAGGAATCTCCTGTGGCTATTCCCCCGCAAAACAGGAATACCGCTTTGGATACTGTTGGGGGAAATGGCCTCTCAGGGGAAAGCAGCAACTGCCAAATTCGTTGCACCATGTTGGCTCTGCTGCACAGGGGAGGAGTAAAAGGTGTGGGAATGCAAGAGTTATAGGGGATCCAATTGTAAGGGAAATAGATAGGTGTTTCTGTGGCCACAAACGAGGCTCCAGGATGGTACGTTGCCTCCCTGGCGTCAGGGTCAAGGATGTCTCAGAGTGGCTGTAGGAAATTCTGAAGGGGGAGGATGAACAGCCAGTGGTCATGGTATACATTGGTACAAACGACATAGGTAAAAAAAGAGGTGATATCCTAAAAGCAGAATATAGGGAGTTAGGAAGTAAATTGAAAAGTAGGACCTCAAAAGGTAGTGATCTCAGGATCACTACCAGTGTCACGTGTTAGTCAGAGTAGAAATAGCAGAACATATCGGACGAATACGTGGCTGAAGAGATGGTGTGGGGTGGGGGGTTCAGATTCCAGGGACACTGAGACCGGTTCCGGGGGAGGTGGAACCAATACAAACTGGATGGGTAACACCTGAGCAGGACCATGACTGATGCCCGAGGGAATATTTGTTAGAGTGGTTGGGGAGGTTTCAATTAAAATGGCAGGGGGGGTGGGAATCTATGCTAGGAGTCAGAGGAAGGGGAATCAAGAACAAGAACCAAAGACAGAAAGCGGGATAAGAAAAGTGATAGACAGAGAAATCAAGGGCAAGAATCAAACTGGGCCTCAGTGAAAAATAGCGAAACGGAACAAGTAATGTTAAAAAGACAAGCCTTAAGGCTTTGTGCCTTAACGCGAGGAGCATTCGCAATAAAGTGGATGAATTAACCGCGCAAATAGATGTAAACAGATAAACATAGTCGGGATTATGGAGACATGGCTGCAGGGTGACCAGGGATGGGAACTGAGCATCCAGGGATATTCAGCATTTAGGAAGGACGAACAAAAAGGAAAAGGTGGCGGAAAAGGCTGGTTAAAGAGGGAATTAACGCAATAGTGAGACAAGACATTTGCTCCAACGATGTGGAATCTGTATGGGCAGAGCTGAGAAACACGAAGGGGCAAAAAACATTAGTGGGGGTTGTATTTCGACCCCAAAACTGTTGTGGTAATGTTGGGAAGGGCATTAAACAGGAAATTAGAGACACATGCAATTAAGGAACATCTGTAATTATGGTGACTTTAATCTGCATATAGATTGGCCAAATCAAATTAGTATAAATACCTTAGAGGAAGAATTCCTTGAGTGTATACGGGATGGTTTTACATTGAGGAATCAACTAGAGAATAGGCCATCCTAGACTGGGTATTGTGTAATGAGAAAGGAATAATTGGCAATCTAGTTGTGCGAGGAGTGACGTAGTTGATTCTGAGGGTCCTGAATCTTAATAAATGAAACTATGACGGTATGAGGCGCGAGTTGGCTATGATGGATTGGGAAACGTTACTTAAAGGGATGATGGTGGATAGGGAATGGCAAGCATTCAAAGAGCGCTTGGGTGAACTGCAACAATAGTTTATTCCTGTCTGGTGCAAAAGTAAAACAGGAAAGGTGGCCAAACCATAGCTTACAGGGGAAATTAGAGATAGTATGAGCTCCAAGGAAAAAGCATACAAATTGGCCAGAAACAACAATAGACCTGAGGATTGGGAGCAATTTAGAATTCAACAAAGGAAGACCAAGGGATTGATTAAGAAGGGAAAAATAGAGTGAGAATAAGCTTGCAGGGAACATAAAAACTGACTGTAAGTTTCTACAGGTATGTGAAGAGAAAAAGATTGGTGAAGACAAATGTAGATCCCTTAAGTCTGAAACAGGGGAATTTAATGGAGAACAAAGAAATGGCTGACCAACTAAATACATACTTTAGTTCTGTCTTCACAAAGGAGGACACAGGTTACATACCAGAAATGTTGGGGATCACAGGGCTTAGTGAGAGGGAGGAGCAGAAAGGAGTCAGTATTAGTAGGGAAATGGTGTTGGGGAAATTGATGGGATTGAAGGCCGATAAATCCCCAGGGCCTGATAATCTACATCCCAGAGTACTTAAGGAAATAGCCCTAGAAATAGTGGATGCATTGGTGGTCATCTTCCGAGATTCTATAGACTCTGGAACAGTTCCTACAGAGTGGAGGGTAGCTAATGTAACCCCCACTATTTAAAAAAGGAGGTAGAGAGAAAACAGGGAATTATAGACCAGTCAGCCTGACGTCAGTAGTGGGGAAAATTCTAGAGTCCATTATAAAAGATTTAATAGCTGAGCACGTGGAAAACAGTGACAGAATTGGACAGTCAGCATGGATTTATGAAAGGGAAATCATTCTTGACAAATCTACTGGAATTTTTCGAGGATGTAACTAGTAGAGTTGATGAGGGGGAGCCAGTAGATGTGGTTTATTTGGACTTTCAGAAGGTTTTTGACAAAGTCCTACATAGGAGATTAGCATGTAAAATTAAAGTGCATGGGACAGGGGGTAGTGTATTGAGATGGATAGAAAACTGGTTGGCAGTCAGGAAACAAAGGGTAGGGATAAACGGCTCTTTTTCTGAATGGCAGTGACTAGTGGGGTACCGCAGGGATCGGTGCTGGGACCCCAGCTATTCACAATATATATTAATGATTTAGATGAGGGAACTAAATGTAATATCTCCAAATTTGCAGATGACGCACAGCTGGGTGAGAGGGTGAGCTGTGAGGAGGATGCAGAGGCGCTTCAGTGTGATTTGGACAAGCTGAGTGGGCAAATGCATGGCAGATACAGTATAATGTGGATAAATGTGAGGTTATTCACTTTGGTAGCAAAAACAGGAAGGCAGTTTATCTGAATGGCTATATATTGAGAGAGGGGAATGTGCAACAAGACCTGAGTGTCCTCGTACACCAGTCACTGTAAGCATGCAGGTGCAGCAGGTGTTAAAGAGGGCAAATGGTATGTTGGCCTTCATAGTGACAGGATTTGAGTACAGGAGCAGGGATGTCTTGCTGCAATCATACAGGCCCTTGGTGAGACCACATCTGGCATATTGTGTGCAGTTTTGGTCTCCTTATCTGAGGAAGGATGTACTTGCTGGGATGGCGGGACTGACATATGAGGAGAGATTGAGTCGGTTAGGATTATATTTGCCGGAGTTCAAAAGAATGAGGCGAGATCTTATAGAAACCTATAAAATTCTAACAGGGCTAGACAGGGTAGATGCAGGAAGGATGTTCCTGATGGTGGGGGAGTCCAGAACCAGTAGACCAATTAGGACTGAGATGAGGAGAAATTTCTTCACCCAGAGAGTGGAATTCACTACCACAGAAAGTAGTTGAGGCCAAAACATATGTTTTCAAGAAGGAGTTAGATCTAGCTCTTGGGGGCGAAAGGGATAAAAGGATATGGGGAGAAAGCGGGAGCAGGCTATTGAGTTGGATGATCAGCCTTGATCATAATGAATGGTGGAGCAGGCCTGAAGGGCTGAATGGCCTACTCCTGCTCCTATTTTCTATGTTCCTATGAAAGGCAGGTCTGAGAAGCACTTGCAGTGAGCAAAGGCTGTATGTGTGTCCTGAGGCAAGGAAAGGGAGTCTCTTCTTTCTGTCAATTTTCACACTACACATAACCAGCTTTGTAAATGTTACAGTGCCCTCCAATGGCAGAAATTGGGCAATGAACAATATGTGAATTCTCAACATTTTGAAGCAAAGATTTTCAAGATTGAATTCAAGAATTGTCACTTTCAGGTAGGGAGTGGTTGCTGGTTCAAACATTACTGTACATCCAGTCAAGAGAAGGATCACAATGTGTCAAAGAAAGTCTCGCACTTATAATATGCCGTTCAAAACTTCAGGTCATCGGAAAGTGCTTTACAGCAATGAAGTAGTGTTGTAATGAAGGGAACATTCTGTGCATAGACAGGTCCTAAAAACAGCAATGTGACGATGACAGATAATCTTAGTTTTTTTTTCACAATGTTGTTTGAGGGATAAATATTGGTTGAGACACACTAGGGAGAACTACCTTGCTTTTCTTTGATACAGTACCATGGGATCTTTAATGTTGACCTGAGTGGGCAGGCAGGGTCCTAGTGTAAGGTCTCCTTTGAAAGATGGCACTCCCTCAGTACTGCATTGGGTATGTCAGCCTGGGTTATGCGCCCAGTCTCTGCAGTGCAGGCTCAAATCTATAATCTGACTCAGAAACGGGTGTGCTACTCACTAAGCCACAGCTGACACCTAAAAACTTTGCTTAGGTAACAATAACAAAAATTACTGTCAGAGAGCTTCGTTAATATTTGAGGGGCGGCCACACTGCATAGTGTAGTTAATAAACTGTAAGAGCCATATGTATCAGGTCTGCATTAAAACAATTATTGGTTATGGCAGACTTTGGCCTCAGTGTCTGAAAGCAGCAAACAAACTAACAATTCCTGTTTGGGGAAAAAAGAATTTGCATATGCACAGCATGTTTTTTTAAAAATTCATTCAGGTGTTGGCATTGCTGGGCCAGCATTTATTGCCAATCCCCAACTGCTCTTGAGAAGTCAGACTGGGTAAGCACAGCAGATTTCCCTGCCTACAGGGTGCTACTGAACCAGACGGGATTTTACAAACAATCCAGTAGTTTCTTGGTCATCATTACGGACACTAATTTTTAACTCCAAATTTGTTAAATTAAATTTAAAATCCTTGGCTGCCAAGATGGGATTTGAACTCATGTCTCTAGACTCTCCCTCCAGGCCTCTGGATTGCTAGTCCAGTAACACAAACACTGTCCCATCGCACTCCTTTCATGTCTCCAACACACCTTAAAGGGCATCTCAGCCAATGACTTGCTTGAAGTGCAGTCACTCACAGCAGACAGTAAAGGTTAAATTAAGTGGCCATGTATTCCACTAGTTTAAAATGTGGGTTGTGCTGTCAGGCCCTGATCAGTTTAGGCTCCGTTGCCCCCAGTGGTTGAACAGCCTGGCAGCACTCACATGAAGAGCTACTTTGCTTTTCTTTGATACAGTACCATGGGATCTTTAATGTTGACCTGAGTGGGCAGGCAGGGCCCTGGTGTAAGGTCTCATTTGAAAGATGGCACTCCCTCAGTACTGCATTGGGTATGTCAGCCTGGATTATGCGCCCAATCTCTCCCAGCGGTTGAGGTACCAGATTGACAGCTGTCAACTGTCATACTCAAACCGAGCTGGTCCAGGCAAGGGAGAGATAAAATGAGGGCAAAGACAGCAAATAGCCAATCTAATGATAGTGGTGGTAGTAAAAGCAAAGTAGCTAACAGCTGCTTCTAACACAAGGTCTAAAAGAGGGGAAAAACATAATATAATATAGGGATGACTAAAGTGGAAAAAAAACTGAAGTCCTACCTAGGTCCATCTTAATGACATTGAGTGGGATGTGAGGCAGCACCTCTTTGACTTGCTTTGCCATTCCAGTGATCCGGACATCCTCTGCAGACAAACTGTTAATGCTGAGACCTGGGAGGAAGGTCCGAGCTCGACTTCCAGAAGGCTGGCTGTTGGCTGTTGAAACAAATTGATCAGAGCTTCCAACTTTAGTTCTCTTCCCCCATTGATGCTCAAATCCTCCAACCTTCCACTATGCTCAGCATCAATTTGTCTAACCTCTCAGGGTTTTCTATATGAAAAATCAGTCAAAAAATATTTTCACATCACGTTACTGCTACATTTTTGTTGCCTTTAACAAGCCCAAGGAGTGTCATAAGGGAACAAGGAGAATGGGCCTCAGGTCAAGGAAGGTCAACCAAAAGACTGGCGGAAAGAGTAGGTTTGGAGAGAGGGCTCTTGAGAGTGGGACCAACCAATGCAGCTGAAGGTTCTTTTTCTATTTGACACATGGTTGGTGGAAGAATGGTCCATGTCTTTTTTATTCATTGAAGGGTTGCTGGCATGACTGGCAAGGCCAGCATGTATTGCCCATCCCTATGCAGCTTGCTAGATCATTTCAAATGGCACTTGAGAGTCAACCACATTGCTGTGGATCTGCAGTCATACATATAGCAAATCAGGAAATGACAGCAGATTTCCTTCCCTGAAGCACAAGTGAACCAGATGGATTTTTATGACAATCCAGTAGCTCCACGGTCGCCATTACGGATATTAGATTTTTATTCTAGATTAATTCATCTTAATTTTAAATTTTCCCAGCTGCCATAGTGGAATTTGAACACATGCCTCTGATCATAGTGCAGTGGCATAACCACCATGTTACTGTACTTCCTCATGTCAGACGAATAGAGAATTTAGTGAGGGCTCGTAGGGCATAAGGATGAGAATTTGAAATTGGTGGGGTGCTGGGGGTCTGGGAGCCAATACAGGTGGGAGAGGACTGGTGGTGTGCGAATGAGACAACACAGGATAGGATATGGGCAGCAGAGTTATTGCTGCATGTGGTTCATGGAGGGTGGAGGATAGGAACCCACTCGAGATAGTAATGGAACAAACTGAACCTAAGGCGACACAAATGCACAATTCAAGATCACAGCAGCTGATGTGGCAGATAGGGCATTATCACAGGAGAGGGGGCAGTCAGCTTTTATTGATGATAGGACCTGACCCCATCTTAGGGCTGGAGAAGATGCTGAGGCTGCAAACATTCTGGGGAAAGTGGGTGGAGGGGGGGATTATGATCAGTAATCTCATGATGGGGTGTCACAGATAATGGCTTCAGTTTTCCCAATGCTCAGTGACAGGAACTTGCATTCATCCAGGACTGGTGCAAATCGAGCAGTCTAACAGCAGAAGTCACAGATAGGTACAGCAGCATTTTGGCAGCAAGCTGGTTTAGTTGAAGTTACTGGACCCTGCCATTTTCTTTACTTCTAACTGCCTGCAATTACAAGTTGCTGTCAAATTTGCCTTTAAAACCAGTGCCATTGTCTGGGTATCAGTCATATATATAAAAAAATCACTTCCAATAGTGGTTTTGGTTAAGAAGTTAAAACAGACCTAAAGTCGAGACTCAAACTAGGGCAGTCATCTAGCTGTAACATCTGGTAGTGCCAATTCCTTGATTTCTTCTAACAATGAGTAGAGACTGTTCCCCTGGGTTTGACAGTATTCCTTATCTTCATTTCTGATTGATGTATTTTTTGCTTGCTCTTGGGCAAGTTGTGCCTCTTCAGCTGATCTGATTACATCCCGTACCAAGTCTGTCTTTGAACTGTGTGAAGTTTCATGCGTAAGTTCTGTGCTGGTTGTGTTATAAGGTTGGTTGCTGATGATGTCCAGTTTGATGTAGACAGGATGTGACCGGGATGAGAGTTCAGGTATTCTCCATCCACTGAAGTGGAGATAATTTTGGTTGACATGGCCATGACTGGAAGAACAGCCTCGGGATGCCACGGCTATGATCAGATAGATAAGAGTGGAAGCAAGCAAAGGGAGTCTCACTGTGCTGGACAATTGGAGTTGCCACTGTGGATGGGGATCGGGTGATCAAGGAGGAATAATGCACCAGGGTCCACAGTACGTATCTCAGGTTAGGTACATTTCCATGGAGAGACAGAAAGCCGATGGGAAGAATTTAAACAAGGAGTAACGGGAGGTGGTCAGGAACCTGGGAGGTGACAAGATGCACAGACCTATACTTAAGGACAGAGGACTTGAGGGAGGTGATGATAGCAGTTTTGAACGATAGGTGCTCAATATTGGATAAAATATGGGCACAGAAATCATGTTAGCACAATTGGAGTCAGAAGAAGAAGAAATAGGAGCACAAGTAGACCATATGGCCCACTGACCCAGCTCCTAACAGGTGCCAACAGGCACAGCCAGGTTAGAGTTCTGTTAGTGCACTGACTGATTAATTGTGCCCACTGGATTGGAAAATAGCTAATGCAACACCTTTACTCAAGGAAGGAAGGAGACAGAAAGCTGGAAACTATAGGCCAGTTGACTAATATTTGTCATAGGGAAATTGATACCGAAGGTGGCAGAAGTTTGGAACTCTCTTCCGTAAAGAGGTGATGCTAGGTCAATTTTTAATTTTAAATCTGAGATCAATAGATTTTTGCTAACCAAAAATATTAAAGGATATGGGGCAAAGGCCGGTATATGGAGTTAGATCACAGATTAGTCATGGTCTCACTGAATGGTGGAACAGTCTCAAAGGGCTAAATGGCCCCCCTCCTCTTCCTATGTTCCAACACTCTCGGGGTTAAATTGTCTCTCTTGTATTTTGCAAATCTTATTTTGAATGCACATTTACGTTTCAAGCGTTGAAGGACTGACTTTGCAATCTTGTTATAACTTGATCTCTATTTGTTATATACAAGAGCTTTTCCCCCAGCAAGAAAATAGCCACAGAGTACAAGCAGCCAGATTGCAACAATTGATACAAGCAGCCAGAATGCAATCCTAACCTGTGCTGGTCGCTTGTGGTGCCATGTGCTTCATTCTTTTGAGATATTCCACTTTATCAGACTTGGTATGCTGAGTCGATACAACACCGAGTTCTGTAGCTAAATGCTAACAAGAGAAAATTATCATTACACTTGGAGACATAAAGGTGACAATGAGCTAAGCACTGCTTTTAGAACCCATGTTAACTGCTATTGAATGAACTCTGCATCTAGGAAATAAAACAAGAGGAAACGGACAACAGACAGCAGACAATGCACACTTGCATTTACAGAATCATAGAATGGTACAGCACAGGAGGAAGCCATTCAGCCTGTAATGCCTGTGCTGAGCTCTCCAATTAGCCCTACTCCCTTGCTAGCTCCCCACAGTCCTGCACTTTTTTCTCCTTCAGAATTTATCCAATTGCCTATCCAAAGTTACTACTGAATCTGCTTTCACCATCCTTTCAGGCAGTGCATTCCAGAACACAACAACTTGCTGCATAAATTCTTTTAATCCCTTAGGTCGCTTCTGGTTCTTTTGCCAATCACCGTAAGTGAAAGGTGAACAAAAGGTCAGAGTTGGAGGAACTCAGAGGGATAACTAGAGTGGAGGAGATTACAGAGATAGCAAGGAGCAAGGGCATGAGAGGATTTAAAGACAAGGAAAAGAATCTGATACAATCAACATGTGGGTGAACCAGGAGCCAGTGAAAGCGAGACAGCTGCAGCTATCTGGATGGCTGACTGGTAAAACCACCAGGTAGCAGCAGTAAGTTAAAGAAACTGGAAGGTCATACAATTGGTCTTCAGCCTGTGAGGAATGAGTTAATTGCAAGCCATGGCAACATTTGATAAGCTATGACCTAGCTCCGGCGAGGAAATGCAAAAAAATGAAGTCCAATGAAAAGGTTTCCAATCAGCAGGGCTGGTTGTGCGGGTGTTCAGCGATAAAAGGATCGGACTTGTGGGCGGATATGCTCCAGTCAAAAAAACTGCCGAAGCTCACATACGAAGACTGGAAATTCATGGAAGGTACCAGGGAGGAGCCAACTCCCTGCAAGAGTTAGATGCCTTAAAAAATTGTAAAGTTTTAATTAAAAATTGAGAGATATTTGCTATCCAAGGGTGTTAAGGGAAATGGGGCAAAGGTAGGTTAATGGAGTTAGGTCCCAGAGCAGTCATGATCTCATTGTTTGGTAAAACAGGTTCGATGGGCCAAATGGCCTCCTCCTGTTCCTATGTTCCTGTAAGAGGAGATGGTGAGAAAATTACAAGTGATGGCTTTGATAGCTTTGACTCTGATAATGGAAAACAAGGAAATGATGGAGGCATTGAACAGATATTTTGTGCCTGTTGTCACTGCAAAAGACTTAGAAAAATTCCCAAAGGTACTTCAAAATCAAGAAGTGAACAGGAAGGAGGAAGTTAAAACAATCACCATCACTAGGGAAAAGGTGCTGACAAGTCCCCAGGATCAGATGGCCTGCAGTCTAGGGTCTGAAAAGAAGTGGCTATAGAGATAGTAGGTGCATTGGTTATAATCTTCCAAAATTCCTTACATTCTGGAAGGTGCCCAGTGGATTGGAAAATAGCTAATGTAACACCTTTATTCAAGGGAGGAAGGAGACAAAGCAAGAAACTACAGGCCTGTTGACTAATATATATAACAGGGAAATTGCTGGAATCCATTATTAATGAGGTTTAGAAGGATACTTCAAAAATCATAATGCGATCAGGAAGAGTCAACATGGTTTTGTGAAATGGAAATTGTGTTTAACTAGTTTTTTGAGGAAATAACAAGCAAGGTGGGTAAAGGGGAACTTGTAGATGTGGTGTACTTGGATTTCTAAAAGGCATTTAATAAGGTGCCACATCAAAGGTTACTGCATAAGGCAAGAGCACATGGGTAGCAGGTAACATATTAGCATGGATAAAGGATTGATTAGGTAACAGGAGACAGGGATCTTTTTCAGGTTGGCAAGCTGTAACCAGTGGATTGCCACAAGGATCAATATTGAGGCCTCAACTATTTACAATCTAAGTCAATAATTTGGATGAAGGGGCTGAATAAACGGTTGCTAAATTTGCCGATGACACCAAGAGAGGTTGGGAAGTATATTGTCAAGAGGGAGTAGAGAGTCTGCAAAGGGATATAGATAAGTTAAGTCGGTGAGCAAAAAATGTGGCAGATGGGATATAATGTGGTAAAATATGAACTTCTCCACTTTGATAGAAAAAATAGAAAAGCAGTATAGTACATAAATGGAGAGGGATTGCAGAACTTGGTGCTAGGGAGGGATCTGGGTGCCCTGGTGCATGAATCATAAAAAGTTAGTTTGCAGGTATATCAAATGATTAGAAAGGCAAATAGAATGTCGGCATTTAGTGCAAGGCGAATGGATTAAAAAAGTAGGGAAGTTTTACTGCAGCTGTACAAGGCATTGGAGAAACAACATCTGGAATACTGTCTACAGCTTTGGTCTCATTATTTGCAAAAAGATACAATTGTGTTAGAAACAGTTCAGGGAAGGTTCATTCAACTCATCCCTAGGATAAAGAAGTTATCTTATGAAGAAAGGTTGAACAGGTTGGGCCCATACCCATTGGAACTTAGAAGAATGAGAGGTGATCATATTGAAACATATAAGATCCTGATAGGATTTGATAGGGTGGATATTAGGAACAAAAACAGAATTACCTGGAAAAACTCAGCAGGTCTGGCAGCATCAGCGGAAAAGAAAAGAGTTGACGTTTCGAGTCCTCATGACCCTTCGACAGAACTTGAGTTTGAGTCCAAGAAATAGTTGAAATATAAGCTGGTTTAAGGTGTGTGTGTGGGGGACGGAGAGATAGAGAGAGGTGGGGGTGTGGTTGTAGGGACAAACAAGCAGTGATAGAAGCAGATCATCAAAAGATGTCAATGACAATAGTACAATAGAACACATAGGTGTTAAAGTTAAAGTTGGTGATATTATCTAAACGAATGTGCTAATTAAGAATGGATGGTAGGGCACTCAAGGTATAGCTCTAGTGGGTTTTTTTTTATACAATGGAAATAGGTGGGAAAAGGAAAATCTTTATAATTTATTGGAAAAAAAAGGAAGGGGGAAACAGAAAGGGGGTGGGGATGGGGGAGGGAGCTCACGACCTAAAGTTGTTGAATTCAATATTCAGTCCGGAAGGCTGTAAAGTCCCTAGTTGGAAGATGAGGTGTTGTTCCTCCAGTTTACGTTGGGCTTCACTGGAACAATGCAGCAAGCCAAGGACAGACATGTGGGCAAGAGAGCAGGGTGGAGTGTTAAAATGGCAAGCGACAGGGAGGTTTGGGTCATTCTTGCGGACAGACCGCAGGTGTTCTGCAAAGCGGTCGCTCAGTTTACGTTTCGTCTCTCCAATGTAGAGGAGATCACATTGGGAGCAACGAATGCAGTAGACTAAGTTGGGGGAAATGCAAGTGAAATGCTGCTTCACTTGAAAGGAGTGTTTGGGTCCTTGGACGGTGAGGAGAGAGGAAGTGAAGGGGCAGGCGTTGCATCTTTTGCGTGGGCATGGGGTGGTGCCATAGGAGGGGGTTGAGGAGTAGGGGGTGATGGAGGAGTGGACCAGGGTGTCCCGGAGGGAGCGATCCCTATGGAATGCCGATAAGGGGGGTGAAGGGAAGATGTGTTTGGTGGTGGCATCATGCTGGAGTTGGCGGAAATGGCGGAGGATGATCCTTTGAATGCGGAGGCTGGTGGGGTGATAAGTGAGGACAAGGGGGACCCTATCATGTTTCTGGGAGGGAGGAGAAGGCGTGAGGGCGGATGCGCAGGAGATGGGCCGGACACGGTTGAGGGCCCTGTCAACGACCGTGGGTGGAAAACCTTGGTTAAGGAAGAAGGAGGACGTGTCAGAGGAACTGTTTTTGAAGGTAGCGTCATCGGAACAGATGCGACGGAGGCGAAGGAACTGAGAGAATGGGATGGAGTCCTTACAGGAAGCGGGGTGTGAGGAGCTGTAGTCGAGATAGCTGTGGGAGTCGGTGGGTTTGTAATGGATATTGGTGGACAGTCTATCACCAGAGATTGAGACAGAGAGGTCAAGGAAGGGAAGGGAAGTGTCAGAGATGGACCACGTGAAAATGATGGAGGGGTGGAGATTGGAAGCAAAATTAATAAATTTTTCCAAGTCCCGACGAGAGCATGAAGCGGCACCGAAGTAATCATCGATGTACCGGAGAAAGAGTTGTGGAAGGGGGCCGGAGTAGGACTGCAACAAGGAATGTTCCACATACCCCATAAAGAGACAGGCATAGCTGGGGCCCATGCGGGTACCCATAGCCACACCTTTTATTTGGAGGAAGTGAGAGGAGTTGAAGGAGAAATTGTTCAGCGTGAGAACAAGTTCAGCCAGACGGAGGATAGTAGTGGTGGATGGGGGTTGTTCGGGCCTCTGTTCGAGGAAGAAGCTAAGGGCCCTCAGACCATCCTGGTGGGGGATGGAGGTGTAGAGGGATTGGACGTCCATGGTGAAGAGGAAGCGGTTGGGGCCAGGGAACTGGAAATTGTTGATGTGAGTAAGGTGTCAGAGGAATCACGGATGTAGGTGGGAAGGGACTGGACAAGGGGAGAGAGAAGGGAGTCAAGATAACGAGAAATGAGTTCTGTGGGGCAGGAGCAAGCTGAGGCGATCGGTCTACCGGGGCAGTTCTGTTTGTGGATTTTGGGTAGGAGATAGAAGCGGGCCGTCCGAGGTTGGGCGACTATCAGGTTGGAAGCTGTGGGAGGGAGATCCCCAGAGGAGATGAGGTCAGTGACAGTCCTGGAAACAATGGCTTGATGTTCAGTGGTGGGGCCATGGTCCAGGGAGAGGTAGGAGGAAGTGTCTGCGAGTTGATGCTCAGCCTCCGCGAGGTAGAGGTCAGTGCGCCAGACAACAACAGCACCACCCTTGTCAGCGGGTTTGATGACAATGTCAGGGTTGGACCTGAGAGAATGGAGTGCAGTAAGTTCAGAGAGAGACAGGTTAGAATGGGTGAGAGGAGCAGAGAAATTGAGACGACTAATGTCGCGCCGACAATTCTCAATGAAAAAATCGAGAGAAGGTAAGAATCCAGAGGGAGGGGTCCAGGTGGAGGGAGAATATTGGAGATGGGTAAAAGGATCCGTTGAACTGTGAGAGCTATCTCCCAGCTATCTCGACTACAGCTCCTCACACCCCGCTTCCTGTAAGGACTCCATCCCATTCTCTCAGTTCCTTCGCCTCCGTCGCATCTGTTCCGATGATGCTACATTCAAAAACAGTTCCTCTGACACGTCCTCCTTCTTCCTTAACCGAGGTTTTCCACCCACGGTCGTTGACAGGGCCCTCAACCGTGTCCGGCCCATCTCCTGCGCATCCGCCCTCATGCCTTCTCCTCCCTCCCAGAAACATGATAGGGTCCCCCTTGTCCTCTAGTGAAAAGAACCCCAGCCAGTTCAACCTTTCCTGATAATAGAACTAAGAGATTGGATGCGTCATTCTAGCAATTTTTTTTTTTTTGCATCTTCACCAGTCCCCTCTCAGTCTAGTTTGTAAAATGGAAATCAGAACTCTGCACTCACCAAGGTTTGATATTTAACTTCCCCCTGGAAATGAACCCAGTGCTTTCTTTGCTTTACATGGCCTTATTAGTCTAAATTGCTACTTTTAGTGACAGTGAATAAAGATTGAGCCAGATTATTTTGGTTGAGGTCAGAATTGATTTAAATGATATTAGAAATCATAAAAGAAACAATACGAAGCAAAATCCAAAAGGAACTTCAGTTATCTTCAAGGCGCAGTATACCATGAACAGGCCTGAACACGCAGTGCTCACGATTCCTGCAAAGTTCTTTACACCCAAACCATAGGACCGCATACACTACTCCGTATGTAGTCTCAAGATGACTACTTTGAAACAATAATGAATGTTTTCATATGGGTGACACTCGCCTTTAAAATCTGATCAGGAAGGACAAAGATTTATCCAACACACTTGGGTGTCCAAAGTTGCAAGTTCAAGTTGTAGTCAATGCTGCAATTCGGGGGTCATATTTCAGTGCTAATGCTCCCACTAGAATATCCTGATCATTGACCAACTTACCTCCTGGACTCTGACTGCAAATTCTTCCTCTGATTCTTCATCCATCTGAGACAAGCTGGGCAGCCACCTACAAGAGCCAAGAAACACACAACTATAAGGAAGGAGAGGAACAAAGGCAGCTAGTTACAATGGCATTCATACATAGTTTTGCTTCCTGACACAAAATACTATGACAGCTGGTATCCCCAAGGCTGCTGCTTCCCAAAATTAATTTTGGACAGTTCTGTGAAGCAAGATTAAATTGATGACAGCTTGTGTGTTGCCTAGATGAGATCTATCAACAGCAGTTTTGACTGGCATCAACTTAGTTGATTTCCGCTGGGTAGTGTTTATAATTGGTCTCGAGTCCTGGGAGAAGGCAAAAAGAGGCGAGGTTCCTACTTCCAACAACTATCTACCCACTCATGGCTGAAATAGCTTGCCATCGCTCACTGATGAAGTGTGACTTCTGAAAATTGATGCAATGGGCAGACAAATGCAGTTTGATGTGGATAAGTGTGAGGGAGTATATGGGAAGAAATACAATCAAAAGGCACTTGAGAATGTAAATAAAGAGAAACAGTTGGTATTTTTTGGGGTCTGAACAGTATTCATTGTCCATTGCTGGTTAAATTGAGGCCACCCAGAATGACAAGCTTGGGGGTGGAGTCTCATGCAAGTTGGACAGGCTAAGGGCAGTGGATTCCCATCTCATCAGTGAACAGCTGGCTACTTTTTTTAATAATCTAGTACTTTCATAGCTAATCAGATACCAAGTTCATTGAATTAATTTCCTTAACTTGCTATTGTGAGACTGAACTCATGAACTCTAGGTTGCTAAGTCCAGGACTGTAACCACTCTGCTACCAAAACAAATGGAGAGATAAAGCAGTAAAAGTTCAAAAGCATGCTGTGTCTTATAAGTCTGGGCATAGAGCACAAAAGCAAGAAAAAATGATAAGTTTGTATAAAATATTAATTAGACTGTAATTAGGCCTGAGCACTGGTGTTTTATATGCCCAACTACAGAAAAGATATTAAGGTCACTGAGTCTGTAGCGTAGCTTCACCTGAATGACACCAGGATGGAAAATTGGGGTTGGAAGGCACGAGAAGATATTTTCAATGGATCAGAGAAGACTTAAGAGATTTTTAAATTATGAAGTTTTTGAACAGGGAAATTGTCAGAGAGTGAAGAGGGAAGTTAGGAGAAATTTCTTCACTAATATAGTGCATTAAAATACTTTGCCACAGGGGATGACTGAGGCAGAGGCCACTGCACCTTTAAAGGAAAATCAGTTATACGTTTGGAACAGAATAGAGTAAATAAGGTAAGGTACTACAGGGATAGCAGAGAGCAGTGGAATTGAACATAAGAAATAGCAAGAGTAGGCCATTCGGCCCCTCCAACCTGCCCCACCATTCAATAAGGTCATGGCTAATCTGCCCCAGGCCTCAGCTCCTTTTGTGCCAGCTCCTCATAGCCCTCAACTCCCCGATATTTCAAAAATCTATCTACCTCCTCTTCAAATACTTTCAGTGATCTAGCCTCCACAACTTTCTGGGGTAGAGAATTTCAGACATTCACTACTCTGAGAGAAGAAATTCCTTTGCATCTCAGTTTTAAATGAGTGCTCCCTTGTTCTATAACTATGAGATTCCCTGTTAGTGGAAACATCTCAACATCTACCCTGTCAAGCCCCCTCAGAATCTTGTACATTTCAATCAGATCATCCCCCATTCTTCTAAACTTTAATGAATAAAGGTCTAACCTGTTTAGTCATTCTTGATAGGTTTTGAACTGCCTCCAATGCCAGTATATCCATTCTTATATAAAGGGACTAAAACTGTACACAGTACCCCAGGTGTGGCCTCACCAACACCCTGTACAGTTGCAACAAGACTTCTCTATTTTTAAATTCCAACCCCTAGCAATACAGGCCAAAATTCCATTTACCTTCTTAATTACTTGTTGCTCATGTTTTGTGTTTTATGCACAAGAACACCCAGATCCCTCAGTCCTGCACTTTTTTGGAATGTCTCTCTATTTAAATAATAGTGTATATTTTGATTCTTCCTACCGAAGTGCATGATCATACACTTTTCTGCATTAAACTCCATCGGCCAAGTTTTTGCCCACTCACTCAACCTATATCCCCTTGCGGATTTCTTATGTCCTCATCACAATATGCCCTCCACATTTTTTTGTATCGTCAGCAAATTTGGATACATTGCACTCTGCTCCCTCCTCCATATTATTAATATAGACAGTAAATAATTGAGGCCCTAGGATTGATCCTCGTGGCACTCCATTAGTTACGTCTCTCTAACCTGAAAAAGACCCATTAATCCTGACTCTGTCTACTGTGTTAACCAATCCTCCATCTATGCTGATACATTACCCCCAATACCGTGAACTCCGATCTTGTGCAATAACCCTATTTGTGGCACCTTATCAAATTGGTTTTGCACTTCTCTAGCAAGCTGCCAGAACGGACAGCAAAGGACAGTTTCAAGATATAAATTGTCAATTGGCAAACACACAAAAGGGCTTTTGACACTGGTGATCTGCTACCCCAGGGTTAGTCATAGGGAAGGAGGGAGAATGTCAGTGAGAAAATTACAGCCATTTGCTTCTTCATCTTCAGAGAAGCAAGAAAATCCTTCCAATTAGCATATTAACTTTCTGCAGTTCCTAAGCTCATAACTGAGTGACATGGGAGTGGGACTCAGACAAGTTCTGTAATAGGAAAAGGGAAAAGTGTATTTTAATACTCCTCAGGATGTTACAGCCTTTTGTAGATCCTACAAACAGCAATGAGACAAACGACGAGTTAATCTGTTTTTGGTGCTTGTTTGAGGGAGAGGATTGACCATGACACCTGAAGAACTCCTTGCTCTTTTGCACCCACTTGAAGGGGAAGATGCAGCCTCCAGAGATTATATTATTGACAGTTCAGTGCCAGGTGCAGCATTGACATGCTCAAGTCCTGGCATGCGGCTTAAACCCATAACCCTGATTGGAGACGAGAGTGCTGACATTTGATAATTTGGACAATCCATTCTGACAAGGCAGTGTTATTAATTGCTCCAGTTGAGACCATAAAGAGTGAACCACATCGTGTTGGACTAGAGTTTTGGTAGGGTTGAGCTGGTTCCTTTTTCTGAAGGAGTTGGGGGTTTTACAATAATCTGGCAGCTTTCATGGTCATTTTCTTGCACAAGGCAACACATCATTGAAGGGAATTGGAGTTGATGTGCAAATCAGCCATGGTCTCATTGAGTTGGCAAAACAAGCCCAAGGAGCTGAATGGCCTACTCCTCTTCTAATATTCTAAATGAATGGTGCAGCAGTTCCGAAGGACTGAATGGTCTATGCCTGTCCCTAAGTCAGTTTCACTACATGCCACCGTGGGATTTAAGTTTGTAACCTCTGGCTTGCCAGTTCAGAATCATAACCGCCAGGTTACTGCAGTTGAGTAATAGCAAACTTACTTAGATAAAAACAAAAAAACTGCGGATGCTGGAAATCCAAAACAAAAACAGAATTACCTGGAAAACTTACTTAAGTGGCCAAGTAAAATTTCAAACACCCCTCTCTCCAGCCAATGCTTTGAACATCATTTAGCTTTGGGCATGAATTAGTTAAATGCACGAAGATTTGCTGGAGGAGTAACGGATTGATATTTGTCAGCAAAATAAACCTTATGAAAAACGTAGCGTACCAGACCTCCAGTTCCATCCACAAGTTACTGGGCCAGGCCAACATCTTACCAATGCAACACCCCACCCCACTGCTCGCCCAAACCTGGAGAAGGGAGTTCCTTAGGGGTAAATCAACATTTTTGTAATGGAGCTGGGCCAGCACCTGTTAGGCAGGGGGGTGGAGTTGCAAAAATAGTGCTGCTGGCAGAGTTATGAGGACATACATGGATGGAGGGAGCTGAATGGTTGGAATGGCCTCCTCCCATTTCCGTGCTTAGTGAATACGTTGAAGTTAGGACACAGGAACAGGAAGCTCAAAGGACAGGTCATAAAAACTAAGTAATCACCTGAGGATCCTCAAGCCAACAAGGCCCCAAGCAGCACAACAGTCTTGTGTGCAACATTAACATGGGATGCTGCATTCGCACAGGTGGCCGGGGGGGGGGGGGGCAGACTTATCTTTTCAAAGGCGTCAGCCAAACACGAGCAAGTTCACTCAACCTTACCGATTGTACCCCCAGTGATAGTTAGCGACAGTTACTACCTTACTTGGTAAACGGTGAAGGGAATAAAAAACATCCACAGCAGCTCGATAACCCAAGAGGACTCGACGACATTCTAGGGGAGAAAGGGGGGAAAACAATAGTATAACTTTCACAAATGAGAATCCTTTTTCCTACCTTAGCAAGGCTGGAAAGCACAAACTGAGAACTGGAGTTGGCAGGTTCTGAGAGGGAGATGACCACGTGGAGTTCCATCTCAAATCTAGCCTGTTCTCATGAATAAGAAGAAAGTGAACTAGCCCTTTGTTCCAGAGATCACTGAGGCAGAATTCACATAAAATGCCTATTTCTGGGCTGCCCCTCCTGGATTTGGTTTTCTGCTCGCCTGTCCTGAATTTTCCTCCCTTTCAGTCCTGAAGATGCCAACTCAAAAATGGTAATTGTTTGGAATAATGGGATATGGCAAATAAATTAGGCACTGGGATTAAACAAAATCCAATTAGACATCACAAAGGGATGAGGGGTGTGCTTTGTTGGACTAATCATTGGCACAGATGTGAATAGCCTCTTTCTGTGCTTTATTTTCCTAATTTCTCTCATAGGAGGAGTAGGCCATTTAGCCCCTTCAGCCTGTTCCATCATTTAATGAGATCATGGCTGATCTGCGACTTAACTTTATATACCAACCTTTGCTCCATAGCCCTTAATACGTTTATATAGCGGAAGCATGACTTCTACTCCTTGTATTCTAGTCTTCTCGATATAAAGGCCAGCATTCCATTTCTGTTTCTCAACAACATTTTTCATGCAAGTTTTTGTCAATTTTGAACTTAAGTTGATCGTTTTATCAAGGAACCTGTTACATTACAATTATGTACCATTACTGGTAGGCACCTCTACACATGGATTGCTATTGCACTCCAGAGAGACTTGCAGTCAAGCATGTCCTATTGTTACCTGATCCAGGCCCCAACTTCTTATCTTAATTGCACTGCTACGCTGGTCTCCATTGATGCCTCTCCCTGTGATTTTGCCACAGGGAGAGATTACTTCAGGCTAACCAGCACGAAAACACATGGATGTGCACTTAAGGTGCCAGAACGTACCGGGCTATGGAAAAAGGGCTGCAAAGTGGGATTAGGCTGGACAGTTCTTTATTTGATTGGCACAGATTCAATCTCTTTCTGTGCTGCAAATTTCCAATGTTCCTGTGCAAACAGGCACGTGTACATGTATGTATGCGTGCACATATATCTGTGCACGTACCTGCCTGCAAGCAAGTGAATAACCCCACTCTCACCAAACCATACTCACTTAACAGGAACTTAGTGAAAGATGGGTAAAAATGTACTGTTATGTAATTTCATCTGTGCTTTAAACAAATATGACGGTTTAAAAATTGTACAATACACACAGGAAACGGTACTCAACTAGGATCTAGGGGCCTGCCTATCTCAGGATAGGCAGCTCCTTTCCATCAGGTTTGCCCTTCCATGACTGATTAAAATAGATATATATAGAATGGTCTGCCACCTTTTTTCATCCTCTCTTTGCCCCGGTGCAGTTCCAGAGTAGCATGATAAGCGATTGTACAGTATTTGCTCAAAATGGCAGAAAACAGTTGGTTGAGAACATATAACACCCAACGGAACAGAAAGCAGGCTTTCAATATCTGGCTGCCAGAACAGGAGGCAACTGGTGTTTGGAATAATCTGCTGCTCCCCCAAAAGGAAATGATTTGTGCTGGGATTGTTTCGTGAGCAGAAGTACTTCAGTAACTCAAATAAGCCAAGATAGCAGGTGCAAGCGGCCTTTTAGATTGTGAACCCTCCCTTACCCGACAACCACTATTAACTCAATGCTATCTTTGCAGGCAACTTATACCTTTAACCACAGAACAGAATCCCACTTCTTAATCTTAGATCAAGTGATGAAACACACTTCGCATGCATAATTTACACTTTCTTTTACGCATTTCTTTAATCTTCCCTGAATCAATCCAAAGTGATTCTTAGCTTCTGAAGGTTTATTCCTCTTTCATCTTGGAACTAAATGGAAAGTTTAAAGCACCACTGCCCGCTGGCTGAGTTCTGCGAGCCGAGAACAGACTGGGGCTTCCAGCCTGTGTATCACAGTCCCTGCCCTCGAAAATGACCTAGCAAGGCAATCATACAAGGGCAATTAGGGACAGATAATAAAAACTGGCCTTGCCAACAATGCCCACATCCCATTCAACTAAGCCACAAGGTGCAAGCTCCTTTCCTCCAGGTGGGTGTTTACATAACTACATCTTTCATTCGGTAGAGGCCAAGAGGTGAGAGAAGGTGAGGGGATGGGTGCAAAGAATAGTGGGAGAGCTTGCAGCAGAAGGGGTGAGGGTCCTGCATGAAAGGGAAACCTCACTATTAACACAGATAGCCAAGTATAACTTACCACAGATACGAAGGGTCTCCTTACAGTTAATACCAGCGGCTGAACAATGTTATCTATAGTAAAAGGCCAAGAGCTAGAACAGGAAGAAGAAAAAAGACAAATCACTTACAGAGCCACGTTCAATGTACTTTCGAGACCAATATGATGAAAAGCATACATTTGTTTACTAGATTTTCTTTCCCCTTCCTGTCCACTCTAACCAAAGCAGAAATGGGCCCTAAGATATCAGCAGTGGCTCAGTGGGTAGCACTCTCAAAAGATCGAGTTCAAGTCTCACGCCAGCTACTTGAGCACATAAGCTAGGCTGACACTCCATTGCAGTATTGAGGGAGTGCTGTACTGTTGGGAGGTGCCAACTTTCAGATGAGATACTAAACTGAAGCCCCCTTTATTCTCCCACGTGGGTGTCAAAGAGTCCATGGCACTATTTGAAGATTATCAAGAACGTTCTGGTCTGTGCATACCCAACACCTAAAACAGATGACCTCGGCATAAACACATTGTTACGATCCCTGATAGCTTTTAAAAAGAAAGTTGAATTTCTAATTAATAGCTGAAAAAATGACACAAGGGGTCTCATATTTTAAGACTTTTACTGTAACAAATATCTAAAAACACTATTAACTAAATGCTATCTTTGCAGGCAACTTTTACTTTAAACCACAGAACAGAATCCCATTTCTTAATCTTCGATCAAGTGATGAAACACACTTCGCATGCATAATTTACACTGTCTTTTACATATTTCTTTAATCTTCCCTGAATCAATCCAAAGTGAGTCTTAGCTTCTGAAGGTTTATTCCTCTTTCATCTTGGGAACTAAATGGAAAGTTTAAAGCACCACTGTTTGTAACACGAAATTCTCAACATTTTTCTGGGGCATTGGAAACACACAGTCTCCACTGTTAACACATAGGCTGCTGCTATTGTCTCCAAGCATAAATGCCTTGTACCTTCTTCCCAGTAGAACAATCTTGAGTATTGCTGAAAAAAAAAGACATGTCGAAGCTTTTCGCCTTGCACTCATGAGGACACAACAATTTATACTGTATGAGGAGAGAGTGCTGATTGGTTGGCAAGGGAACTCTGATTGGTAGAGGCATTGTCATGGAGAAAGTACCAGTTGATGGTGACTGATAGTTAACTGAGAGCATTGCTTAGAATTTAAACCAGGCAGTTTGACCCTGATTAGTCAAGGCATTGCCCTGAGGAATGAGTCAACGAATGACTGTCACTTGTTTTTGTTTAGTTGAAACAGAAGCAATATGGTAGAGGCGTTCAGAGTCTACTTGCAACCATTCAGCACTCTCTTCTCATACAGTATAAGTTGTTGTTTTCCCCTTATATTGGTATGCTTGCGAAGTGTCCTGATAAGTTCAAGGCGAAAAGCTTTGACATGTCTCTTTCTTCAGCAATCCTCAAGTTCTTTACTACCAACTGACAACTTAAGCCTTCTTTTGATCTCTGACAATCAAACCACGCAAGTTTACTGACAGATAGACTTCAGAACAGGTCACATATTCATATTACCTTAAATTTAAAGATATAGTCTCAAATATCATAATTCTGTAAACCTCATAATTATAACAACATTGCGGTTTGAGAGATATCCTTTTTAAAAAATTTATTCATTCATAGGGACATGGGTGCCGCTGGTTAGAACAGCATTTATTGCTCATCCTGAATTGATTAGTTACAAAGATTAGTAGTAAGCCAGAGGATTGGGAAAGTTTTAAAAACCAACAAAAGATGGCCAAAAAAATAAAGAGGGAGAAAATAAACTTTGAGGGTAAACAAGCATAAAATGGACAGTAAGAGCTTCTTTAAATATATAAAAAGGAAGAGAAAGGCCAAAGTGAACATTGGCTCCTTTGAGAGTGAGGCTTGGAAATAATTATAAGGAACCAGGAAATGGTAGAGGAGTTGAATAAATACTTTGCTTCAACCTTCATGGTAGAAGGCACTAATAACATTCCAAAATTACAAAATAATGAAAGGGCAAAAAGGGAGGAGGAAATAAATACAATAACTATCACTAGAGAAAAGTACTAGGGAAACTAATGGAGCTAAAGGCCAATAAGTCCCCTGGACCTGATGGGTTGCATCCTAGGATATTAAAAGGAAGTAACTGCACAAATTGTGGGTGTGTTGGTAGGAATCTTCCAAGAATCCTTAGACCCTGGAAAAGTTCCAGAAGATTGGAAAACTGCCAATGTAACGCCCTTATTCAAAAAGGGAGACAGAAAACAAGTAACTATAGGCTAGTTAGCTTAATATCCATCATTGGGAAAATGTTGGAGTCTATTATAAAGGGTGTAATAACAGAGCATTTAGAAATGCATAGTATAATCAAACAGAGTCAGCATGGCTTCATGAAGGGGAAATCATGCCAGACAAGTTTACTGGAATTCTTTGAGAACGTAACAAGCAGGATAGATAAAGGGGAAGCATTAGATGTAATATATTTGGATTGCCAAAAGGCATTTGATAAGGTACCGCACATAAGGCTACTTAAGATAAGAACCCATGGTGTTGGGGGTAATATATTAGCACGGATAGAGGATTGGCTAACGAATAGAAGACAAAGAGTTGGGATAAGGGGGGCATTTTCAAGATGGCAACCTGTAACTAGTGGAGTGCCACTAGGGATCAGTGTTAGGGCCACAATTATTTACAATGTATATTAATGACTTAGAAGAGGGAAGTGAATATCCCATTGACAAATTTGCGGATGACACAAAAATAGGTGGGAAGGCAAGTGGTGAAGTTGACAGAAAGAGTCTACAGAGGGATATCGACAGGGGTTAAGTGAGTGGGCAAAAACCTGGCAGATGGAATATAATGTGGGAAAACGTGAGGTTAT
Organism: Carcharodon carcharias; assembly: GCF_017639515.1. Taxonomy (NCBI): domain Eukaryota; kingdom Metazoa; phylum Chordata; class Chondrichthyes; order Lamniformes; family Lamnidae; genus Carcharodon; species Carcharodon carcharias. Next base: position 251,498,106 of record NC_054467.1, on the reverse strand, counting down.
GCATACTGGCAGAAGAGAGGAACTGAATATTATTTACATGGAGAAATACCGCAGAAAGCAACAGCACTGTGGGATTTCGGAGCCCTCTTGCATGAATCCCAAAAAAGCTAACATACAAGTTCAGCAGGTAATTGGGAAGGCAAATGAAATGCTGGCCTTTATTTCAAAGGGAATGGAGTATAAAAATAGGGAAGTCTTGCTAAAACTATACAAGGAACTACTTAGACCACACCTAGAATACTGTGAACAGTTTTGGTCCTCTTGTCTAAGGAAAGATACACTGGCATTGGAGGCAGTCCAGAGAAGGTTCACTAGGTTGATCCCACATATGGAGGGATTTTCTTATGAAGAGAGGTTGAGTCTGAACTCATTGGAGTTTAGAAGAATTAGAGGCAATCTTATTAAAACACATAAGATTGTTAGGGGGCTTCACAGAGTAGATGCTGAGAAGTTGTTTCCCCTTGTGGGAGAGTCAAGGGCCAGAGGGCAAATCTCAGAGTAAGGGGTCGCCCATTCAAGACTGGAATGAGCAGGAATTTCTTCTCCTAGAGGGTAGTGACTCTGTGGATTTCTTTGCTGCAGAGGGCTGTAGAGGTTGAGTCATTAAGTATATTCAAGGCGGAGATAGGCAGATTTTTAATCAGTAAGGGAATCAAGGACTATGGGGAAAAGACAGGGTTATTAGATCAGCCATGATCTCATTGAATGGTGGAACACACCCGATGGGCCAAATTGCCTTCTTCTGCTCCTACATCTTATGGTCTAATTGCCCTCGAGAAGGTGGCGGTGAGTTGCATACTTGAACAGCTGCAGTCCATTTGATGTAGGTACACCCGCAGTGCTGTTAGGGAGTTTCTGGCGAGTTTCTGCTTGCAAATCAGCTGCCGTGTTCTATTAGAATAGTAATTACTTCATAAAAAAGTCCATTACTAGCTGTGAAGTGCTTTGGCATGCCCTGAGGTTGTGAAAGGTGCTATAATAAATAAAAATCCTCTCTCTTTCCCTAACTGAATGCCTGCTCCAGATCCCTACATTCCAATTATTATGAATTATGCACTGTACCTGAATTTCAGAAGCCCAACATTTCCATTGGTAGTTTCATCCTCTGGAAACAGTAGCAAACCACGTGCCCCCTCCAGAGAGCCATAGTGCCTGAGTGCCTCAGCCAAACGTGTCCGATTGTCCATCCATCCCAGCTCCAGGTACCCACGGGCCCAGCTCACAAAGCCAGAATGTCCCTCTAGCAAGGGCTAAACACAGATAGTTACTTTAATTCACACTGAATGTGAAGCAAAGGTTTTCTTATTCCCACTGTCCACTGGGAGGGTGGGGGCACAATAGCAAAAGTGGAATAGGCCAATGGGTTAAGGTCAGTGAAACAAATAGGATAAGAGGGCAACAGATTTTTGGATACTATTGGAATCAAGGGATATGGGATAGTGTGAGAAGGAGTAGCTGAGGCAGAAGATTAGCTGTGATCCTAGTGAATGGCGCAGCAGGCTCAAGAGGTCGAATGGCTTACTCTTGCTCTATTTTTATCATTAGAAATGCACTGTTACAACTTTGTTTTCTATCTGCCAGTCTGGTCAATCACAGCATAAACAGGGTAAAATTTGCCATCAGCCAATTTGTCCTAAGGTCATAATGGAAATTTATTAACTAAACCGAGGAACTCAACGGGGAGGCTTCAAATTCCATCGCATGTAAATTAAAAAACCAAGGAAGCTATGATTAAGAAGGGAAGTTGGCAATTTTTTCCACCAAAAGGGCTACAGCAAAAGTGGAATAGACCAATGGGGTAAAGTCAGTGAAACAAATAAGGTAAGGCAGTCCAAAAAATTTCGGAAGGAAGGGACTATGGGGGTAGATAGGGAGAAGACCAGACAGTGGGTGCTTTTTTTGGGCTCAATGTCTTTTCCTGCTCCTGAAGGTTCTTTTTCACGACTTGTAGACGAGCAAAACAAGAAAACAGACCAGCAGGACTAACTTATTGTTTGGTCAAAACATCCAGCATTAAACAAGGAGTTGCACAAGTGCATGCTACTGTAAACACACATACAACCTTGCTTAATAATACTTGAGCTTACCGTGTGACAGGGTGTGATGAAATTCAATATGTTGTGGTCAAACTGGGTGATGTGGTTAGAGATGTAGGTTTTGACATTTTTATCTCGATGCCTGGAGTTGCGTTGAGAGACAAACATACCCAGAATTGCACACATTGCCCGTACAATCACCCTGCAGCATGATACAGACAAGGCAGAGGTAATAAATGTCATTCAGGATTTAAAGAAAAAACAATTTTAGAGTTTATTCTGGTGAGGGACCCTGCCTCAAAACCAGATAAACAGATCAGTCTTTAGCATTCGGAGGTCCAGCAGCCCCTCCAGGGCTTGTCCTTTCCTCTACTGAGTACCAGACCAAGTGAGAACTCAAGTAAAGAACTGGCATTTATATAGCACCTTTCACAACCTTACAGTGTCCCAAAGTGCTTTACAAGGAATGAAGTAATGTTTGAAAGTTAGTCACTGTTGTAATGTAGGGAAAACTGCCAGCCAATTTGTGCATAACAAGCTCCCACATAGACCAATAATTTTTGGGTTGTTTGTTGAGGGCAGGGAACTGCCCTGCCATAGAATCTTTTACCTAAGAGCATAGGCAAGATTAATAACTCATCTGAAATACTTCACCTCTGACAGTGCTGCACTCCCTCAGTATTGCACTGGGAGTAATGGCTAGAGTAGCGGCTATCAAAGCAATGAACCAACTCACCACACCCGATTATTTTAATAGACGTTTCGCCCTTTCTAATTTCACACAATCGACTTGCATCTTTTTTATAAATTGAAAATAAGCTAGGCGTTTATCTGAGTGGAGGCTTTTTGATGAACAGCACAGACTCTCAGTGCAGGCTATTGGCAAGGCTGGAGAGTAGCATAGTGAAGAAAATCAAGCAACAGTGGTCAGATAATAACTCATTTCATAGCCTGTATCTGGCACAAGGGTGGAAAGGCTGTTGTAAGTAAAGGGTTCCAAGGTCTGGTAAAGAGCAAGTTAGGGTTGGGGACAGTGCCACAAGTCCTTATATCAACAAATCTGCACTGTACAAAACACATCAAGATTTCGAATGTTGAAAATTTTCACGATTCAATGTCAGTTCAGATTTTAACAGAATAGCACCAGTAACCAACACTGAGGAAATAAATATTTCTTGGGGCAGTTGAGGCTCTGATGTTATGCTCAGAGTCTCTAAAATACACTATTAATAAACACACAAGTGTTACGCAGTGCACACACACAGCTGACTTACCAAGTCCAGAAAACATAATCAAAGATGAGAAAGAACCAAGCATTATCATGTGACAGCGGCTATTGCTGGAGTGCAGTATAGTTGTGGCAAACTTCCCACTGCCACAACACTCTGCCAGCTCATTCCTGGATTACACAACTATCTGGTGGGAAGAAACCCAGCTCCAAGCAGCAGGCCTTCTAGGTCAATGAAAATTGCACTGTAATACTAGGTTGGGTTTTTCAAATTCATCCATGGAATGTGGGCTTTGCTGGCTGGGACAGCATTTATTGCCCATCCCTAGTTGTCCTTGAGAAGGTGGTGGAGAGCTGCCTTCTTGAACCGCTGCAGTCCATGTGGTGTAGGTACACCCACAGTGCTGTTAGGGAGGGAGTTCCAGGATTTTGACCCAGCGACAGTGAAGGAACGGCGATATATTCCCAAGTCAGATGGGGAACTTCCAGCTGGTGGTGTTCCCATCTATCTGCTGCCCTTGTTCTTCTAGATGGTTGTGGTCATGGGTTTGGAGTGTGCTGCCTCAGGAGCCTTGGCAAATCCATGCAGTGTATCTAGTAGATGGTACACACTGCTGCTACTGTGCGTTGGTGGTGGAGGGAGTGAATGTTTGCAGATGTGGTGCCAATCAAGCGGGCTGCTTTGCCCTAGACAATGTCAAGCTTCTTGAGTGTTGTGGGAGCTGCACTCATCCAGGCAAGTGGGGACTTGTGCCTTGTAGATGGTGGGCAAGCTATGGGGAGTCAGGTGGTGGGTTACCCGTCGCACGATTCCTAGTCTCTGACCTGCTCTTGTAGCCACAGTATTTACATGGCTAGTCCAGTTCAGTTTCTGGTCAGTGATAACCCCCAGGATATTGATAGTGGGGAATTCAGTGATGGTAATGCCATTGAACATCAAGGGGCGATAGTTAGATTCTCTCTTGTTGGAGATGGTCCTTGTGTGGTGTGAATGTTACTTGCCACTTGTCAGGCCAAGCCTGGATATTGTCCAGGTCATGCTGCATTTGGACAAGGACTGCTTCGGTGTTTGAGAAATAGCGAATGGTTGCCGAGATGTCATTTTAGACATGGGCACTAACTTTAATGGAAAAAATATTTTGCACACACAATATAGATAGATGCTTCACATGTAGATTTTCTTAACAGATATCTATCACTTGTGAGAAACGCTGCCTTCTTTCTTGCTCCCTAAAGTTTGGAACTCTGGTGTGAACTAATCAGCTACAGCACAGCTTTGAGGCTTTTGTCCAGCAGTTGCCAGCAGTCCCCTGACTTCAGAGTGATTGTAGAGAACGGTGACTTGCACAATGCTATATACCAGACTGACACCCTGCTCACCATATAGAACAGATATTGTTTGTCCTTTGACGTGACCTGTCTTAATCAGCTTGCTTCTTTCACTTATTTCTAAAGAAGAGTCATATTGGGCTTGAAACGTTAACTCTGCTTTACTCTCCACAGATGCTGCCAGGCCTGCTGAGATTTTCCAGCAAAAATTCCACTTTTTTCACTAGCCTGGAGTGGTTATTGAAATCAACCAACTTTACCATGTTAACAGCTCCCCTCTCTATACAATGTTTCTGGAGTTTCTATGGTGTTGATGTCTGCCTTTTTCAATTGCGGTACATCCCTTTGTAGCAGATACCCAATGAGAAGTCCGTCAGCCATGACTTAGCGGTTAGTACTCCAACCTCAGAGTCAAAAGGTCACACAGTACTGAAGGAGTTCTTTCAGGTGAGACACTAAACCCAAGGTGGACATAAAGGATTTCATGGCACTATTTTGCAAAGCAGGGGAGGTCTCCTGCTGTCCTGTCCAATATTTATCCCTCAATCAACACCTACATTTTATTTCATTACTATTTATGGGAAATTGCTGTATGCTAATTGACTATCACATTGCCTACACTTCATGCACTGTGAAGTGCTTTGGGGTGCCCTGAGGTCGAGAAAGGTGTGCAGAACCATAGGTCCTTTCCTTTTTATTCATCTCATTGTGTTTTTGGAATCACGCTATGTGCAAGTTGGCTGCCATGAGTGCTGACAGTGCAAAAGTGACTACACTTCAAAGTAATTCATTGGCTGTAAAGCGCATCGGGATGTCCAAAGGATATGAATGCTGCTATATATAAAAAGGATTTCACTACAGCTTCTCTAACATGCTTTAAAAATACATACCAGCACACATCTGGTAGACCCAAAGCTGTCATCAGTCTTCACGTGAACTATGCCTGGAAGCGTTCATGCCTCTACGGTACAAATTTATAAACCAAGGACAGAAAAAGCTGAAAATACAAGGCAGGCCCATCGGCACCTGAAGACAAAAGACAGGTCAACGTTTCAAGAGGTCACCCTTTGTCTAGAGCCTAAAACATTAAGCCGCCGTTTCCTTCGCTAGATTTGGACAGCTCTGGTCACAAGTCTAAAGAGGGGCAGTTGGGCACCGCCCATTGGGGCAGTGAGCTGGCAGACACAATAGGCCAAATGCCCCCCTGCAAACCCTGAGAAATTCTGCAGCTTTATTTCCAGTGTTTCCACTTTTCTTTCAGGTCTCCGGCATTTGCTGTTTTGCCATACTTAGATTGGTTTCCTATTAGCACAGATAGGTGTAGAAAAAAAAGATAGAAAAAATGCAGACAGGCTGTCGGGAAAAGGAAAATACAGACTATTGCGCAAATATGTAGCAGGCCAGAATTCATGTTAAGAGAGAGATTAATGATTAAAAGAAACAGTCCTGATACTCAAAGGGATTAGAAAATTGTCAGTATTTCAACTGTCGCACATTTCCAGCGATTCCTGATTCCACTATCTTGTATAATAGCTGTTGGATGAATAGCACTATTGCTACTTAAGGCAGATGTCCGTGTTTTACGGAAAGAACTTGCATTTCTATGGCACCTTTCATGACTCCCAAGTTTAAAACAAGGTCACCGTTGTAATTTAAGAAAACATAATGACTCTGACTCATTTGCTTACAGCAAGCTCCCACAAACAGCAATATAATAATGGCTAGAGATATTGATTTTTAGTGATGTTAGTTGAGGGCTAAATATTGGCCAAGACACCAGGGAAATTCCCTGCTCTTCTTTAAAATAGTGCCTTGGGATCTTTCACATTCCCTGAGAGGGCAGTCAAGGCCTCAGTTTAGTATCTCATATAGAAAGATAGCACCTCTAACAGTGCAGTACTACACTGCAAGTAGCGACTAGAGCTGGTTATATTAAAACAAATCTCAATATTCTGTATTATTTTCATAAACATTCTCCCCCTTACTAATTTCACATACTCGACTTCAATCCTCTTTGTAAATTGAAAATAAATTGGACATTTGCTGTAGCAGAGACTTAATTTTGAAAGGAATTGCAGAAACTCAGTGTAGAGTACTGGCAAGTTGAAATGTGATAATGACTAAAGCAATCTGCTTTCATCAGTAAAACCAAAGTTCCCTCTACTTTCTTTTGTCGTGTGCAACCTACCCTTTCAAGAGCCGACCCTTTAAATTTTTTGCACAGCCACATGCTTACAATAACTTAAAGAAGCCTACTTGTTCTGGGCTCTTGAGGGAACTTCCAGGTTGCTGAACAGCTTAGAGGGAACATCAGTCAGGACACAAGGGAGGGCTTACTCAGGGCTTCTTCAAATAATGCCAGGGGCACCTGAGGTGCCAGAGGGGGACTTCTCATCAGAAAGACAGCTGCAAGGACAATTAAAGGACTGCAAAGCGGTGCCTGAACCCTCAAAGGCAACGGCTTACAATGCTTTGAGCTTACACTGTTTTCAACACACTGTGGTGTTAAATCAGAGTCTACAGGACTGCCTGGGATCTGTAGGCAGTCTGGCATTCTACTAGTGCAGCGGTTCCTTATTCTCGACAAATGAATGTCCATCCCAAGTGACCCCCGAGATGATGGTGAGCTGCTTTCTTCCTCCACTGAAAGTTCAGTGATAGTGTTCAGCCGATAGCGTGGGTGCATTCATACACAAGTGTATGGCCATCGAGCTTGTTCCGCCATTCAGTACGATCATGGGTGAACTTCCGTATCAACACCTGATTCCCGCCATATCCCATACCCCTAGACTTTCCTAGTGCTCAAAAATTTATTGCTTCAGTCTTGAATGTACTCAACCACAGAGCATACACATCTCTCAGAAGTAGAGAATTCCAAAGATTTCCAACCCTTTCAGTGAAGAGATATCTCACCTTAGTCCAAAAAGGATGTCACCTTATGCTGAGACTACGACCCCTAGTGCTAACTGCCCAGCCTCTTAATATTTACATTGTCAAGTCTAAGAATTTTATATGTCTCAATGAGATCACCTCTCATGCTTTTAAACTCCAGAAAACTGTCTTTTCACACCTTGGCACAGGTCAGACTCAAATAGATCACAAGGTGTGTGCAACATGCAAGGCAACAGGTAAGGTCAGTATCTGAAGCAGAACTGTAGACTCTTCTGTACACACACAAAATTCATAGATACATTTAAGGGGAAGCCAGATTAAGTGTATGTGGGAGAAAGGAAGAGAAGGTTACACCAATAAGGTTAGATAAAGTAGGGTGGGAAGAGGCTTGTGTGGAGCATAGACAAATTGGACTGTTGGCCTGTTTCGGCACTGTACACCCTACATCACTTCTCCACTTCAACCATTTCTGTTTCTTCATTCAGTCCTCTTTCTTTTTTCTCCTTTTTCACTCTGCCCAATACTGGAGAATCATCACTTAGCAACCGCCTGTTAAAAAGGGCAAAAAAAAACTGTGGGCCCCATTTTATTCTCTTTAATACTTGAGGGCGGCTGACAAGGACAAAAAAGAGCCTTACCTTCGCAAAAGACCATCTGGGAGAGCGCTGCTGACTAAAAACACATGAAGCCCAATAAATATCCTGAGAAGCATTAAACAGATGCCGAAGGGAGTGTACAGCACGAGCAGGGCCAGGATAAAACCATCTGTAGGTAACCTGCAAATTGAAAGGGAACAGATGGTTAACAGCTTTCCACAAAAACTTTAAAAAATGGGTGGTGGATGGGGGAGTTATTGGTAAGTTGGTGTTTGAAGCAGTTAAACACTTGGAGAAGTTCCATCTCCAATACCTAGTGTAAGAATGGGGGTCACTATTGGCAAAAAATTGAACTAAATGAGCCATATAAATACTGTGGCTACAAGAACAGGTCAGGAGCTAGGAATCCTGCACCTCCTGACTCCCCAAAGCCTGTCCACCATCTACAAGGCACAAGTCAGGAATGTGAAGGAATACTCTCCACTCGGCTGGATGAGTGCAGCTCCAACAACACTTAAGAAGCTTGACACCATCCAGGACAAAGCAGCCCGCTTGATTGGCACCACATCCACAAACATTCACTGCCTCCATCATTGACTCACAGTAGCAGCAGTGTGTACCATCCACAAGATGCACTGCAGGAACTCACCAAAGCTCCTGAGACAGCACCTTCCAAACCCACGACCACTACCATCTAGAAGGACAAGGGCAGCAGACACATAGGAACACCATCAACTGAAGTTCCCCTCCAAGCCGCTCATCCTGACTTGGAAATATATCGCTGTTCCTAAATCCTGAAACTCCCTTCCTAACAGCACCATGGGTGTACCTACACCATATGAGCTGCAGCGGTTCAAGAAGGCAGCTCACCATCAGCTTCTCAAGGGCAACTAGGGAGGGGCAATAAATACTGGCCTAGCATTAACGGCCACATCCCATAAATGATAAAAAAAACGCTAGGAAATACCAACTTTGGGTTTTCTTGTTAATTAACTAACTTAAATGCTATGACTTGTTGTGCATTTATTTTTACTTTTATTACAATTCTCCTATTTTCATTCCTGTTGTGATTACACTCTGCGTAAAGATATTTGACAAGATGGGAAAATTGTGATTTAGGTCTTCGCTGACCAAATGTTTTATTAGCCCGTAAGGTGTAAAGGGAAGTCAAATGGTCAGTAAAGTAAGGTCAAAAACACTTCAGCAGAAACCATGTAGAGTGAAAGCTGTGTGGGAACAAGGAGATAAAACACGGCTCAGAAGAGCAAATTAGTGAGAGATAAAATAACTTGGTACCAAGGCCACTATTTGGCCAGACACAATCCCTGGAATGTTTACAAGTTGGTAGGTGTCGAGGTGTAGGAAACCAAAGGTGTTGGGAGCTTGGCCTGGTCTGGGTGGATTAATGACACTACAGCTTTTGTGGTTGGTCTATTCAAATGACAGCTAGGCAATGATTGGGTTAAATAGACTTTGCTGTGAAAACAAAGTATAAGAAGGAACCCCTCCTACACTGCTGTTAGAAAGTTCCAGGATTTTGACCCAGTGGAGAAGGAAGTAAGAGTGGACTGGTGACTTGGGGAACTTGGAGGCAATGATGTTCCCATACACATGTTGCCCTTGTTCTTCATGGGATTGCAGGTTTTGGAGGTGCTGTCAAAGAAGCCATGGCGATTTGCTGCACTGCACATTATGAATGGTACACACTGCTACCACTGTGCATCTGTGGCAGGAGGTGTGTGAATATTTAAGGTGATGGATGGGGTGCCAATCAAGCAGGCTGCTTTGTCCAAATGGTGTTGGGCTTCTTGAGTGCTGTTAGAGCTGCACTCATTCAGGGAAGTGAGAGTATTCCATAAGAAGCAATGGTAAATAAATGTGTTGTTGTTGCCTGGCAACGTTATCCCAATTGCCAAGATGATAAAAAGCACCAAGGCTGAACATTTGAAAATCGGGAAGTGCCAGAACAGTCCACAACAGTGAGTTCTGAAGCACTTGTAGTGTGTCCATTGGTCGGTCAACATACAAAGACAAAGCCCATGGATGAAAAAAAGGCTTTTTTTTTAATTGGGACCTAAGCATCGCTGGCCAGGCAGCATTTATTGCCCATCCCTAAGTGCCTTTGCTTCAGGTGGCGCTGAGCTACCTACAACTGAATGGTTTGCTTGGCCTTTTCAGAGGGCAGTCTTTTCAGGTAACCTTATTGCTGTGGGTCTGGAGTCACATAGAGGTTGGCAGGTTTCTCCCCATGAAGGACATTAGTGAACCCGATGGATTTTTACGGCAATCCAGTAGTTTCATGATTAATGGGAGTAGCATTTTACTCCAGGTTTATTAATTAATTGAATTTAAATTCCTGCAGCTGCCGGTGAAATCTGAACAAGTCTCTGGAACATTAACCCTGGAAATCTGGATTACTAGTTCAGTAACATTACCATTATGCTACCGTCACTGTTTATATTACATAGCTTTCGCAACTTTAGAGCCAATGTCGTCACTTGACAGCCCGTTTGCAAGCAAGCTCCCTCACAAAATTGGTCACAAACAGCAATGTGATATGATGTTTGAGAAATGAATACCGGTCAGGGCACTGGGATGAAATTTCCATTAGTCCTTTTCCTTCCCTGGTGCCTTGCATTTTTTTCCTTTATTATTGGAAGCTTTATATTTTATTCGTTCACCAGATGGGTGAATGTGATCAGTTGTCAGACTTTTAATGAGTTCAAATTTCACCATCTGCCATGGTGGGATTCGAACCCAGGTCTCTGGATTACTATGCCACCGCCTCCCTGCTTCCACTACCCTTTCAGGTGGGGCATTCTAGAAAATTAAAGTTCCTCCTCATTTCCATCTTACTCCTTTGCCTATTATCTTAAATCTGTAACAAAACTCAATACAGTTTTTTTAAATTAATTCTATCAAAATCAAATCCATTAGTGAGTGCAGCCCCACAATTTCGTTCGTCTACATCAGCTGATCCTCAATTCAAGGATGAAGAATACTCAGGGTCACGAGTATCTGTCATGGGTTTTCATATGACTGAACAAGCCGATTCTTGATCCACAGATTTTTGGGCACAAGGGGCAGGACATCCCACAATGTAGTGGGATCTAGAGTGCAGGATTTGCTTCCTTTTCTGCCACAGATCTACCTCATCATTAAGACGTTGGGACTCAAAAGCATGATGAAGCTTGATGGACAAGTTGTCACCATTTTGAACAATTGGCAGCAAGCACCTCCCAGTCATTAATGTCAATGCTGCCGCATTTCGAGGAGAGTCGGATTAAGGGTCAGTGAGATTGAATTAAGGGTCAGTGTGGTCGGATTAGGGGTCAGGGTATGTGGTTGAATTTTGAAGTGTTTTCTTTGTCCTCCTCTGGAACATTGGAGATTTACAGGACCTGGCGGGGGAATAGGTTTTTCCACCATCCGGACAGTGTCCAGTCCATCAAAGTTGATTTTGCAGCAGTTTTGTCTGAATGCTGTGGAGCTGTCTTCAAGAAGGACACTAGCGTTTGTTCGGCGGTCCTTCCATTGAATACAGACTTTCTCAAGATCTCTATCCTTCCACTCACAGTATTGACAACAGAAGGATAAGTAAAGCTGCACTGCCTCACATCTGTGAGAATCAATGCGACTGAACAATCCACAATCTTTCTCTCTCTCTCACACAGCATGAGCAGTTTCAGGGCCAGTGTGGTCGGTCTAAGGGTGAGTGCAAAACAAAAACAGAATTACCTGGAAAAACTCAGCAGGTCTGGCAGCATCGGCAGAGAAGAAAAGAGTTGACGTTTCGAGTCCTCATGACCCTTCGACAGAACTCAAGTTCTTCTGTCGAAGGGTCATGAGGACTCGAAACGTCAATTCTTTTCTTCTCTGCCGATGCTGCCAGACCTGCTGAGTTTTTCCAGGTAATTCTGTTTTTGTTTTGGATTTCCAGCATCCGCAGTTTTTTTGTTTTTATCTAAGGGTGAGTGCGGTCGGTCTAAGAGTGAGTGTGGTCGGTCTAAGGGTGAGTGCAGTCGGTCTAAGGGTCAGGTTGGACCGTTTAGTTTTTATTAGTTCAGACTAGTCCAGGCTGAATGGCCATTTCAGAGGACATTAAGGAGTCAACCACATTGCTGTGGGTCTGGAGTCACATGTAGGCCAGGTTTCCTTCCCTAAAGGAAGGACACTGGCGAACCAAATGGGTTGTTACAACAATCGACAAAGGCTTCATGGTCATCATTAGACCTGCATGGTGGGTTTCGAACCCAGGTCCCCAAGATATTACCCTGGGTCTCTGGATTACAGGTCCAGTGACAATGTCATTACGCCACCGCCCCCTTGGTGTAAGGGTCAGCGCGGGCCGTTTAAGGGTCAGCGCGGGCCGTTCGAGGGTCAGCGCGATTCTCTTTTACCTTCTGAACTCCAGCAGCTGCTCCACTCTCGGCCTCTCCATGGCTCCGGCTCCCCGAGCCTTGGGCTCAGGCGCCGCCGCTTCTTCTTCTTCTTCTTCGCCGGCTCGCTTTTGCCTACTCAAACTCCGTCCTTCTCTCTGCTCTCACAGGCCGCAATCCACGCTCTCCACCACCATCCCTTCTGCCGCTTCCCTTCACCACACTGCCGCCATGTTGGCAAATCGACCGTGGCGTAACGGCATTGGGTTGGCAACGCGCAGGCGCACTCCCTCCCGGGGGTTGTAGTCCACTATCCTCTGTTTGTCTTCGGGCCGCTGGTCGGGAAGAACTTCAGATTCCAGTGTGCCACGCGGCCGGGCCTACCTGCGCATGTGCGTTAATCACCGGACTCCAACTTGACTCCTCGCTCGAAACCCACTCAGTGCGCCTGCGCCCCACAAACTAATTTTTTTGGGACCAGAAAACTTTTTCATTTGACAAAGGACAATCTCATAGCAACACAGACAAGTACAGAAATAAGAAATCTTGAATGTCATATGGGAAATTTATTTGACAGAACTGAAATGCAGAACATGTTATCTGGATCTACCAATTAGGAGCAGGAGTAGGCCATTCGGCCCCTCGAGCTTGCTCCATCATTTAAGAAGATCATGGCTGACCTGATTGTCACCTCAACTCCACGTTCCTGCTTCCCCCACCCCCTGCCGATAACCTTTAACCATCTTGCTTATCAAGAATCTATCCAGGTCTGCCTTAAAAATGTTCAAAGGCACTGCTTCCTTTTGAGGAAGAGTTCCAAAGACTCAGGACCCACAGAAAGAAAAATATTTCACCTCATCTCTATCTTAAATTGGCGACCCCATGTTCTAGATTCTCCCAGAAGAGAAAACATCTTTTCCACACCCACCCTGTCAAGACCCCTCATTATCTTGTTTAATCAAGCTGCCCTTTGGGCTGGAATTTTCCAGCCAAACCCCGCAGCCCCACACGGCGGTGGGTTCCCCCTCGGCAGGGCTGGCGAAACACTGAAATTTCCATTCACATTTGCTGGACCAGAAGATCCCGCTGGTGTGGAGGGGTCGGAAAATTCCAGCCTTACTCTTCTAAGCTCCAGCGGATACAGGAATAGCTTGTCCAACCTTTCCCCATAAGACAAGCCTTCAATTCCAGCTGTTAGTCTAGTACACATTCGCTGATCTGCTTCTAATGCATTTACATCCTTCCTTAAATAAGGAGACCAATACTGTACACAGTACTCCAGATGTGGTCTCACCAATACCCTGTATAACTGAAGCATAACCTCCATACTTTTGTATTCAATTCCCCTTGCAATAAACGAAAACATCTTATCAGCTTTCCTAATTACTTGCTGTACCTATATACTAACCTTTTGCGATTCATGTACTAGGACACCCAAATCCCTCTGCATCTCAGAGCTCTGCAACCTCTCACCATTTAGATAATATCAAGATTGTATCAATATCAAGATAATATCAATATTTTATTGTACCTGCCACAATGGGCAATTAAACATTTTCCCAAATTATATGCCATTTGCTAGATCTTTGCCCACTAACTTAACCTATCTATATCCTTTTGTAGCCTTCTTATTTCATCTTCATAAATTACTTTCTTACCTATCTTTGTATCATCACCAAATTTAGCAAGCATACCTTCAGTCATTTATATAAATTATAAAAAGCTGTGGTCCTAGCACTGATCCCTGTGGCACACCACTCATTACATCTTGCCAACCAGAAAATGACCCATTTATGCCTACTCTGTTTCCAGCTAGCTAACCAATCTTATATTTATGTCAATATAATGCCATCCCCTACACCATGAGCTTTAATTTTCTGCAATAACCTTTGATGTGACACCTTATCAAATGCCTTCTGGAAGTCTAAGCACAATACCAGTTCCCCTTTATGTACAGCATATTTTACTTCTTCAAAGACCACCAATAAATTGGTTAAACATGATTTCCCTCACAATACCACATTGACTCTACCGATAACCTTGAATTTATCAAAGTCTCCTGCTATAACGTCCTTGATAACAGCTTCGAACATTTTCCCAATGACGGATGTAGTTTCCTGATTTTTGTTATCCTCCATTTTTGAATGAAGGAGTTACATACACTATTTTCCAATCTTTTCAGGGTGTCCAGTCACCTTATATTTAATTATAGACCCTAATTTCACAACAACATGCATGTTTTTTTTAATTCATTCATGGGATGTGGGTGTCGCTGGCTGGGCCAGCATTTATTGCCCTTGAAAAGGTCCTGGTGAGCTGCCTTCTCGAACCATTGCAGGCCATGTGTGTAGGTGCACCCACAGTGCTGTTAGGAAGGGAGTTCTAGGATTTTGACCTAGCGACAGTGAAGGAACTGCGATATGTTTCCAAGTCAGGATCGTGAATGACTTGGAGGGGAACATCCAAGGTGGTGGTGTTCCCATCTATCGGCTGCACTTGTCCTTTTAGATGGTAGTGGTCGTGTGTTTGGAAAGTGCTGTCGAAGGAGCCTTGGTGAATTCCTGCAGTGTATCTTGTAGATGGTAAACACTGCTGCTACTGTGCGTTAGTGGTGGAGTAAGTGAATATTTGTGGATGTAATGCCAGTCAAGCAGGCTGCTTTGTCCTGGATGGTGTCAAGGTTTCTGAGTGTTGTAGGAGCTGCACTCATCCAGGCAAGTGGGAATATCCGATCACACTCTTGACTTATGCCTTGTAGATAGTGGACAGGCTTTGGGGAGTCAGGAGATGAGTTACTCGTCGCGCGATTCCTGGTCTGTGACTTGCTCTTCTAGCCACGATATTTATATGGCTGGTCCAGTTCTGTTTCTGGTCAAAGGTAATGCCCAGGATGTTAATGGTGGTGAATTCACTGATGGTAATCCCAGTGTACATCAGGGGAATCTCTCTAACGTTAGAGGTGGTCATTGTCTGACACTTGTGTGGCACAAATGTTACTTGCTACTTGTCAGCCCAAGCCTGGATATTGTCCAGGTCTTGCTGCATTTGGACATGGACTGCTTCAGTATCTGAGGAGTTGTGCAAACATCAGCGAACATCCCCACTTCAGGCCTTATGATGGCAGGAAGGTCATTGATGAAGCAGCTGAAGATGGTTGGGCTGAGGACTCTACCCTGAGGAACTCCTGCACTGATGTCCTGGGACTGAGATGACTGAGCTCCAACAACCACAACCATCTTCCTTTGTGCTAGGTATGACTCCAACCAGTAGGGATTTTTCCCCCTGATTCCCACTGACTTCACTTTTGCTTGGGCTCCTTGATGCCACATTTGGTCAAATGTGGCCTTGATGTCAAGGGCAATCACCCTCTCCTCACCTCAGGTGTTCAGCTCTTTTGTCCATGTTTGAACCAAGGCTGTAATGAGATCAGGAGCTGAGTGGCCCTGGCGGAATCAAAACTGGGCGCCAGTGAGCAGGTTATTGCTAAGCAAGTGCCACTTGATAGCACTTTTGACAGCCCTTCTTCCCATTACTTTACTGATGATGGAGAGTAGACTGATGGGGCAATAATTCGCCTGCTTTTTGTATGCAGCACATACCTGGGCAATTTTCTACATAACCGGGTAGATGCCAGTGTTGTAGCTGTACTGGAACAGCTTGACTAGGGGCACAGCAAGTTCCAGAGCACCAATCTTCAGTACTATTGCCTGAATATTGTCAGGGCCCATAGCCTTTGCAGTATCCAATGCCTTCAGACGTTTCTTGATATCACATGAGTGAATCGAATTGGCTGAAGACTGACATCTGTGATGCTGGCAACCTCCACTCGACACTTCTGGCTGAAGATCGTAGCAAATGCTTCAGCCTTATCTTTTGCACTGACTTGTTGGACTACCCCATCATTGAGGATGGGGATATTTGTGGAGCCTCCTCTTCCAGTAAGTTGTTTAATTGTCCACCACCATTCATGACCGGATATGCAGAACTGCAGAGCTTAGATCTGATCGGTTTAGCTCCATCATTTGCTGCTCATGCTGTTTGGCATGCTAGTAGTCCTGTATGGTAGCTTCACCAAGTTGACACCTGATTTTTAGGTATGCCTGGTGCTGCTCCTGGTATGCCTTCCTGCATTCTTCATTGAACCTGGGTTGATCCCCTGGCTTGATGGTAATGGTAGAGGGGGGAATATGCTGAGCCATGAGGTTATAGTTTGTGTTTGAATACAATTCTGCTGCTGCTGATGGCCCACAGCACCTCATGGATGCCCAGTCTTGGGTTGCTAGATCTGTTCGAAATCTATCTAATGGAACCTTCCCCAAATCTAGGTAATATTGGAAAATGTGAAACATTTTTCAAACTGACCAATCTCCTTTGGTGTCGATTGTGCAAAGTTTGCAGCAGAGTTGTTGTTATGACACAACAGTTGTCATAAAGTCATAAATTTAAACAACTGTCATAATCTTTATTTTCAATTGGTATCCTTGAGTTGCAACTCTGAATTCAGAAATGAAACCACCAAGCCTCCAGAGGCTTTTATATAAAATAAATTAAACATTTATCAATTTAACCGCATTTTTAAATACATTCACATGTCTACAATTTACTACCATAATAACTTTTAAACAAATCCCCAAATTAATCACGCCCAGGTAATCTTCCCCAAAGCAACAATAACCCATAGACTTAAACAGACACCAGGCAAAGCACATTTTAACTTACAAATTCAAAATGAGGTCCCTTTCAACGTGTTTCTTTGCACTGTTGTAGGTTTCCAGGTCTAGATCTTACATGCCTCTGACTTATACACACAAAATTCTTTTCTGTTTATACCTAGCCATCCTTTTGAATGCAAATTCTTATTGTATCACCAGACCCTTTGAACTCCACCTCTTATGACAATAAAACCCTTTTCATAGCACCAATATTATTAGTAATAAAAAAATTGCTCGGTGTCTCCTAGCTAGGTGCAAGATTTCACCCCCAGTCTTTGAATGGTTTATTCAACAAAATGCAAATGTACTCTCTACCTTACTGTTTACATCGCAAAACTACTATACATTAAAACACCCAGACTAGCTGGCTTTAATCCAATTAAAACACACACACTCCCACCCACAGCCACAGACCCTACTACAAGTCCAATTGAAAATAACTTCCAATAACATTATATACATTAATAGCTCTTCATGACAGTTGTTGACAGTACCTTGTCTAAGGTCACAGCTATGCACTCCTGGTAGAAACATGGGAAATAGGAGCAAGAGTAGGCCATTCAGTCCCTTGAGCCTACTCTGCCACTCAACCAGATCATGGTTGATCTTCTACTTCAATGCCACTTTCCTGCACTATCCTCATATCCCTTGATGTCATTCGTATCTTGAAACCTATCAATTTCTGTCTTGAACTTACTCAATGGTTGGGCCTCCACAGCCCTCTGGGGTTGAGATTTTCCAAGATTCACCACCCTCTGTGTTAAGAAATTCCTCATCTTTGTCCTAAATGGCTTGCACCTTATTCTTTGTCCCCTGGTTTCAGAACCCTGCCAGCCTGGGGAAACATCATTCCTACATCTGGTCAAGCCCTGTAAGAATTTTGCATGTTTCATTGAGATTGCCTTTCATTCTTTTAAATTCTGGAGAATCAAGGCTCAACCTCCTGATTGCACTTGCACCATGGCATGTATATCCTTCCTTAGGTAAGAAAACCTAAACTGTACACAATACTCCAGGTGTGGTCTCACCAAGGCTCTGTACAATTGCAGAAAGATATCTTTACTCCTGCACTCAAATCACCTTGCAATAAAGGCCAATGTACGAACACAATTAATTGCATCTTTCACCTTCTGAGTTGAAGTTGAGGTTAACCGTTAAGATTCTAAATGTCAGGCTTAAGAGCAGATGAATACATAATGGAATAAATGTTTCTGGAGTTTGAATGGGAGTTTGTTTCATGACTGCCTGGGCATGTCCACATGCAAATGGACTTCCACAATGCATGTCTGAGGGCTAAATCTCCTTTGAGCTCTCCTGAAGCATTAGACTGTGGCCACAAAGGACCCCGTTTCCATGTGCAGTCATGAGGAGAGACAGCTGAGGTCTTGACAATGGAGATCCTGTGAACTGACTGGGACACACTTACACATATGTTTCTCTTTTACTGATTACTTGCTGATGAAATAAATGTCTTTTGGGTGAGATGTTAAACCAAGGCTCTGCTTCAGTTTGTTCAAGTGGATGTAAAAGTGATAGGGATGTTCTCCCCAGTGTCTTGGCTGGCTTGCTTCCCTTAATCATCACTATTATCACTATTGGCAGTCACAGCTCAGTTGGCAGGACACGTGTCTCTGAGTTATGAGGTTGCGGGTTCAAGTAGCACCCCAGAGAGCCAAACACATACTCGGGGCTGACCGTCCTGATGGAGTGCTGCACTGTCTTTTGAATGAGATATTAATCCAAGGCCCTGTATTTTGGGTACTTGGTACTATTTGAAGAAAAACAGTGAAGTTCTCCTTCATATTCCAGCCAATATTTATCCCATCCAAATACAAGGTATTGGGGAGAAAGGATGTCAAGGAAAGAATCTATTTGGCTAAAGTTTAAAGAAAAGCAGTAACAGTACCGTGACACTACTGGGTGTATTCTACAGGCAAATAACTAGTGGGAATGATAGAAGACCAAATTTTTTGGGAAATTACAGAGGTGCAAAAATTAGAATAGTTATAATAGGGGACTTAATTATCCCAATATGGACTGGAATAGTAATAGTGTAAAGGGCAGGGGGGTGATGAGTTTTTGAAGGGTGTTCAGGAGAATTTTCTAGATCAGTATATTTCCAATCCAACAAGGAAAGAGGCATTGCTGGAACTGATTCCAGGAAATTAGGTGGGTCAAGTGGATCAAGAGCCAGAAGGGGAACATTTAGGAAACTGTGATCATAGTATCATAAGGTTCAGATTAGCAATGGAAAAGGACAAGAAGCAATCCAAAGTAAAAATACTTAATTGGACGAGGGCCAGTTTCAGTGGGGTGTGAACAGATCTGTCCCAACTAAATTATAATCAAAGATTAGCACCCAAAACTGTAATAGAACAATGGGCTGCCTTTACCCGGACAGAACCGGGTGGACCATCCAGCATTGACCTAGGCACTGGAAACGACGATGGCAAACTCAGCCCTACTGACCCTGCAAGGTCCTCCTTACTCTCATCTGAGAGCTAGTGCCAAAATTGGGAGAGCTTGTGCAGACTAGACAAGCAACAGCCTGACGTAGTCATCCTCACGGAATCATACCTTACAGATAATGTCCCAGACACCACCATCACCACCCCTGGGTATGTCCTGTCCTACCAGCAGGACAGACTCAGCAGAGCTGGCGGCACAGTAGTATACAGTCAGGAGGGAGTTGCCCTGGTAGTCCTCAACATTGACTCTGGACCCCAAGAAGTCTCATGGCATCAGGTCAAACATGGGTAAGGAAACCTCCTGATTACCACGTACCACCCTCCCTCAGTTGATGAATCAGTACTCCTCCATGTTGAACACCATTTGAAGGAAGCACTGAGGGTAGCAAGGGTGAAGAATGTACTTTGGGTGGGGACTTCAATATCCATCACCAAAAGTGGCTCAGTAGCACCACTACTGACTGAGCTGGCTGAGACTAAAAGGACATAGCTGCTAGACTGGGTCTGTGGCAGGTGGTGAGGGAACCAGCAAAAGGGAAAAACATACTTGATCACATCCTCACCAACCTACCTGCCGCAGATACATGACAGTATCGCAGTATCGATAGGAGTGACCACAGCACAGAACTTGAGGAGACGAAGTCCCGTCTTCACATTGAGGATACCCTCCTTCGTGTTTTTCAGCACTACCACTGTGCTAAATGGGATAGATTTCGAACAGATCTAGCAACGCAAGACTGGGCATCCATGAGATACTGTGGGCCATCAGCAGCAGTAGAATTGTACTCAAACACAATCTAACCTCATGGCCCGGCAAAACCCCCGCGCTATCATTACCATCAAGCCAGGGGTTCAACCCTGGTTCAGTGAAGAGTGCAGTCCAGGAGCAGCACCAGGCGTACCTAAAAATGAGGTATCAACCTGGTGAAGCGCTCACACAGCAATACTTGCGTGCCAAACAGCATAAACAGCAATTGATAGACAGAGCTAAGCGACCCCACAACCAACAGATCAAAGTTCTGCAGCCCTGCCACATCCCTTCGTGAATTGTGGTGGGCAATTAAACAACTCACTAGAGGAAGAAACTCCACAAATATTCCCATCCTCAATGATGGGGGAGCCCAGTACGTCAAGGCAAAAGATAAGGCTGAAGCATTTGCTACAATCTTCAGCCAGAAGTGCCGAGTGGATGATCCATCTCGGCCTCCTCCGGAGGTCCCCAACATCACTGATGCCAGTCTCCAGCCAATTCAATTCACTCCACGTGATACCAAGAAATGTCTGAAGGCACTGGATACTGCAAATGCTACAGACCCTGACAATATTCCAGCAATAGCACTGAAGACCCCTAGCCAAGCTCTTCCTGTACAGCTACAAAATTGCAGCAACCCAGCTATGTGGAAAATTGCCCAGGTATGTCCTCTACACAAAAAAAAGGACAAATCCAAAACAAAAATAAAAATACCTGGAAAAACTCAGCAGGTCTGACAACATCTGCGGAGAGGAACACAGTTAACATTTTGAGTCCGTATGACTCTTCAACAGAACTAAGGAAAAATAGAAGTGAAATATAAGCTGGTTTGGGGGTGGGGGGTGGGGGGGGGGGGGGGGGGGGGGGGGGTGGGGGGCGGTGGGGACAAGTAGAGCTGGATAGAGGGCCAGTGATAGGTGGAGATTGCCAAAAGATGTCATAGACAAAAGGACAAAGAGGTGTTGAAGGTGGTGATATTATCTAAGGAATGTGCTAATAGGTGACATTAAGGGTAGAAAGCAGGATGAGCAAGGTACAGATAGCCCTAGTGGGGTGGGGGGAAGGGATCGAAATAAGCTAAAAGGTAGAGATAAAACAATGGATGGAAATACATTTAAACACAATGGAAATAGGTGGGAAAAGAAAAATCTATATAAATTGTTGGAAAAAAAGGGGGATCGGAAAGGGGCTGGGGATGGAGGAGAGACTTCATGATCTAAAATTGTTGAACTCAATATTCAGTCCTGAAGGCTATAAAGTGCCTAGTCGGAAGATGAGGTGCTGTTCCTCTAGTTTGCGTTGAGCTTCACTGGAGTAATGCAACAGGCCAAGGACGGACATGTGGGCATGAGAGCAGGGTGGAGTGTTGAAATGGCAAGCGACAAGGAAGTCTGGGTCATGCTTGCGGACAGACTGAAGGTGTTCTGCAAAGTGGTCCCCCAGTCTGCGCTTGGTCTCTCCAATGTAGAGGAAACCGCATTGGGAGCAGCGACAAATCCAACCCGGCCCATCAGTCTACTCTTGGTCATCAGTAAAGCAATGGAAGGGTTCATCAATAGGGCTATCAAGTGGCACTAGCTTAGCAATAACCTGCTCACTGATGCCCAGTTTGGGTTCTGCTGGGGCTACTCAGCTCATTACAGCCTTGGTTCAAACATGGACAAAAGAGCTGAACGCCCGAAGTGAGGTGGGAATGACTGCCCTTGACATCAAGGCAGCTTTTGACCGAGTGTGGCATCAAGGAGCCCTAACAAAACTGGAGTCAATGGGACTCAGGGTGATAATTCTCCACAGGTTGGAGTCATACCTAGCACAAAGGTAGATGGTTGTGGTTTTTGGAGTTCCAGGACATCACTGCAGGAGTTCCTCAGGGTAGTGTCCTCAGCCCAACCGTCTTCAGCTGCTTCATCAATGACCTTCCTTCCATCATAAGGTCTTCCTCACATCCCCCATGCATCTCTTGCCTGTAGGCCAGACCACGTAAGGATGGCAGATTTCCTCCTCTAAAGTACATTAGTGAAGCAGATGGGTTTTTAAAACAATCAATGATAGATACCATGGTCAATATTATTGAGATTAACTTCATATTTCAGATTTTAATAACTGAATTTAAATTCCACCAGTTGCCGTGGTGGGATTTGAACCCATGTCCCCAAAGGCGGACAGTGGCATAGTGGTATCACCAATGGATTGGTAATCCAGAGACCCAGGGTAATGCTCTGGGGACCTGGGTTTAAATCTCACCACGGCAGATAGTAGAACTTGAATTCAATAAAAATCTGGAATTAAAAGTCTAATGATGACCATGAAACCATTGCCGATTGTCATAAAAACCCATCTGGTTCACTAATGCCCTTTAGGGAAGGAAATCTGCTGTCCTCACCTGGTCTGGCCTACATGTGAATCCAGACCCACAGAAATGTGGTTAATTCTTAAAAATGCCCTCTGAACAAGGGCAATTAGGGATGGGCAATAAATGCTGGCCTAGCCAGCGACACACAGACGAATAAAAAAAAGCATTAACGCGGGCCTTTGAATTACTAGTCCAGTTACATTACCACTCCCCTGGAATGACATACTCAATTGAGACCCTTATATTTGTAGGACAACTCATCCCAGCCTGCATATTTATTGTATTTGTTACCATGTGCCCTCTTTCCTTATCATAAATTATAGAATGTAATGCCTGCTGTTATATTTATTGATATAATGTAAACTCAGATCACAGATTGTGTTGTATTTATTGATGCAATTTAACTCCAGCTTTATTAAAGTTTATTTATTGATACCTCACCCCTTATTATATCGTAAGCTGCAGAGCACAACACTCGGGAGTTTACAAGTGAATCGACTGACTACATTGTGAAGAAACTCAGTGATATGCACCCTGGAAACAGCTGTTATGAAGCAGTACACAATGGATAATTCCAATTTAGGACACTGCATAATACTCTTTGGAAAAGGCATGAGTTTACCATCTGTGCTCTCTCGTCACCAACTAACACCGCTGTTTTCCTGAAGACGTCCACTCTTGCTGAATTACCGAGCAATGAGGGCTCTGCTACCTCAACCAAGCCAAACTAAACTACAGGAGGTGTGTGCTGATCAAGTTGTTGATGGTTTGTTACTGTCTAAAGGCTTCTGCCACCTTCCCGTCCCAAATCCACAGGTCAATGAACCCTCGCTCGGGAGGAGGGGGCTTGGCGGTACAAGGCGGGATTCTGACGAGCCGGCTGTGGCCTACTGCTTCACAGTCCTCCTTATGAACCTGCCCTCCTCGTCGATGGCAAAGTTATAATTCTTCGGATTGTCCAGAGCTTCCTCTATTCGTTGGTCTAAGTTCTCTAGTGTGATGAAATTCTTCACTGCCTCCTGTAAGTTAAAATGGGGAGATGAGAGACGATGCACAAAGACAACCTTCTCAAAGATCAACTTCCAAACTTGCATTTAATTTTAAATTATTCATTCATTGGACATGGGCGTCACTGGCTAGGCCAGCATTTATTGCTAACTGCCCTTGTTCAGAGGGAGTTTAAGAGTCAACCACGTTGCTGTGGGTCTGGAATCACATGTAGGCCAGACCAAGTAAGGACAGCACAAGGCCAAAGCTGGGCTAAAAGTTCATGCTGATTAAAAAGAGAGGAAGAGAGAACCTATATTTGTAAAGTCCCTTTCATGTCCTCAGCATGTTCTTCAGCACTTCACAGCCAATGCAGTCTGCAAATGCATTGCAGCAATTCACCAAGGTTTCTTCAGCAGCACCTTCCGAACCCGCAACCCCCTGCACCTAGAAGGACATGGGTGGCAGGTGTATGGGAACACCACCAGCTGCAAGTTCCCCTCCAAGTTACACACCATTCTGACTTGGAACTATATTACCATTCCTTCATGGTCACTGGGTCAAAATCCTGGGACTCTCTTCTTACCAACACTATAGGCGTATCTACATGTGGACTGCAGTGGTTCAAGGTGGTGACTGGGGATGGGCAACAAAAGCTGGCCTAGTCAGTGACGCTCACATGAATTAAAAAAAATAGTCAATACAAGAAACACTGCAACCAATCTGCACACAGCAAGATCCTACAAACAGCACTGCAATAAATGACCAGGTAGTGAGTTCAGTACTGTTGCTTATTGAACTGAGCTGATAACTCAGTGCCATTTTTTAACTAGCTGGGCAATTCCTGGCCTCGGCTTTGCCAGGGTCACAAATTGGTGCTGTATGATCCAGTCTTCTATGTAAAGATTGCCACTCACCTGAGCTGTTGCTGGGACTTCACCCCCTTTCAGGCCAGTGAGAGCACTTGTGTTTGGTTCTATCTGTTGTGAATTCGCAAAATGCAAAGACTGCCTAACTACAGCAGAGTAAATGCTTATTAGTCAGTGTCAGAGTGCTTGTGGCTATAACCTTCCTCCCAGTTTCCTACAGCCCCCACAATACTAGACAGTGAGGGGTGACCAGGGACAGCACTGTCTGTAGTAGCTATACCAAATTCATCATGATCCTCCATAGACCCCGTGTTCTTCCAATTCTGGTCTCTTGTGCTTCCCTCCATCCACTTTTGCCCATCATTGGCAGCCATGCCTTCAGCTCTCTGGGTACCAAGCTCTGGAATTCCTTCCCCAAATCTCTCTTCCCCTGTTTTGCTCTCCTCCTTTAAGGTTATCTTTAAAATCTACCTCTTCAACCACTTGTTTTAACGACTTCATTTTTAGTACAGTGTCATTGTTTGTTTGATTATGTTCCTGTGAAGTGTCTGGGGATGTTTTACTGTGTTGAAGATGTAACGTAATACAGGTTGTTATGACGATGGCACAGCAAAGCAAAGCCAAGGACATCAGGGAACTTCTTCAATGCTGGGCTAATTGACAAAGCAGTTTTCTTTGGAGAAGCATTGGGTGAAATTTTGAAACTTCACTAATGTTTATTGATTATATCATAAGCGCACACCACACCATTAATGATTAATCAAAACAAGCACACTTCCAATGGCACGAAAAATCCATTTTCTGTGACAAGAATCTATTGTGAAGAAGTGTTAGCACATGGTTCTTTCACCTCTGGGACCAGGGTTCAAATCTAATTTATGTTGAGGGGTAAAAAGATTTTCTCTTCCTCCCTGGGCTTCACCTGAGCTAGACAAAGGTTCAGTGCAAATTCTGGTAAGCAAAAGTCCACTGTACGTCAGAATGTGGAATAGAGGCAAAGTTAAGCAATCTTACAAGTAGTTGTCAAACAGACAGCTGGAGTAGGATAGATTCTGATGTGGCAAATGGTGCCTTTCTGAGGCTACTTGTGGAGCAGAGTGAATCCTAACTCCACATCTAACCTGATTTAACAGTGTTTGATGGGAAATTGTAGAGGCATCTTACTTAATCCCGTGCTGTACCTGCCCTGAGTATGTTTGATAGGACAGTGTAGTGGGAGCTTGACTCTGTATCTAATACCATGCTGTACTTGCCCTGGGAGTGTTTGATGGGACAGTGTAGTGGGAGCTTGACTCTGTATCTAATACCATGCTGTAACTGCCCTGGGAGTGTTTGATGCAACAGTGTAGAGGGAGCTTTATTCTGTATCTAACTCCATGCTGTACCTGCCCTGGGAGTGTTTGATGGGACAGCATAGAGAGAAGTTTACTCTGTATCTAACCCTGGGAGTGTTTGACACAGATACTGCATGGTAATAGTAGAAAGCTTTCCGCTCTCCACTTCCCTCAGATGGAAGAGAGAATAGACACAACTTCCAGAAATGGATAAGAGGTCTTACACTGAAAGAGGAAAATAACTGTCTCGCCCATGCTCAATGCATACCTGCAGCTGCAGCACCTCCTGCTCCTTCTGCTTGAGGAACTCATCCCTTTTCTTTTCTCTGTAAATGGCCGCCTGGAGTTTCTGCTCCTGTTCCTCTTTTGCCTCTCGCTGGATTCGTTCCTCCCTGTCACACAACCCGAACACAAAGGCACTAATGAGAATGAGCTTGGCTGCCAAGTTGCCCCTTCTCCAATTTTAAAATCAAAAGAAATAAAGAACTTGCGTTTATAGGGCGCCTTTTGCTACCTGGGAATGTCTTAAAACGCTTCCAACCATTTAAGTACTATTGAAGTGCAGTCACTAGATGATAGTGTGATTTCATAGAACTAGCCCTTATTCTTTCAGGGGTAACCTTATAGAGGTTTTCAAAATCATACAAGATTTTTGCTAAGCGTAGACACTTGTGGTAAACAGCAAAACTGGAGGTCAGACAATCACCAAGAAATCAAGAGAAACTTCTTTACCTTGAAAGTGAGGAGAATGTGGAACTAATTATCACATGGAGTAGTTAAGGTCAACAGCACAGATGTCTTTGAAAGGAAGCTAGACAACCACATGAGGAAGAAGGGAATGAAAGGTTACACTGATAGGGTGAGATGACAGAGGATGGGAGGAGGAATAGAACATTAAGGTTCGCATGGATTGATTGTACTGAATGGCCCATTCCTGTGCTATATATTCTATGTAACCTTGAATAAGGAGGCTGTGATCGAATGCTGCTAAGGCAGCTCTGAGACTCAACAACAACTTATATTTATATAGCACCTTTAACGTAATGAAACCCTCCCAAGGTACTTCACAGGAGCATTATAAAATGAAGTATAATACCAAGCCAGTCAGATGACAAAAGCTTAGCCAAATCGGTAGGTTTTAAGGAGTATCTTAAAGGAGGATAGAGGGGTAGAGAGGCAGAGAGGTGTAGGGAGGGTTTCCAGTGCTTGAGGCCTAGGCAACTGAAGGCGCGGCCACCAGTGGTGGAGCACTTATGATTGGGAATGCACAAGAATCAGAATCAGAGGTGTGCAGATATCTCAGAGGGTTGTGGGGTTGGAGGAGATTACAGAGATAGGGAGGGGAGGGGAGACCATGGAGTGATTTGAAAAGATGAGTCAGCAGGAGACAGGACTCGTTGCGAGTTAAGACATTGAAATTTTTTTTTTAGTTGTTCAAAGGATGTGGGCTAGACCAGCATTTATTGCCCATCCCTAATCAGAAGGCATTTAAGAATCAGCCACATTGCTGTGGGTCTGGCAGATTTCATTCCCTCAAGGACATTAGTGAACCAGATGGGTTTCTACAATGGTACCATTGTAAAGTCATCATCAGACTTCTAATTTCAGGTTTTTATTGAATTCAAATTTCACCATCTGCCATGGTGGGATTTGAACTCAGGGCCCCAGAGTATTACCCTGGATCTCTGGGATACTAGTCCAGTGACAATACCAGTGCCACCACCTCCCCACCAAAGTCTAGAGCTAAAGAAGGCATAGAGGAGGTCTTAGCAGCAGATGAGCTGAGGCAGGTAGAAGTTGGGTGATCTTACGGAGGTAGAAATAGGCGATCTTAGTGATGGCACAAATATGAGGTCGGAAGCTCATCTTGGGATCCAAGCTTGAGCTCATCCAATGTTGCGAACAGACTGGCTTAATCTCAGACTGTTGCCAGAGAGAGGGATGGAGTCGGTAGTTAGGGAACAGAGTTTGGAGCAGGGACCAAAAGCAAATGCCTTCAGTCTTCCCAATATTTAATGCTGGAAATTTCTGCTTTTCCAGTACTGGATGTCGGATAAGCAATTATTTTTAAGCAACAACGAAGGAATTGAGAGAGATGGTGGTGAGGTAGAGCTGGGTGGTGTCAGTGTACATGTGAAAACTAATGCTGTGCGTAGTCAAGCAGTGGCATATAGATGAGAAACAACAGGCGGCCAAGGATTGATTCTTGGGGGACACCAGAGGTAACGGTGTGGGAGCAGGAAGAAAAGCCATTGAAAGTGATACTATGGCTATGATTAGATAGACAAGAATAGTGAGAGCAGTCTAACCCAGCTGGATGCCAGTGGAGATACATTAGAGGAAGATGATGTGGTCAACCGTGTCAAAGGCTGAAGAAAGGTTGAGAAAGAGGAGGTTGTCACAGCCACATAAGATATGATTTGTGACTTTGATAAGAGCCGTTTCGGTAATGCGGCAGGAGTGGAAACCTGATTGGAGAGATTCAAACAAAAATGGGAGTGGATTTCGGAGGCGACAACACTTTCAAAGACCTATGGAAAAGGAAAGGGAGGTTGGAGATGGGGACAATAGTATGCAAGGACAGAGGGGTCATGGGTTTGGTTTTATGAGAAGAGTGGTGACGATAAAAGGAGTGAGGGACAACACCTGAAGAGGGAGAATCGTTTACAATATCAGCTAACATGGGGGATTGGAGGGGAAGAGGGGTGATCGGCAGTTCAGTAAGAATAGGATCAGGAAGAGTAGGTAGGTCTCATTATCAAGACGAACTAAGAAGAACAAGGAGAGACAGGAGAGGAACTAGAGAAACAAATAGAGAAGATGCTAGGGCCTTGGGGGAACATAAAGGAGGTTTGGCTCACCGAATTTTTCTGAGTCTTTCATTCTCCAGATTATTGAAAGCCATTAACTTCTGATGTTCTTCAGATTCTAGCTTTGCTCGTTCCTCTGCTAGCGAGCCCACCTCCTCTTCGTAACGCTTCCGTAACATTTCCTCCTTAAACTCGGCCCTTCAGTTTGAGACACGAAAGAGGAAAGAAAGTCAAATTTCACTCACCTCGCCTTTCATTTGGTCAGCTGAGTGTGCGTAACAAATCAAAACCAGTCACTACATTTCAGAAGCTGAAGCCAAAACTGAGGAATCCAAACAGGCAGTTTCAAATTGCCAGATATAGAGAAAGAACAGTGCCAAGTGTGAGGCAGTTGGTAGCGCTCTCTCACCTCTGGGGGCGGGGGTTCACAGTCCTGCTCCAGAGACCCGAGTAGAAAATCTCAACTGACACTCCGAGTGAGGGAGTGCTGCATTGGCAGAGATGAAAGCCTAAACCGAGGCCAGTCTGCCCTCTCAAGTGGAAGTTAAAGATCCCATAGCACTATATCAAAGGAGAGCAGTAGAGCTCCTATGGTTTCTGAACAGTATTTATCCCTCAACTAACACCTGAAAAGATTCTCTGATCCATTATCACCTTACAATTATTATAAGGGGAATTTGCGAACTGGATGTCGAATCTTGACAACAGTGATAACAGTTCAAGGACACCGTTCATTTTGAAATACATTGGGAAGGCCTGCAGTCACAAATGGTGCTTCATAAAAGCAAACCTAAACTAATCATGTAACACCAGACCTTTTATATCACAATCTCCGTGTATTAATGACGGATGTTCCCCACTCTCTCTCTATTACTGACGGATGTTCCTCACTCTCTATTACTGACCGATGTTCCTCACTCTCTCTATATTACTGACAGATGTTCCTCACTCTCTCTATATTACTGACGGATGTTCCTCACTCTCTATTACTGACGGATGTTCCTCACTCTCTCTATATTACTGACAGATGTTCCTCACTCTCTCTATATTACTGACGGACGTTCCTAACTCTCTCTGTATTACTGACGAATGTTCCTCACTCTCTCTATATTATTGGAGGTTACTCACTCTCTATATTATTGGCGGATGGTCCTCACTCTCTCTATATTATTGATGGATGTTCGTTGCTCTCTCTATATTATTGACGGATGTTCCTCACTCTCTATTATTGGTGGATGGTCCTCACTCTCTCTATATTATTGACAGATGTTCCTCACGCTCTCTATATTATTGACAGATGTTCCTCACAGCTTCTATGTTTCTCGCAGGTGTTCCTCACTCTTTGTATCATTGACAGATGTTCCTCACTCTATATTACTGACAGATGTTCCTCACTCTTACTATATTATTGTCGGATGTTCCTCAATGTTTCTATATTACTAAAGAATGTTCCTCCCTCACTCTATATTATTGTCGGATGTTCCTCACTGTTTCTATATTACTGACGATGTTCCTCACTCTCTCTATATTATTGTCGGATGTTCCTCACTGTTTCTATATTACTAAAGAATGTTCCTCATTCTCTCTCTATTACTAACGAATGTTCCTCACTCTCTCTATATTATTGTCGGATGTTCCTCACTGTTTCTATATTACTGACGGATGTTCCTCACTCTCTCTATATTATTGTCGGATGTTCCTCACTGTTTCTATATTACTGACGATGTTCCTCACTCTCTCTATATTATTGTCGGATGTTCCTCACTGTTTCTATATTACTAAAGAATGTTCCTCATTCTCTCTCTATTACTAACGAATGTTCCTCACTCTATATTATTGTCGGATGTTCCTCACTGTTTCTATATTACTGACGGATGTTCCTCACTCTCTCTATATTATTGTCGGATGTTCCTCACTGTTTCTATATTACTGACGATGTTCCTCACTCTCTCTATATTACTGTCGGATGTTCCTCACTCTCTCTATTACTGATGAATGTTCCTTACTCTCTCAATATTATTGGTGGAGGTTACTCACTCTCTATGTTATTGGTGAATGGACCTCACTCTCTCTATATTATTGACAAATGTTCCTTACTGCTTGTGTTATTCGCGGATGTTCCACACGTCCTATATTGACGGATTTTCCTCACTCCCTATATTATTGACGGATGTTCCTCACTGTTTCTATATTGACGGATGCTCCTCAATGTTTCTATATTATGGACGGAAGTTACTCATTTTTTCTATATTATGGACGGATTTTCCTCACTCTCTCTATTATTGACGGATTTTCCTTGCTCTCTCTGTATTATTGACGGATTTTCCTCGCTCTCTCTGTATTATTGACGGATTTTCCTCACTCTGTATTAGTGACGGATTTTCCTCACTCTATTATTGACGGATTTTCCTCGCTCTCTCTGTGTTATTGACGAATGTTCCTCGCTCTCTTTGTATTATTGATGGATTTTCCTCACTCTCTCTGTATCATTGATGAATGTTCCTCATTCTATCTATATTACAGGGGGATGGGCTCACTCACTCTGTATTATTGACAATGTTCCTCACCCTCTCTGTATTATTGACAGATGTTCCTCATTCTCTCTTTATTATTGACGGATTTTCCTCACTCTCTGTATTACTGACGGATGTTCCTAACTCTCTCTGTATTATTGACAGATTTTCCTCACTCTCTCTATTTTACTGACATATGTTTCTCACTCTCTCTGCATTATTGACAGATGTTCCTCATTCTCTCTTTATTATTGACGGATTTTCCTCACTCTGTATTATTGACGAATGTTCCTCACTCTCTCTGTATTATTGACAATGTTCCTCACTCTCCGTATTATTGACAGGTGTTCCTCATTCTCTCTTTATTATTGACGGATTTTCCTCACTCTGTATTATTGACGAATGTTCCTCACTCTCTCTGTATTATTGACAATGTTCCTCACTCTCCGTATTATTGACAGGTGTTCCTCATTCTCTCTTTATTATTGACGGATTTTTCTCACTATTATTGACGAATGTTCCTCACTCTCTCTGTATTATTGACAATGTTCCTCACTCTCTCTGTATTATTGACAATGTTCCTCACTCTCTGTATTATTGACGGATGTTCCTCGCTCTCTCGGTATTATTGATGGATTTTCCTCACTCTATATTATTGACGAATGTTCCTCACTCTCTCTGTGTTATTGACGAATGTTCCTCATTCTCTCTATATTACAGGAGGATGGTCCTCACTCTCTCTGTATTATTGACAGATGTTCCTCATTTTCTCTTTATTAGTGACGGATTTTCCTCACTCTCTGTATTACTGACGGATGTTCCTAACTCTCTCTGTATTATTGACAGATTTTCCTCACTCTCTCTATTTTACTGACATATGTTCCTCACTCTCTCTGCATTATTGACAGATGTTCCTCATTCTCTCTTTATTATTGACGGATTTTCCTCACTCTATTATTGACGAATGTTCCTCACTCTCTCTGCATTATTGACAATGTTCCTCACTCTCTGTATTATTGACAGGTGTTCCTCATTCTCTCTTTATTATTGACGGATTTTCCTCACTATTATTGACGAATGTTCCTCACTCTCTCTGCATTATTGACAATGTTCCTCACTCTCTCTGTATTATTGACAATGTTCCTCACTCTCTGTATTATTGACGGATGTTCCTCGCTCTCTCGGTATTATTGATGGATTTTCCTCACTCTATATTATTGACGAATGTTCCTCACTCTCTGTGTTATTGACGAATGTTCCTCATTCTCTCTATATTACAGGGGGATGGTCCTCACTCTCTCTGTATTATTGACAGATGTTCCTCATTCTCTCTTTATTAGTGACGGATTTTCCTCACTCTTTGTATTACTGACGGATGTTCCTAACTCTCTCTGTATTATTGACAGATTTTCCTCACTCTCTCTATTTTACTGACATATGTTCCTCACTCTCTCTGCATTATTGACAGATGTTCCTCATTCTCTCTTTATTATTGACGGATTTTCCTCACTCTGTATTATTGACGAATGTTCCTCACTCTCTCTGTATTATTGACAATGTTCCTCACTCTCTGTATTATTGACAGGTGTTCCTCATTCTCTCTTTACTATTGACGGATTTTCCTCACTCTATCATTGACGAATGTTCCTCACTCTCTCTGTATTATTGACAATGTTCCTCACTCTCTCTGTATTATTGACAATGTTCCTCACTCTCTGTATTATTGACGAATGTTCCTCACTCTCTCTGTGTTATTGACGAATGTTCCTCATTCTCTCTATATTACAGGGGGATGGTCCTCACTCTCTCTGTATTATTGACAGATGTTCCTCATTCTCTCTTTATTAGTGACGGATTTTCCTCACTCTCTGTATTACTGACGGATGTTCCTCACTCTCTCTATATTATTGACAGATTTCCTCACTCTCTCTATTTTATTGACGTATGTTCCTCACTCTCTCTGTATTAGTGATGGATGTTCTTCGCTCTCTCTGTATTGATGAATGTTCCTCACTCTCTGTATAATGATGAATGTTCCTCACTCTCTCTATACTATTGATGGCTGTTCCTTGCTCTCTCTGCATCATTGACGGCTGATCCTTGCTCTTTCTGTATTATTGACGGATTTTCCTCGCTCTCTCTGTATTATTGACGGATGTCCCTCACTCTCTCCGTATTATTGATGGATTTTCCTCACTCTCTCTATATTATTGAAGGATGTTCCTCACTCTCTCCATAATATTGATGGCTGTTCCTCGCTCTCTCTGTATCATTGACGGCTGTTCCTCGCTCTCTCTGTATCATTGACAGCTGTTCCTCGCTCTCTCTGTATCATTGACGGCTGTTCCTCGCTCTCTCTGTATCACTGACGCCTGTTCCTCGCTCTCTCTGTATCATTGACAGCTGTTCCTCGCTCTCTCTGTATCATTGATGGCTGTTCCTCGCTCTCTCTGTATCATTGACGGCTGTTCCTCGCTTTCTCTGTATCATTGACGGCTGTTCCTCGCTCTCTCTGTATCATTGACGGCTGTTCCTCACTCTCTGTATTATTGATGGATGTTCCTCACTCTCTGTATTAATGATGGATTTTCCTCACTCTCTCGGTATTATTGATGGATTTTCCTCACTCTATTATTGATGGATTTTCCTCACTCTCTCGGTATTATTGATGGATTTTCCTCACTCTATTATTGACGGATCTTCCTCACTCACTCTGTATTAGTGACGGATTTTCCTCCCTCTCTCTATTACTGACGAATTTTCCTCACTCTCTCTGTATTATTGACGAATGTTCCTCATTCTAACTATATTACAGAGGGATGGTCCTTATTCTCTCTGTATTATTGACAATGTTCCTCACTCTCTCTGTGTTATTGACAGATGTTCCTCATTCTCTCTTTATTATTGACAATGTTCCTCCCTCTCTCTGTATTATTGACGAATTTTCCTCACTCTCTCTGTATTATTGATGGATTTTCCTCACTCTCTCTACTTTATTGACAGATTTTCCTCACTCTATTATTGACGGATTTTCCTCGCTCTTTCTGTATCATTGACGGATTTTCCTCACTCTCTCTGTATTAGTGACAGATTTTCCTCACTCTCTCTGTATTAGTGACGGATTTACCTCGCTCTCTCTGTATTAGTGACGAATTTTCCTCGCTATCTCTGTATCGACGGCTGTCCCTCACTCTCTCTGTATTAGTGACGGATTTCCTCCCTCTCTCTGTATTATTGATGAATTTTCCTCACTCTCTCTGCATTATTGACGGATTTTCCTCCCTCTCTCTGTATTAGTGACGGATTTTCCTCACTCTGTCTGTATTAGTGACAGATTTTCCTCACTCTCTCTGTATTATTGACAGATTTTCCTCACTCTATTATTGACGGATCTTCCTCACTCACTCTGTATTAGTGACGGATTTTCCTCACTCTCTGTATTATTGATGGATTTTCCTCACTTTCTCTGTATTATTGACGGATGTTCCTCGCTCTCTCTGTATTACTGATGGATTTTCCTCACTCTCTATATTATTGACAGATTTTCCTCACTCTCTGTATTATTGACAGATTTTCCTCACTCTCTGTATTATTGACAGATTTTCCTCACTCTCTGTATTATTGACAGATTTTCCTCACTCTCTGTATTATTGACAGATTTTCCTCACTCTCTGTATTATTGACAGATTTTCCTCACTCTATTATTGACGGATTTTCCTCAATCTCTCTATATTATTGACAGATTTTCCTCACTCTATTATTGACGGATTTTCCTCGCTCTCTCTGTATCATTGACAGATTTTCCTCACTCTCTCTGTATTATTGACGGATTTTCCTCATTCTCTCTATATTATTGACGGATTTTCCTCACTCTGTCTATATTATTGATGGATGTTCCTCACTCTCTCTGTATTATTGACGATGTTCCTTACTCTCTCTGTATTGACGGATTTTCCTCACTCTCTGTGTATTATTGACGGATTTTCCTCACTCTCTGTATTACTGACAGATTTTCCTCTCTCTGTATTATTGACAGATTTTCCTCACTCTCTGTATTACTGACAGATTTTCCTCACTCTCTGTATTATTGAGATTTTCCTCACTCTCTGTATTATTGACAGATTTTCCTCACTCTCTATATTATTGACAGATTTTCCTCACTCTATTATTGACGGATTTTCCTCGCTCGCTCTGTATCATTGACAGATTTTCCTCACTCTCTCTATATTATTGACGGATTTTCCTCACTCTCACTATATTATTGACGGATGTTCCTCACTCTCTCTGTATTATTGACGGATTTTCCTCACTCTCTCTGTATTATTGACGGATTTTCCTCACTGTGTATTATTAACGG
This sequence comes from Carcharodon carcharias, assembly GCF_017639515.1. Lineage (NCBI taxonomy): Eukaryota > Metazoa > Chordata > Chondrichthyes > Lamniformes > Lamnidae > Carcharodon > Carcharodon carcharias. The sequence continues at coordinate 251,462,492 of NC_054467.1, read as the reverse complement.
ATTTTCCTCTCTCTGTATTATTGACGTATTTTCCTCCCTCTCTCTGTATTAGTGACAGATTTTCCTCGCTCTCTCTGTATTAGTGACGGATTTTCCTCGCTCTCTCTGTATTAGTGACGGATTTTCCTCACTCTCTCTGTATTATTGACGGATTTTCCTCCCCCTCTCTGTATTAGTGGCGGATTTTCCTCACTCTCTCTGTATTATTGACGGATTTTCCTCACTGTGTATTATTGACGGATTTTCCTCACCCTCTCTGTATTAGTGACGGATTTTCCTCACTCTCTCTGTATTATTGACGGATTTTCCTCCCCCTCTCTGTATTAGTGGCTGATTTTCCTCACTCTCTCTGTATTATTGACGGATTTTCCTCACTGTGTAATATTGATGGATTTTCCTCACCCTCGCTGTATTAGTGACGGATTTTCCTCACTCACTCTGTATTAGTGAGGATTTTCCTCCCTCTCTCTGTATTATTGACAAATTTTCCTCACTCTCTCTGTATTATTGACGAATGTTCCTCATTCTATCTATATTACAGGAGGATGGTCCTTACTCGCTCTGTATTATTGACATAGTTCCTCACTCTCTGTGTTATTGACAGATGTTCCTCATTCTCTCTTTATTATTGACGGATTTTCCTCACTCTCTGTATTACTGACGGATGTTCCTAACTCTCTCTGTATTATTGACAGATTTTCCTCACCCTCACTATTTTATGACATATGTTCCTCATTCTCTCTGCATTATTGACGGATGTTCCTCACTCTCTCTGTATTATTGACGGATGTTCCTCACTCTCTCTGTGTTATTGACAGATGTTCCTCACTCTCTCTTTATTATTGATGGATGTTCCTCGCTCTCTCTGTATTATTGATGGATTTTCCTCACTCTCTCTACATTATTGACAGATTTTCTTCACTCTATTATTGACGGATTTTCCTCGCTCTTTCTGTATCATTGACGGATTTTCCTCACACTCTCTGTATTATTGACGGAGTTTCCTCACTCTCTCGGTATTAGTGACAGATTTTCCTCACTCTGTATTAGTGACGGATTTTCCTCGCTCTCTCTGTATTAGTGACAGATTTTCCTCGCCCTTTCTGTATTAGTGATGGATTTTCCTCACTCTCTGTATTATTGACAGATTTTCCTCACTCTATTATTGACAGATTTTCCTCAATCTCTCTATATTATTGACAGATTTTCCTCACTCTATTATTGATGGATTTTCCTCGCTCTCTCTGTATCATTGACAGATTTTCCTCACTCTCTCTGTATTATTGACGGATTTTCCTCATTCTCTCTATATTATTGACGGATTTTCCTCACTCTGTTTATATTATTGATAGATGTTCCTCACTCTCTCTGTATTATTGACGATGTTCCTCACTCTCTCTGTATTGACGGATTTTCCTCACTCTCTGTGTATTATTGACGGATTTTCCTCACTCTCTGTATTACTGACAGATTTTCCTCACTCTCTGTATTACTGACAGATTTTCCTCACTCTCTGTATTACTGACAGATTTTCCTCACTCTCTGTATTACTGACAGATTTTCCTCACTCTCTGTATTATTGACAGATTTTCCTCACTCTCTGTATTATTGACAGATTTTCCTCACTCTCTCTATATTATTGACAGATTTTCCTCACTCTATTATTGACGGATTTCCCTCGCTCGCTCTGTATCATTGACAGATTTTCCTCACTCTCTCTATATTATTGACGGATTTTCCTCACTCTCTCTATATTATTGACGGATGTTCCTCACTCTCTCTGTATTATTGAAGGATTTTCCTCTCTCTGTATTATTGACGGATTTTCCTCACTGTGTATTATTAACGGATTTTCCTCTCTCTGTATTATTGACGTATTTTCCTCCCTCTGTCTGTATTAGTGACGGATTTTCCTCGCTCTCTCTGTATTAGTGACGGATTTTCCTCGCTCTCTCTGTATTAGTGACGGATTTTCCTCACTCTCTCTGTATTATTGACGGATTTTCCTCCCCCTCTCTGTATTAGTGGCGGATTTTCCTCACTCTCTCTGTATTATTGACGGATTTTCCTCACTGTGTATTATTGACGGATTTTCCTCACCCTCTCTGTATTAGTGACGGATTTTCCTCACTCTCTCTGTATTATTGACGGATTTTCCTCCCCCTCTCTGTATTAGTGGCTGATTTTCCTCACTCTCTCTGTATTATTGACGGATTTTCCTCACTGTGTAATATTGATGGATTTTCCTCACCCTCGCTGTATTAGTGACGGATTTTCCTCACTCACTCTGTATTAGTGAGGATTTTCCTCCCTCTCTCTGTATTATTGACAAATTTTCCTCACTCTCTCTGTATTATTGACGAATGTTCCTCATTCTATCTATATTACAGGAGGATGGTCCTTACTCGCTCTGTATTATTGACATAGTTCCTCACTCTCTGTGTTATTGACAGATGTTCCTCATTCTCTCTTTATTATTGACGGATTTTCCTCACTCTCTGTATTACTGACGGATGTTCCTAACTCTCTCTGTATTATTGACAGATTTTCCTCACCCTCACTATTTTATGACATATGTTCCTCATTCTCTCTGCATTATTGACGGATGTTCCTCACTCTCTCTGTATTATTGACAGATGTTCCTCATTCTCTCTTTATTATTGACAATGTTCCTCACTCTCTCTGTATTATTGATGGATGTTCCTCGCGCTCTCTGTATTATTGATGGATTTTCCTCACTCTATATTATTGACAGATTTTCCTCACTCTATTATTGACGGATTTTCCTCGCTCTTTCTGTATCATTGACGGATTTTCCTCACTCTCTCTATATTATTGACGGATTTTCCTCACTCTCTGTGTATTATTGACGGATTTTCCTCACTCTCTGTATTACTGACAGATTTTCCTCACTCTCTGTATTACTGACAGATTTTCCTCACTCTGTATTATTGACAGATTTTCCTCACTCTCTGTATTATTGACAGATTTTCCTCACTCTCTATATTATTGACAGATTTTCCTCACTCTCTATATTATTGACGGATGTTCCTCACTCTCTCTGTATTATTGACGGATTTTCCTCACCCTCTCTGTATTATTGACGGATTTTCCTCACTGTGTTTTATTGACGGATTTTCCTCCCTCTGTATTATTGACGTATTTTCCTCCCTCTCTCTGTATTAGTGACGGATTTTCCTCGCTCTCTCTGTATTAGTAACGGATTTTCCTCGCTCTCTCTGTATTAGTGACGGATTTTCCTCACTCTCTCTGTATTATTGACGGATTTTCCTCCCCCTCTCTGTATTAGTGGCGGATTTTCCTCACTCTCTCTGTATTATTTACGGATTTTCCTCACTGTGTATTATTGACGGATTTTCCTCACCCTCTCTGTATTAGTGACGGAGTTTCCTCACTCTCTCTGTATTATTGACGGATTTTCCTCCCCCTCTCTGTATTAGTGTCGGATTTTCCTCACTCTCTCTGTATTATTGACGGATTTTCCTCACTGTATTATTGATGGATTTTCCTCACCCTCTCTGTATTAGTGACGGATTTTCCTCACTCACTCTGTATTAGTGACGGATTTTCCTCCCTCTCTCTTTATTATTGACAAATTTTCCTCACTCTCTCTGTATTATTGACGAATGTTCCTCATTCTATCTATATTACAGGAGGATGGTCCTTACTCGCTCTGTATTATTGACAATGTTCCTCACTCTCTCTGTGTTATTGACAGATGTTCCTCATTCTCTCTTTATTATTGACGGATTTTCCTCACTCTCTGTATTACTGACGGATGTTCCTAACTCTCTCTGTATTATTGACAGATTTTCCTCACTCTCTGTATTATTGACAGATTTTCCTCACTCTCTCTATATTATTGACTGATTTTCCTCACTCTATTATTGACGGATTTTCCTCGCTCGCTCTGTATCATTGACAGATTTTCCTCACTCTCTCTATATTAACGACGGATTTTACTCACTCTCTCTATATTATTGACGGATGTTCCTCACTCTCTCTGTATTATTGACGGATTTTCCTCACTCTCTCTGTATTATTGACGGATTTTCCTCACTGTGTATTATTAACGGATTTTCCTCTCTCTGTCTTATTGACGTATTTTCCTCCCTCTCTCTGTTTTAGTGACGGATTTTCCTCGCTCTCTCTGTATTAGTGACGGATTTTCCTCGCACTCTCTGTATTAGTGACGGATTTTCCTCACTCTCTCTGTATTATTGACGGATTTTCCTCCCCCTCTCTGTATTAGTGGCGGATTTTCCTCACTCTCTCTGTATTATTGACGGATTTTCCTCACTGTGTATTATTGATGGATTTTCCTCATCCTCGCTGTATTAGTGACGGATTTTCCTCACTCACTCTGTATTAGTGACGGATTTTCCTCCCTCTCTCTGTATTATTGACAAATTTTCCTCATTCTATCTATATTACAGGAGGATGGTCCTTACTCGCTCTGTATTATTGATATTGTTCCTCACTCTCTCTGTGTTATTGACAGATGTTCCTCATTCTCTCTTTATTATTGACGGATTTTCCTCACTCTCTGTATTACTGACGGATGTTCCTAACTCTCTCTGTATTATTGACAGATTTTCCTCACCCTCACTATTTTATGACATATGTTCCTCATTCTCTCTGCATTATTGACGGATGTTCCTCACTCTCTCTGTATTATTGACAGATGTTCCTCATTCTCTCTTTATTATTGACAATGTTCCTCACTCTCTCTGTATTATTGATGGATGTTCCTCGCGCTCTCTGTATTATTGATGGATTTTCCTCACTCTCTCTATATTATTGACAGATTTTCCTCACTATTATTGACGGATATTCCACGCTCTTTCTGTATCATTGACGGATTTTCCTCACTCTCTCTATATTATTGACGGATTTTCCTCACTCTCTGTGTATTATTGACGGATTTTCCTCACTCTCTGTATTACTGACAGATTTTCCTCACTCTCTGTATTACTGACAGATTTTCCTCATTCTGTATTATTGACAGATTTTCCTCACTCTGTATTATTGACAGATTTTCCTCACTCTCTATATTATTGACAGATTTTCCTCACTCTATTATTGACGGATTTTCCTCGCTCGCTCTGTATCATTGACAGATTTTCCTCACTCTCTCTATATTATTGACGGATTTTCCTCACTCTCTCTATATTATTGACGGATGTTCCTCACTCTCTCTGTATTATTGACGGATTTTCCTCACTCTCTCTGTATTATTGACGGATTTTCCTCACTGTGTTTTATTGACGGATTTTCCTCCCTCTGTATTATTGACGTATTTTCCTCCCTCTCTCTGTATTAGTGACGGATTTTCCTCGCTCTCTCTGTATTAGTAACGGATTTTCCTCGCTCTCTCTGTATTAGTGACGGATTTTCCTCACTCTCTCTGTATTATTGACGGATTTTCCTCCCCCTCTCTGTATTAGTGGCGGATTTTCCTCACTCTCTCTGTATTATTTACGGATTTTCCTCACTGTGTATTATTGACGGATTTTCCTCACCCTCTCTGTATTAGTGACGGATTTTCCTCACTCTCTCTGTATTATTGACGGATTTTCCTCCCCCTCTCTGTATTAGTGGCGAATTTTCCTCACTCTCTCTGTATTATTGACGGATTTTCCTCACTGTGTATTATTGATGGATTTTAATCACCCTCTCTGTATTAGTGACAGATTTTCCTCACTCACTCTGTATTAGTGACGGATTTTCCTCCCTCTCTCTGTATTATTGACAAATTTTCCTCACTCTCTCTGTATTATTGACGAATGTTCCTCATTCTATCTATATTACAGGAGGATGGTCCTTACTCGCTCTGTATTATTGACAATGTTCCTCACTCTCTCTGTGTTATTGACAGATGTTCCTCATTCTCTCTATTATTGACGGATTTTCCTCACTCTCTGTATTACTGACGGATGTTCCTAACTCTCTCTGTATTATTGACAGATTTTCCTCACTCTCTCTATTGTATGACATACGTTCCTCATTCTCTCTGCATTATTGATGGATGTTCCTCACTCTCTCTGTATTATTGACAGATGTTCCTCATTCTCTCTTTATTATTGACAATGTTCCTCACTCTCTCTGTATTATTGATGGATGTTCCTCGCGCTCTCTGTATTATTGATGGATTTTCCTCACTCTCTCTATATTATTGACAGATTTTCCTCACTCTATTATTGACGGATTTTCCTCGCTCTTTCTGTATCATTGATGGATTTTCCTCACTCTCTCTATATTATTGACGGATTTTCTTCACTCTCTCTATATTATTGACGGATTTTCCTCACTCTCTCAATATTATTGACGGATTTTCATCACTCTCTCTGTATTAGTGACGGATATTCCTCGCTCTCTCTGTATTAGTGACGGATATTCCTCGCTCTCTCTGTATTAGTGACGGTTTTCCTCGCCCTCTCTGTATTAGTGACGGATTTTCCTCACTCTCTGTATTAATGATGGATTTTCCTCACTCTCTGTATTAATGATGGATTTTCCTCACTCTCTGTATTAATGACGGATTTTCCTCACTCTCTGTACTATTGATGGATTTTCCTCACTTTCTCTGTATTATTGACAGATGTTCTTCACTCTCTCTATATTATTGACGGATTTTCCTCACTCTCTGTATTACTGACAGATTTTCCTCACTCTCTCTGTATTATTGACAGATTTTCCTCACTCTGTATTATTGACGGATTTTCCTCACTCTATTATTGACGGATTTTCCTCACTCTGTGTTATTGACGGATTTTCCTCACTGTGTATTATTGATGGATTTTCCTCACCCTCTCTGTATTAGTGATGGATTTTCCTCACTCACTCTGTATTAGTGACGGATTTTCCTCCCTCTCTCTGTATTATTGACAAATTTTCCTCACTCTCTCTGTATTATTGACGAATGTTCCTCATTCTATCTATATTACAGGAGGATGGTCCTTACTCACTCTGTATTATTGACAATGTTCCTCACTCTCTCTGTGTTATTGACAGATGTTCCTCATTCTCTCTTTATTATTGACGGATTTTCCTCACTCTCTGTATTACTGACGGATGTTCCTAACTCTCTCTGTATTATTGACAGATTTTCCTCACTCTCTCTATTTTATGACATATGTTCCTCATTCTCTCTGCATTATTGATGGATGTTCCTCACTCTCTCTGTATTATTGACAGATGTTCCTCATTCTCTCGTTATTATTGACAATGTTCCTCACTCTCTCTGTATTATTGATGGATGTTCCTCGCGCTCTCTGTATTATTGATGGATTTTCCTCACTCTCTCTATATTATTGACAGATTTTCCTCACTCTATTATTGACGGATTTTCCTCGCTCTTTCTGTATCATTGACGGATTTTCCTCACTCTCTCTATATTATTGACGGATTTTCCTCACTCTCTGTGTATTATTGACGGATTTTCCTCACTCTCTGTATTACTGACAGATTTTCCTCACTCTCTGTATTACTGACAGATTTTCCTCACTCTGTATTATTGACAGATTTTCCTCACTCTCTATTATTGACAGATTTTCCTCACTCTATTATTGACAGATTTTCCTCACTCTCTCTATATTATTGACAGATTTTCCTCACAATTATTGACGGATTTTCCTCGCTCGCTCTGTATCATTGACAGATTTTCCTCACTCTCTCTGTATTATTGACGAATGTTCCTCATTCTATCTATATTACAGGAGGATGGTCCTTACTCGCTCTGTATTATTGACAATGTTCCTCACTCTCTCTGTGTTATTGACAGATGTTCCTCATTCTCTCTTTATTATTGACGGATTTTCCTCACTCTCTGTATTACTGACGGATGTTCCTAACTCTCTCTGTATTATTGACAGATTTTCCTCACTCTCTCTATTTTATGACATACGTTCCTCATTCTCTCTGCATTATTGACGGATGTTCCTCACTCTCTCTGTATTATTGACAGATGTTCCTCATTCTCTCTTTATTATTGACAATGTTCCTCACTCTCTCTGTATTATTGATAGATGTTCCTCGCGCTCTCTGTATTATTGATGGATTTTCCTCACTCTATATTATTGACAGATTTTCCTCACTATTATTGACGGATTTTCCTCGCTCTTTCTGTATCATTGACGGATTTTCCTCACTCTCTCTATATTATTGACGGATTTTCCTCACTCTCTCTATATTATTGACGGATTTTCCTCACTCTCTCTATATTATTGACGGATTTTCCTCACTCTCTCTATATTATTGACGGATTTTCCTCACTCTCTCTGTATTAGTGACGGATATTCCTCGCTCTCTCTGTATTAGTGACGGATATTCCTCGCTCTCTCTGTATTAGTGACGGTTTTCCTCGCCCTCTCTGTATTAGTGACGGATTTTCCTCACTCTCTGTATTAATGATGGATTTTCCTCACTCTCTGTATTAATGATGGATTTTCCTCACTCTCTGTATTAATGACGGATTTTCCTCACTCTCTGTACTATTGATGGATTTTCCTCACTTTCTCTGTATTATTGACAGATGTTCTTCACTCTCTCTATATTGTTGACGGATTTTCCTCACTCTCTGTATTACTGACAGATTTTCCTCACTCTCTCTGTATTATTGACAGATTTTCCTCACTCTCTCTGTATTATTGACAGATTTTCCTCACTCTGTATTATTGACGGATTTTCCTCACTCTATTATTGACAGATTTTCCTCACTCTCTGTATTACTGACAGATTTTCCTCACTCTCTGTATTACTGACAGATTTTCCTCACTCTCTGTATTACTGACAGATTTTCCTCACTCTCTGTATTACTGACAGATTTTCCTCACTCTCTGTATTATTGACAGATTTTCCTCACTCTCTGTATTATTGACAGATTTTCCTCACTCTCTCTATATTATTGACAGATTTTCCTCACTCTATTATTGACGGATTTCCCTCGCTCGCTCTGTATCATTGACAGATTTTCCTCACTCTCTCTATATTATTGACGGATTTTCCTCACTCTCTCTATATTATTGACGGATGTTCCTCACTCTCTCTGTATTATTGAAGGATTTTCCTCTCTCTGTATTATTGACGGATTTTCCTCACTGTGTATTATTAACGGATTTTCCTCTCTCTGTATTATTGACGTATTTTCCTCCCTCTGTCTGTATTAGTGACGGATTTTCCTCGCTCTCTCTGTATTAGTGACGGATTTTCCTCGCTCTCTCTGTATTAGTGACGGATTTTCCTCACTCTCTCTGTATTATTGACGGATTTTCCTCCCCCTCTCTGTATTAGTGGCGGATTTTCCTCACTCTCTCTGTATTATTGACGGATTTTCCTCACTGTGTATTATTGACGGATTTTCCTCACCCTCTCTGTATTAGTGACGGATTTTCCTCACTCTCTCTGTATTATTGACGGATTTTCCTCCCCCTCTCTGTATTAGTGGCTGATTTTCCTCACTCTCTCTGTATTATTGACGGATTTTCCTCACTGTGTAATATTGATGGATTTTCCTCACCCTCGCTGTATTAGTGACGGATTTTCCTCACTCACTCTGTATTAGTGAGGATTTTCCTCCCTCTCTCTGTATTATTGACAAATTTTCCTCACTCTCTCTGTATTATTGACGAATGTTCCTCATTCTATCTATATTACAGGAGGATGGTCCTTACTCGCTCTGTATTATTGACATAGTTCCTCACTCTCTGTGTTATTGACAGATGTTCCTCATTCTCTCTTTATTATTGACGGATTTTCCTCACTCTCTGTATTACTGACGGATGTTCCTAACTCTCTCTGTATTATTGACAGATTTTCCTCACCCTCACTATTTTATGACATATGTTCCTCATTCTCTCTGCATTATTGACGGATGTTCCTCACTCTCTCTGTATTATTGACAGATGTTCCTCATTCTCTCTTTATTATTGACAATGTTCCTCACTCTCTCTGTATTATTGATGGATGTTCCTCGCGCTCTCTGTATTATTGATGGATTTTCCTCACTCTATATTATTGACAGATTTTCCTCACTCTATTATTGACGGATTTTCCTCGCTCTTTCTGTATCATTGACGGATTTTCCTCACTCTCTCTATATTATTGACGGATTTTCCTCACTCTCTGTGTATTATTGACGGATTTTCCTCACTCTCTGTATTACTGACAGATTTTCCTCACTCTCTGTATTACTGACAGATTTTCCTCACTCTGTATTATTGACAGATTTTCCTCACTCTCTGTATTATTGACAGATTTTCCTCACTCTCTATATTATTGACAGATTTTCCTCACTCTCTATATTATTGACGGATGTTCCTCACTCTCTCTGTATTATTGACGGATTTTCCTCACCCTCTCTGTATTATTGACGGATTTTCCTCACTGTGTTTTATTGACGGATTTTCCTCCCTCTGTATTATTGACGTATTTTCCTCCCTCTCTCTGTATTAGTGACGGATTTTCCTCGCTCTCTCTGTATTAGTAACGGATTTTCCTCGCTCTCTCTGTATTAGTGACGGATTTTCCTCACTCTCTCTGTATTATTGACGGATTTTCCTCCCCCTCTCTGTATTAGTGGCGGATTTTCCTCACTCTCTCTGTATTATTTACGGATTTTCCTCACTGTGTATTATTGACGGATTTTCCTCACCCTCTCTGTATTAGTGACGGAGTTTCCTCACTCTCTCTGTATTATTGACGGATTTTCCTCCCCCTCTCTGTATTAGTGTCGGATTTTCCTCACTCTCTCTGTATTATTGACGGATTTTCCTCACTGTATTATTGATGGATTTTCCTCACCCTCTCTGTATTAGTGACGGATTTTCCTCACTCACTCTGTATTAGTGACGGATTTTCCTCCCTCTCTCTTTATTATTGACAAATTTTCCTCACTCTCTCTGTATTATTGACGAATGTTCCTCATTCTATCTATATTACAGGAGGATGGTCCTTACTCGCTCTGTATTATTGACAATGTTCCTCACTCTCTCTGTGTTATTGACAGATGTTCCTCATTCTCTCTTTATTATTGACGGATTTTCCTCACTCTCTGTATTACTGACGGATGTTCCTAACTCTCTCTGTATTATTGACAGATTTTCCTCACTCTCTGTATTATTGACAGATTTTCCTCACTCTCTCTATATTATTGACTGATTTTCCTCACTCTATTATTGACGGATTTTCCTCGCTCGCTCTGTATCATTGACAGATTTTCCTCACTCTCTCTATATTAACGACGGATTTTACTCACTCTCTCTATATTATTGACGGATGTTCCTCACTCTCTCTGTATTATTGACGGATTTTCCTCACTCTCTCTGTATTATTGACGGATTTTCCTCACTGTGTATTATTAACGGATTTTCCTCTCTCTGTCTTATTGACGTATTTTCCTCCCTCTCTCTGTTTTAGTGACGGATTTTCCTCGCTCTCTCTGTATTAGTGACGGATTTTCCTCGCACTCTCTGTATTAGTGACGGATTTTCCTCACTCTCTCTGTATTATTGACGGATTTTCCTCCCCCTCTCTGTATTAGTGGCGGATTTTCCTCACTCTCTCTGTATTATTGACGGATTTTCCTCACTGTGTATTATTGATGGATTTTCCTCATCCTCGCTGTATTAGTGACGGATTTTCCTCACTCACTCTGTATTAGTGACGGATTTTCCTCCCTCTCTCTGTATTATTGACAAATTTTCCTCATTCTATCTATATTACAGGAGGATGGTCCTTACTCGCTCTGTATTATTGATATTGTTCCTCACTCTCTCTGTGTTATTGACAGATGTTCCTCATTCTCTCTTTATTATTGACGGATTTTCCTCACTCTCTGTATTACTGACGGATGTTCCTAACTCTCTCTGTATTATTGACAGATTTTCCTCACCCTCACTATTTTATGACATATGTTCCTCATTCTCTCTGCATTATTGACGGATGTTCCTCACTCTCTCTGTATTATTGACAGATGTTCCTCATTCTCTCTTTATTATTGACAATGTTCCTCACTCTCTCTGTATTATTGATGGATGTTCCTCGCGCTCTCTGTATTATTGATGGATTTTCCTCACTCTCTCTATATTATTGACAGATTTTCCTCACTATTATTGACGGATATTCCACGCTCTTTCTGTATCATTGACGGATTTTCCTCACTCTCTCTATATTATTGACGGATTTTCCTCACTCTCTGTGTATTATTGACGGATTTTCCTCACTCTCTGTATTACTGACAGATTTTCCTCACTCTCTGTATTACTGACAGATTTTCCTCATTCTGTATTATTGACAGATTTTCCTCACTCTGTATTATTGACAGATTTTCCTCACTCTCTATATTATTGACAGATTTTCCTCACTCTATTATTGACGGATTTTCCTCGCTCGCTCTGTATCATTGACAGATTTTCCTCACTCTCTCTATATTATTGACGGATTTTCCTCACTCTCTCTATATTATTGACGGATGTTCCTCACTCTCTCTGTATTATTGACGGATTTTCCTCACTCTCTCTGTATTATTGACGGATTTTCCTCACTGTGTTTTATTGACGGATTTTCCTCCCTCTGTATTATTGACGTATTTTCCTCCCTCTCTCTGTATTAGTGACGGATTTTCCTCGCTCTCTCTGTATTAGTAACGGATTTTCCTCGCTCTCTCTGTATTAGTGACGGATTTTCCTCACTCTCTCTGTATTATTGACGGATTTTCCTCCCCCTCTCTGTATTAGTGGCGGATTTTCCTCACTCTCTCTGTATTATTTACGGATTTTCCTCACTGTGTATTATTGACGGATTTTCCTCACCCTCTCTGTATTAGTGACGGATTTTCCTCACTCTCTCTGTATTATTGACGGATTTTCCTCCCCCTCTCTGTATTAGTGGCGAATTTTCCTCACTCTCTCTGTATTATTGACGGATTTTCCTCACTGTGTATTATTGATGGATTTTAATCACCCTCTCTGTATTAGTGACAGATTTTCCTCACTCACTCTGTATTAGTGACGGATTTTCCTCCCTCTCTCTGTATTATTGACAAATTTTCCTCACTCTCTCTGTATTATTGACGAATGTTCCTCATTCTATCTATATTACAGGAGGATGGTCCTTACTCGCTCTGTATTATTGACAATGTTCCTCACTCTCTCTGTGTTATTGACAGATGTTCCTCATTCTCTCTATTATTGACGGATTTTCCTCACTCTCTGTATTACTGACGGATGTTCCTAACTCTCTCTGTATTATTGACAGATTTTCCTCACTCTCTCTATTGTATGACATACGTTCCTCATTCTCTCTGCATTATTGATGGATGTTCCTCACTCTCTCTGTATTATTGACAGATGTTCCTCATTCTCTCTTTATTATTGACAATGTTCCTCACTCTCTCTGTATTATTGATGGATGTTCCTCGCGCTCTCTGTATTATTGATGGATTTTCCTCACTCTCTCTATATTATTGACAGATTTTCCTCACTCTATTATTGACGGATTTTCCTCGCTCTTTCTGTATCATTGATGGATTTTCCTCACTCTCTCTATATTATTGACGGATTTTCTTCACTCTCTCTATATTATTGACGGATTTTCCTCACTCTCTCAATATTATTGACGGATTTTCATCACTCTCTCTGTATTAGTGACGGATATTCCTCGCTCTCTCTGTATTAGTGACGGATATTCCTCGCTCTCTCTGTATTAGTGACGGTTTTCCTCGCCCTCTCTGTATTAGTGACGGATTTTCCTCACTCTCTGTATTAATGATGGATTTTCCTCACTCTCTGTATTAATGATGGATTTTCCTCACTCTCTGTATTAATGACGGATTTTCCTCACTCTCTGTACTATTGATGGATTTTCCTCACTTTCTCTGTATTATTGACAGATGTTCTTCACTCTCTCTATATTATTGACGGATTTTCCTCACTCTCTGTATTACTGACAGATTTTCCTCACTCTCTCTGTATTATTGACAGATTTTCCTCACTCTGTATTATTGACGGATTTTCCTCACTCTATTATTGACGGATTTTCCTCACTCTGTGTTATTGACGGATTTTCCTCACTGTGTATTATTGATGGATTTTCCTCACCCTCTCTGTATTAGTGATGGATTTTCCTCACTCACTCTGTATTAGTGACGGATTTTCCTCCCTCTCTCTGTATTATTGACAAATTTTCCTCACTCTCTCTGTATTATTGACGAATGTTCCTCATTCTATCTATATTACAGGAGGATGGTCCTTACTCACTCTGTATTATTGACAATGTTCCTCACTCTCTCTGTGTTATTGACAGATGTTCCTCATTCTCTCTTTATTATTGACGGATTTTCCTCACTCTCTGTATTACTGACGGATGTTCCTAACTCTCTCTGTATTATTGACAGATTTTCCTCACTCTCTCTATTTTATGACATATGTTCCTCATTCTCTCTGCATTATTGATGGATGTTCCTCACTCTCTCTGTATTATTGACAGATGTTCCTCATTCTCTCGTTATTATTGACAATGTTCCTCACTCTCTCTGTATTATTGATGGATGTTCCTCGCGCTCTCTGTATTATTGATGGATTTTCCTCACTCTCTCTATATTATTGACAGATTTTCCTCACTCTATTATTGACGGATTTTCCTCGCTCTTTCTGTATCATTGACGGATTTTCCTCACTCTCTCTATATTATTGACGGATTTTCCTCACTCTCTGTGTATTATTGACGGATTTTCCTCACTCTCTGTATTACTGACAGATTTTCCTCACTCTCTGTATTACTGACAGATTTTCCTCACTCTGTATTATTGACAGATTTTCCTCACTCTCTATTATTGACAGATTTTCCTCACTCTATTATTGACAGATTTTCCTCACTCTCTCTATATTATTGACAGATTTTCCTCACAATTATTGACGGATTTTCCTCGCTCGCTCTGTATCATTGACAGATTTTCCTCACTCTCTCTGTATTATTGACGAATGTTCCTCATTCTATCTATATTACAGGAGGATGGTCCTTACTCGCTCTGTATTATTGACAATGTTCCTCACTCTCTCTGTGTTATTGACAGATGTTCCTCATTCTCTCTTTATTATTGACGGATTTTCCTCACTCTCTGTATTACTGACGGATGTTCCTAACTCTCTCTGTATTATTGACAGATTTTCCTCACTCTCTCTATTTTATGACATACGTTCCTCATTCTCTCTGCATTATTGACGGATGTTCCTCACTCTCTCTGTATTATTGACAGATGTTCCTCATTCTCTCTTTATTATTGACAATGTTCCTCACTCTCTCTGTATTATTGATAGATGTTCCTCGCGCTCTCTGTATTATTGATGGATTTTCCTCACTCTATATTATTGACAGATTTTCCTCACTATTATTGACGGATTTTCCTCGCTCTTTCTGTATCATTGACGGATTTTCCTCACTCTCTCTATATTATTGACGGATTTTCCTCACTCTCTCTATATTATTGACGGATTTTCCTCACTCTCTCTATATTATTGACGGATTTTCCTCACTCTCTCTATATTATTGACGGATTTTCCTCACTCTCTCTGTATTAGTGACGGATATTCCTCGCTCTCTCTGTATTAGTGACGGATATTCCTCGCTCTCTCTGTATTAGTGACGGTTTTCCTCGCCCTCTCTGTATTAGTGACGGATTTTCCTCACTCTCTGTATTAATGATGGATTTTCCTCACTCTCTGTATTAATGATGGATTTTCCTCACTCTCTGTATTAATGACGGATTTTCCTCACTCTCTGTACTATTGATGGATTTTCCTCACTTTCTCTGTATTATTGACAGATGTTCTTCACTCTCTCTATATTGTTGACGGATTTTCCTCACTCTCTGTATTACTGACAGATTTTCCTCACTCTCTCTGTATTATTGACAGATTTTCCTCACTCTCTCTGTATTATTGACAGATTTTCCTCACTCTGTATTATTGACGGATTTTCCTCACTCTATTATTGACAGATTTTCCTCACTCTATTATTGACGGATTTTCCTCACTCTGTGTTATTGACGGATTTTCCTCACTCTGTATTATTGACGGATTTTCCTCACTCTGTATTACTGACAGATTTTCCTCACTCTCTGTATTGACAAATTTTCCTCACTCTGTATTATTGACAGATTTTCCTCAATCTCTCTATATTATTGACAGATTTTCTTCACTCTATTATTGACGGATTTTCCTCGCTCTCTCTGTATGATTGACAGAGTTTCCTCACTCTCTCTATATTATTGATGGATGTTCCTCACTCTGTATTATTGACGATATTCCTCACTCTCTCTGTATTATTGACGTATTTTCCTCCCTCTCTCTGTATTAGTGACGGATTTTCCTCGCTCTCTCTGTATTAGTGATGGATTTTCCTCACCCTCTCTGTATTAGTGACGGATTTTCCTCGCTCTCTCTGTATTAGTGACGGATTTTCCTCACAC
The DNA here is from genome assembly GCF_017639515.1 of Carcharodon carcharias. Classification (NCBI taxonomy): domain Eukaryota; kingdom Metazoa; phylum Chordata; class Chondrichthyes; order Lamniformes; family Lamnidae; genus Carcharodon; species Carcharodon carcharias. The sequence goes on along the minus strand of NC_054467.1, from coordinate 251,446,006 downwards.
TCTCTGTATTATTGACGGATTTTCCTCCCTCTCTCTGTATTAGTGACGGATTTTCCTCACTCTCTCTGTATTATTGACGGATTTTCCTCACTTTCTCTGTATTCTTGATGGATTTTCCTCACTCTCTCTGTATTATTGATGGATTTTCCTCACTCTGTATTAGTGACGGATTTTCCTCACTCTCTCTGTATTAGTGACGGATTTTCCTCACTCTCTCTGTATTATTGACGGATTTTCCTCCCTCTCGCTGTATTAGTGATGGATTTCCCTCGTTCTCTCTGTATTATTGACGGATTTTCCTCCCCCTCTCTGTATTAGTGGCGGATTTTCCTCACTCTCTCTGTATTATTGACGGATTTTCCTCACTGTGTATTATTGACGGATTTTCCTCACCCTCTCTGTATTAGTGATGGATTTTCCTCACTCTCTCTGTATTATTGACGGATTTTCCTCCCCCTCTCTGTATTAGTGGCGGATTTTCCTCACTCTCTCTGTATTATTGACGGATTTTCCTCACTGTGTATTACTGATGGATTTTCCTCACCCTCTCTGTATTAGTGACGGATTTTCCTCACTCACTCTGTATTAGTGACAGATTTTCCTCCCTCTCTCTGTATTATTGACAAATTTTCCTCACTCTCTCTGTATTATTGACGAATGTTCCTCACTCTCTCTGTATTATTGACAGATGTTCCTCATTCTCTCTTTATTATTGACAATGTTCCTCACTCTCTCTGTATTATTGATGGATGTTCCTCGCGCTCTCTGTATTATTGATGGATTTTCCTCACTCTCTCTATATTATTGACAGATTTTCCTCACTCTATTATTGACGGATTTACCTCGCTCTTTCTGTATTATTGACGGATTTTCCTCACTCTCTCTATATTATTGACGGATTTTCCTCACTCTCTCTATATTATTGACGGATTTTCCTCACTCTCTCTATATTATTGATGGATTTTCCTCACTCTCTCTGTATTAGTGACAGATTTTCCTCACTCTCTCTGTATTAGTGACGGATATTCCTCGCTCTCTCTGTATTAGTGACGGATATTCCTCGCTCTCTCTGTATTAGTGACGGATATTCCTCGCTCTCTCTGTATTAGTGACGGTTTTCCTCGCCCTCTCTGTATTAGTGACGGATTTTCCTCACTCTCTGTATTAATGATGGATTTTCCTCACTCTCTGTATTAATGATGGTTTTTCCTCACTCTCTGTATTAATGACGGATTTTCCTCACTCTCTGTACTATTGATGGATTTTCCTCACTTTCTCTGTATTATTGACAGATGTTCTTCACTCTCTCTATATTGTTGACGGATTTTCCTCACTCTCTGTATTACTGACAGATTTTACTCACTCTCTCTGTATTATTGACAGATTTTCCTCACTCTATCATTGACGGATTTTCCTCACTCTATTATTGACGGATTTTCCTCACTATTATTGACGGATTTTCCTCACTCTGTGTTATTGACGGATTTTCCTCACATTATTATTGACGGATTTTCCTCACTCTGTATTACTGACAGATTTTCCTCACTCTCTGTATTGACAAATTTTCCTCACTCTGTATTATTGACAGATTTTCCTCCATCTCTCTATATTATTGACAGATTTTCCTCACTCTATTATTGACGGATTTTCCTCAATCTCTCTGTATCATTGACAGAGTTTCCTCACTCTCTCTATATTATTGACGGATTTTCCTCACTCTCTCTATATTATTGACGGATGTTCCTCACTCTCTCTGTATTATTGGCGATATTCCTCACTCTCTCTGTATTATTGACGTATTTTCCTCCCTCTCTCTGTATTAGTGACGGATTTTACTCGCTCTCTCTGTATTAGTGACGGATTTTCCTCACCCTCTCTGTATTAGTGACGGATATTCCTCACTCTCTCTGTATTAGTGACGGATTTTCCTCACTCTCTGTATTAGTGACGGATTTTCCTCACTCTCTCTGTATTATTGACGGATTTTCCTCACTCTCTCTGTATTAGTGACGGATTTTCCTCACTCTCTCTGTATTAGTGACGGATTTTCCTCACTCTCTCTGTATTAGTGACGGATTTTCCTCACTCTCTCTGTATTAGTGACGGATTTTCCTCACTCTCTCTGTATTAGTGACGGATTTTCCTCACTCTCTCTGTATTAGTGACGGATTTTCCTCACTCTCTCTGTATTAGTGACGGATTTTCCTCACTCTCTTTGTATTAGTGACGGATTTTCCTCACCCTCTCTGTATTAGTGACGGATATTCCTCACTCTCTCTGTATTATTGACGGTATTTCCTCCCCCTCGCTGTATTAGTGGCGGATTTTCCTCACTCTCTATTATTGACGGATTTTCCTCACTGTGTATTATTGACGGATTTTCCTCACCCTCTCTGTATTAGTGACGGATTTTCCTCACTCGCTCTGTATTATTGACAATGTTCCTCACTCTCTCGGTGTTATTGACAGATGTTCCTCATTCGCTCTTTATTATTGACGGATTTTCCTCACTCTCTGTAGTACTGACGGATGTTCCTAACTCTCTCTGTATTGACAGATTTTCCTCACTCTCTCTATTTTATGACATATGTTCCTCATTCTCTCTGCATTATTGACGGATGTTCCTCACTCTCTCTGTATTATTGACAATGTTCCTCATTCTCTCTTTATTATTGACAATGTTCCTCACTCTCTCTGTATTATTGACGGATGTTCCTCGCGCTCTATGTATTATTGATGGATTTTCCTCACTCTCTCTGTATTAGTGACAGATTTTCCTCACTCTCTCTGTATTAGTGACAGATTTTCCTCACTCTCTCTGTATTAGTGACGGATATTCCTCGCTCTCTCTGTATTAGTGATGGATATTCCTCGCTCTCTCTGTATTAGTGACGGTTTTCCTCGCCCTCTCTGTATTAGTGACGGATTTTCCTCACTCTCTGTATTAATGATGGATTTTCCTCACTCTCTGTATTAATGATGGATTTTCCTCACTCTCTGTATTAATGACGGATTTTCCTCACTCTCTGTACTACTGATGGATTTTCCTCACTTTCTCTGTATTATTGACAGATGTTCTTCACTCTCTCTATATTATTGACGGATTTTCCTCACTCTCTGTATTACTGACAGATTTTCCTCACTCTCTCTGTATTATTGACTGATCTTCCTCACTCTGTATTATTGACTGATTTTCCTCACTCTGTATTATTGACGGATTTTCCTCACTCTATTATTGACGGATTTTCCTCACTCTGTATTATTGACGGATTTTCCTCACTCTGCATTATTGTGATTTTCCTCACTATTATTGACGGATTTTCCTCACTCTGTATTATTGACGGATTTTCCTCACTCTGTATTATTGACGGATTTTCCTCACTCTGTATTATTGACGGATTTTCCTCACTCTGTATTATTGACGGATTTTCCTCACTCTGTATTATTGACGGATTTTCCTCACTCTGTATTATTGACGGATTTTCCTCACTCTGTATTATTGACGGATTTTCCTCACTCTGTATTATTGACGGATTTTCCTCACTCTGTATTATTGACGGATTTTCCTCACTCTGTATTATTGACGGATTTTCCTCACTCTGTATTATTGACGGATTTTCCTCACTCTGTATTATTGACGGATTTTCCTCACTCTCTGTATTAATGACAAATTTTCCTCACTCTGTATTATTGACAGATTTTCCTCAATCTCGCTATATTATTGACAGATTTTCCTCACTCTATTATTGACGGATTTTCCTCGCTCTCTCTGTATCATTGACAGAGTTTCCTCACTCTCTCTATATTATTGACGGATTTTCCTCACTCTCTCTATATTATTGATGGATGTTCCTCACTCTCTCTGTATTATTGACGATATTCCTCACTCTCTCTGTATTATTGACTTATTTTCCTCCCTCTCTCTGTATTAGTGACGGATTTTCCTCGCTCTCTCTGTATTAGTGACGGATTTTCCTCACCCTCTCTGTATTAGTGACGGATTTTCCTCACCCTCTCTGTATTAGTGACGGATTTTCCTCACTCTCTCTGTATTATTGACGGATTTTCCTCCCTCTCTCTGTATTAGTGACAGATTTTCCTCACTCTCTCTGTATTATTGACGTATATTCCTCGCTCTCTCTGTATTAGTGACGGATATTCCTCGCTCTCTCTGTATTAGTGACGGATATTCCTCGCTCTCTCTGTATTAGTGACGGTTTTCCTCGCCCTCTCTGTATTAGTGACGGATATTCCTCACTCTCTGTATTAATGATGGATTTTCCTCACTCTCTGTATTAATGATGGATTTTCCTCACTCTCTGTATTAATGACGGATTTTCCTCACTCTCTGTACTATTGATGGATTTTCCTCACTTTCTCTGTATTATTGACAAATGTTCTTCACTCTCTCTATATTGTTGACGGATTTTCCTCACTCTCTGTATTACTGACAGATTTTACTCACTCTCTCCGTATTATTGACAGATTTTCCTCACTCTATCATTGACGGATTTTCCTCACTCTATTATTGACGGATTTTCCTCACTATTATTGACGGATTTTCCTCACTCTGTGTTATTGACGGATTTTCCTCACAGTATTATTGACGGATTTTCCTCACTCTGTATTACTGACAGATTTTCCTCACTCTCTGTATTGACAAATTTTCCTCACTCTGTATTATTGACAGATTTTCCTCCATCTCTCTATATTATTGACAGATTTTCCTCCCTCTATTATTGACGGATTTTCCTCAATCTCTCTGTATCATTGACAGAGTTTCCTCACTCTCTCTATATTATTGACGGATTTTCCTCACTCTCTCTATATTATTGATGGATGTTCCTCACTCTCTCTGTATTATTGACGATATTCCTCACTCTCTCTGTATTATTGACGTATTTTCCTCCCTCTCTCTGTATTAGTGACGGATTTTCCTCGCTCTATCTGTATTAGTGACGGATTTTCCTCACTCTCTCTGTATTAGTGACGGATTTTCCTCACTCTCTCTGTATTATTGACGGATTTTCCTCACTCTCTCTGTATTATTGACGGATTTTCCTCACTCTCTGTATTATTGATGGATTTTCCTCACTCTGTATTAGTGACGGCTTTTCCTCACTCTCTCTGTATTAGTGACGGATTTTCCTCACTCTCTCTGTATTAGTGACGGATTTTCCTCACTCTCTCTGTATTAGTGACGGATTTTCCTCACTCTCTGTATTAGTGACGGATTTTCCTCACTCTCTCTGTATTATTGACGGATTTTCCTCACTCTGTAGTGGTGACGGATTTTCCTCACTCTCTCTGTATTAGTGACGGATATTCCTCACTCTGTATTACTGACGGATTTTCCCCACTCTCTCTGTATTAGTGACGGATTTTCCTCACTCTCTCTGTATTAGTGACGGATTTTCCTCACTCTGTATTATTGACGGATTTTCTTCACTCTCTCTCTATTAGTGACGGATTTTCCTCACTCTCTATTAGTGACGGATTTTCCTCACTCTCTCTGTATTAGTGACAGATTTTCCTCACTCTCTCTGTATTATTGACGGATTTTCCTCACTCTCTCTGTATTAGTGACGGATTTTCCTCACTCTCTCTGTATTAGTGACGGATTTTCCTCACTCTCTCTGTATTAGTGACGGATTTTCCTCACTCTCTCTGTATTAGTGACGGATTTTCCTCACTCTCTCTGTATTAGTGACGGATTTTCCTCACTCTCTCTGTATTAGTGACGGATTTTCCTCACTCTCTCTGTATTAGTGACGGATTTTCCTCACTCTCTCTGTATTAGTGACGGATTTTCCTGACTCTCTCTGTATTAGTGACGGATTTTCCTCACCCTCTCTGTATTAGTGACGGATATTCCTCACCCTCTCTGTATTATTGACGGTATTTCCTCCCCCTCGCTGTATTAGTGGCGGATTTTCCTCACTCTCTATTATTGACGGATTTTCCTCACTGTGTATTATTGACGGATTTTCCTCACTCACTCTGTATTAGTGACGGATTTTCCTCCCTCTCTCTGTATTATTGACAAATTTTCCTCACTCTCTCTGTATTATTGACAAATGTTCCTCATTCTATCTATATTACAGGAGGATGGTCCTTACTCGCTCTGTATTATTGACAATGTTCCTCACTCTCTCGGTGTTATTGACAGATGTTCCTCATTCTCTCTTTATTATTGACGGATTTTCCTCACTCTCTGTATTACTGACGGATGTTCCTAACTCTCTCTGTATTATTGACAGATTTTCCTCACTCTCTCTATTTTATGACATACGTTCCTCATTCTCTCTGCATTATTGACGGATGTTCCTCACTCTCTCTGTATTATTGACAGATGTTCCTCATTCTCTCTTTATTATTGACAATGTTCCTCACTCTCTCTGTATTATTGATAGATGTTCCTCGCGCTCTCTGTATTATTGATGGATTTTCCTCACTCTCTCTATATTATTGACAGATTTTCCTCACTCTATTATTGACGGATTTTCCTCGCTCTTTCTGTATCATTGACGGATTTTCCTCACTCTCTCTATATTATTGACGGATTTTCCTCACTCTCTCTATATTATTGACGGATTTTCCTCACTCTCTCTATATTATTGACGGATTTTCCTCACTCTCTCTATATTATTGACGGATTTTCCTCACTCTCTCTGTATTAGTGACGGATATTCCTCGCTCTCTCTGTATTAGTGACGGATATTCCTCGCTCTCTCTGTATTAGTGACGGTTTTCCTCGCCCTCTCTGTATTAGTGACGGATTTTCCTCACTCTCTGTATTAATGATGGATTTTCCTCACTCTCTGTATTAATGATGGATTTTCCTCACTCTCTGTATTAATGACGGATTTTCCTCACTCTCTGTACTATTGATGGATTTTCCTCACTTTCTCTGTATTATTGACAGATGTTCTTCACTCTCTCTATATTGTTGACGGATTTTCCTCACTCTCTGTATTACTGACAGATTTTCCTCACTCTCTCTGTATTATTGACAGATTTTCCTCACTCTCTCTGTATTATTGACAGATTTTCCTCACTCTGTATTATTGACGGATTTTCCTCACTCTATTATTGACAGATTTTCCTCACTCTATTATTGACGGATTTTCCTCACTCTGTGTTATTGACGGATTTTCCTCACTCTGTATTATTGACGGATTTTCCTCACTCTGTATTACTGACAGATTTTCCTCACTCTCTGTATTGACAAATTTTCCTCACTCTGTATTATTGACAGATTTTCCTCAATCTCTCTATATTATTGACAGATTTTCCTCACTCTATTATTGACGGATTTTCCTCGCTCTCTCTGTATGATTGACAGAGTTTCCTCACTCTCTCTATATTATTGATGGATGTTCCTCACTCTGTATTATTGACGAAATTCCTCACTCTCTCTGTATTATTGACGTATTTTCCTCCCTCTCTCTGTATTAGTGACGGATTTTTCTCGCTCTCTCTGTATTAGTGATGGATTTTCCTCACCCTCTCTGTATTAGTGACGGATTTTCCTCGCTCTCTCTGTATTAGTGACGGATTTTCCTCACACTCTCTGTATTATTGACGGATTTTCCTCCCTCTCTCTGTATTAGTGACGGATTTTCCTCACTCTCTCTGTATTATTGACGGATTTTCCTCACTTTCTCTGTATTCTTGATGGATTTTCCTCACTCTCTCTGTATTATTGATGGATTTTCCTCACTCTGTATTAGTGACGGATTTTCCTCACTCTCTCTGTATTAGTGACGGATTTTCCTCACTCTCTCTGTATTATTGACGGATTTTCCTCCCTCTCGCTGTATTAGTGATGGATTTCCCTCGTTCTCTCTGTATTATTGACGGATTTTCCTCCCCCTCTCTGTATTAGTGGCGGATTTTCCTCACTCTCTCTGTATTATTGACGGATTTTCCTCACTGTGTATTATTGACGGATTTTCCTCACCCTCTCTGTATTAGTGATGGATTTTCCTCACTCTCTCTGTATTATTGACGGATTTTCCTCCCCCTCTCTGTATTAGTGGCGGATTTTCCTCACTCTCTCTGTATTATTGACGGATTTTCCTCACTGTGTATTACTGATGGATTTTCCTCACCCTCTCTGTATTAGTGACGGATTTTCCTCACTCACTCTGTATTAGTGACAGATTTTCCTCCCTCTCTCTTTATTATTGACAAATTTTCCTCACTCTCTCTGTATTATTGACGAATGTTCCTCACTCTCTCTGTATTATTGACAGATGTTCCTCATTCTCTCTTTATTATTGACAATGTTCCTCACTCTCTCTGTATTATTGATGGATGTTCCTCGCGCTCTCTGTATTATTGATGGATTTTCCTCACTCTCTCTATATTATTGACAGATTTTCCTCACTCTATTATTGACGGATTTACCTCGCTCTTTCTGTATTATTGACGGATTTTCCTCACTCTCTCTATATTATTGACGGATTTTCCTCACTCTCTCTATATTATTGACGGATTTTCCTCACTCTCTCTATATTATTGATGGATTTTCCTCACTCTCTCTGTATTAGTGACAGATTTTCCTCACTCTCTCTGTATTAGTGACGGATATTCCTCGCTCTCTCTGTATTAGTGACGGATATTCCTCGCTCTCTCTGTATTAGTGACGGATATTCCTCGCTCTCTCTGTATTAGTGACGGTTTTCCTCGCCCTCTCTGTATTAGTGACGGATTTTCCTCACTCTCTGTATTAATGATGGATTTTCCTCACTCTCTGTATTAATGATGGATTTTCCTCACTCTCTGTATTAATGACGGATTTTCCTCACTCTCTGTACTATTGATGGATTTTCCTCACTTTCTCTGTATTATTGACAGATGTTCTTCACTCTCTCTATATTGTTGACGGATTTTCCTCACTCTCTGTATTACTGACAGATTTTACTCACTCTCTCTGTATTATTGACAGATTTTCCTCACTCTATCATTGACGGATTTTCCTCACTCTATTATTGACGGATTTTCCTCACTATTATTGACGGATTTTCCTCACTCTGTGTTATTGACGGATTTTCCTCACATTATTATTGACGGATTTTCCTCACTCTGTATTACTGACAGATTTTCCTCACTCTCTGTATTGACAAATTTTCCTCACTCTGTATTATTGACAGATTTTCCTCCATCTCTCTATATTATTGACAGATTTTCCTCACTCTATTATTGACGGATTTTCCTCAATCTCTCTGTATCATTGACAGAGTTTCCTCACTCTCTCTATATTATTGACGGATTTTCCTCACTCTCTCTATATTATTGACGGATGTTCCTCACTCTCTCTGTATTATTGACGATATTCCTCACTCTCTCTGTATTATTGACGTATTTTCCTCCCTCTCTCTGTATTAGTGACGGATTTTCCTCGCTCTCTCTGTATTAGTGACGGATTTTCCTCACCCTCTCTGTATTAGTGACGGATATTCCTCACTCTCTCTGTATTAGTGACGGATTTTCCTCACTCTCTGTATTAGTGACGGATTTTCCTCACTCTCTCTGTATTATTGACGGATTTTCCTCACTCTCTCTGTATTAGTGACGGATTTTCCTCACTCTCTCTGTATTAGTGACGGATTTTCCTCACTCTCTCTGTATTAGTGACGGATTTTCCTCACTCTCTCTGTATTAGTGACGGATTTTCCTCACTCTCTCTGTATTAGTGACGGATTTTCCTCACTCTCTCTGTATTAGTGACGGATTTTCCTCACTCTCTCTCTATTAGTGACGGATTTTCCTCACTCTCTTTGTATTAGTGACGGATGTTCCTCACTCTCTCTGTATTAGTGACGGATTTTCCTCACCCTCTCTGTATTAGTGACGGATATTCCTCACTCTCTCTGTATTATTGACGGTATTTCCTCCCCCTCGCTGTATTAGTGGCGGATTTTCCTCACTCTCTATTATTGACGGATTTTCCTCACTGTGTATTATTGACGGATTTTCCTCACCCTCTCTGTATTAGTGACGGATTTTCCTCACTCACTCTGTATTAGTGACAAATTTTCCTCACTCTCTCTGTATTATTGACAAATGTTCCTCATTCTATCTATATTACAGGAGGATGGTCCTTACTCGCTCTGTATTATTGACAATGTTCCTCACTCTCTCGGTGTTATTGACAGATGTTCCTCATTCGCTCTTTATTATTGACGGATTTTCCTCACTCTCTGTAGTACTGACGGATGTTCCTAACTCTCTCTGTATTGACAGATTTTCCTCACTCTCTCTATTTTATGACATATGTTCCTTGTTCTCTCTGCATTATTGACGGATGTTCCTCACTCTCTCTGTATTATTGACAATGTTCCTCATTCTCTCTTTATTATTGACAATGTTCCTCACTCTCTCTGTATTATTGACGGATGTTCCTCGCGTTCTATGTATTATTGATGGATTTTCCTCACTCTCTCTGTATTAGTGACAGATTTTCCTCACTCTCTCTGTATTAGTGACAGATTTTCCTCACTCTCTCTGTATTAGTGACGGATATTCCTCGCTCTCTCTGTATTAGTGATGGATATTCCTCGCTCTCTCTGTATTAGTGACGGTTTTCCTCGCCCTCTCTGTATTAGTGACGGATTTTCCTCACTCTCTGTATTAATGATGGATTTTCCTCACTCTCTGTATTAATGATGGATTTTCCTCACTCTCTGTATTAATGACGGATTTTCCTCACTCTCTGTACTACTGATGGATTTTCCTCACTTTCTCTGTATTATTGACAGATGTTCTTCACTCTCTCTATATTATTGACGGATTTTCCTCACTCTCTGTATTACTGACAGATTTTCCTCACTCTCTCTGTATTATTGACTGATCTTCCTCACTCTGTATTATTGACTGATTTTCCTCACTCTGTATTATTGACGGATTTTCCTCACTCTATTATTGACGGATTTTCCTCACTCTGTATTATTGACGGATTTTCCTCACTCTGTATTATTGTGATTTTCCTCACTATTATTGACGGATTTTCCTCACTCTGTATTATTGACGGATTTTCCTCACTCTGTATTATTGACGGATTTTCCTCACTCTGTATTATTGACGGATTTTCCTCACTCTGTATTATTGACGGATTTTCCTCACTCTGTATTATTGACGGATTTTCCTCACTCTGTATTATTGACGGATTTTCCTCACTCTGTATTATTGACGGATTTTCCTCACTCTCTGTATTAATGACAAATTTTCCTCACTCTGTATTATTGACAGATTTTCCTCAATCTCGCTATATTATTGACAGATTTTCCTCACTCTATTATTGACGGATTTTCCTCGCTCTCTCTGTATCATTGACAGAGTTTCCTCACTCTCTCTATATTATTGACGGATTTTCCTCACTCTCTCTATATTATTGATGGATGTTCCTCACTCTCTCTGTATTATTGACGATATTCCTCACTCTCTCTGTATTATTGACTTATTTTCCTCCCTCTCTCTGTATTAGTGACGGATTTTCCTCGCTCTCTCTGTATTAGTGACGGATTTTCCTCACCCTCTCTGTATTAGTGACGGATTTTCCTCACCCTCTCTGTATTAGTGACGGATTTTCCTCACTCTCTCTGTATTATTGACGGATTTTCCTCACTCTCTCTGTATTAGTGACAGATTTTCCTCACTCTCTCTGTATTATTGACGTATATTCCTCGCTCTCTCTGTATTAGTGACGGATATTCCTCGCTCTCTCTGTATTAGTGACGGATATTCCTCGCTCTCTCTGTATTAGTGACGGTTTTCCTCGCCCTCTCTGTATTAGTGACGGATATTCCTCACTCTCTGTATTAATGATGGATTTTCCTCACTCTCTGTATTAATGATGGATTTTCCTCACTCTCTGTATTAATGACGGATTTTCCTCACTCTCTGTACTATTGATGGATTTTCCTCACTTTCTCTGTATTATTGACAGATGTTCTTCACTCTCTCTATATTGTTGACGGATTTTCCTCACTCTCTGTATTACTGACAGATTTTACTCACTCTCTCCGTATTATTGACAGATTTTCCTCACTCTATCATTGACGGATTTTCCTCACTCTATTATTGACGGATTTTCCTCACTATTATTGACGGATTTTCCTCACTCTGTGTTATTGACGGATTTTCCTCACACTATTATTGACGGATTTTCCTCACTCTGTATTACTGACAGATTTTCCTCACTCTCTGTATTGACAAATTTTCCTCACTCTATTATTGACAGATTTTCCTCCATCTCTCTATATTATTGACAGATTTTCCTCCCTCTATTATTGACGGATTTTCCTCAATCTCTCTGTATCATTGACAGAGTTTCCTCACTCTCTCTATATTATTGACGGATTTTCCTCACTCTCTCTATATTATTGATGGATGTTCCTCACTCTCTCTGTATTATTGACGATATTCCTCACTCTCTCTGTATTATTGACGTATTTTCCTCCCTCTCTCTGTATTAGTGACGGATTTTCCTCGCTCTCTCTGTATTAGTGACGGATTTTCCTCACTCTCTCTGTATTAGTGACGGATTTTCCTCACTCTCTCTGTATTATTGACGGATTTTCCTCACTCTCTCTGTATTATTGACGGATTTTCCTCACTCTCTGTATTATTGATGGATTTTCCTCACTCTGTATTAGTGACGGCTTTTCCTCACTCTCTCTGTATTAGTGACGGATTTTCCTCACTCTCTCTGTATTAGTGACGGATTTTCCTCACTCTCTCTGTATTAGTGACGGATTTTCCTCACTCTCTGTATTAGTGACGGATTTTCCTCACTCTCTCTGTATTATTGACGGATTTTCCTCACTCTGTAGTGGTGACGGATTTTCCTCACTCTCTCTGTATTAGTGACGGATATTCCTCACTCTATTACTGACGGATTTTCCCCACTCTCTCTGTATTAGTGACGGATTTTCCTCACTCTCTCTGTATTAGTGACGGATTTTCCTCACTCTGTATTATTGACGGATTTTCTTCACTCTCTCTCTATTAGTGACGGATTTTCCTCACTCTCTATTAGTGACGGATTTTCCTCACTCTCTCTGTATTAGTGACAGATTTTCCTCACTCTCTCTGTATTAGTGACGGATTTTCCTCACTCTCTCTGTATTAGTGACGGATTTTCCTCACTCTCTCTGTATTAGTGACGGATTTTCCTCACTCTCTCTGTATTAGTGACGGATTTTCCTCACTCTCTCTGTATTAGTGACGGATTTTCCTCACTCTCTGTATTAGTGACGGATTTTCCTCACTCTCTCTGTATTAGTGACGGATTTTCCTCACCCTCTCTGTATTAGTGACGGATATTCCTCACTCTCTCTGTATTATTGACGGTATTTCCTCCCCCTCGCTGTATTAGTGGCGGATTTTCCTCACTCTCTATTATTGACGGATTTTCCTCACTCTGTATTATTGACGGATTTTCCTCACTCACTCTGTATTAGTGACGGATTTTCCTCCCTCTCTCTGTATTATTGACAAATTTTCCTCACTCTCTCTGTATTATTGACAAATGTTCCTCATTCTATCTATATTACAGGAGGATGCTCCTTACTCACTCTGTATTATTGACAATGTTCCTCACTCTCTCGGTGTTATTGACAGATGTTCCTCATTCGCTCTTTATTATTGACGGATTTTCCTCACTCTCTGTAGTACTGACGGATGTTCCTAACTCTCTCTGTATTGACAGATTTTCCTCACTCTCTCTATTTTATGACATATGTTCCTCATTCTCTCTGCATTATTGACGGATGTTCCTCACTCTCTCTGTATTATTGACAGATGTTCCACATTCTCTCTTTATTATTGACAATGTTCCTCACTCTCTCTGTATTATTGACGGATGTTCCTCGCGCTCTCTGTATTATTGATGGATTTTCCTCACTCTCTCTGTATTAGTGACAGATTTTCCTCACTCTCTCTGTATTAGTGACAGATTTTCCTCACTCTCTCTGTATTAGTGACGGATATTCCTCGCTCTCTCTGTATTAGTGATGGATATTCCTCGCTCTCTCTGTATTAGTGACGGTTTTCCTCGCCCTCTCTGTATTAGTGACGGATTTTCCTCACTCTCTCTGTATTAGTGACGGATTTTCCACACTCTGTATTAGTGACGGATTTTCCTCACTCTCTGTATTAGTGACGGATTTTCCTCACTCTCTCTGTATTATTGACGGATTTTCCTCACTCTGTATTAGTGACGGATTTTCCTCACTCTCTCTGTATTAGTGACGGATATTCCTCACTCTCTCTGTATTAGTGACGGATTTTCCCCACTCTCTCTGTATTAGTGACGGATTTTCCTCACTCTCTCTGTATTAGTGACGGATTTTCCTCACTCTATTATTGACGGATTTTCTTCACTCTCTCTCTATTAGTGACGGATTTTCCTCACTCTCTATTAGTGACGGATTTTCCTCACTCTCTCTGTATTAGTGACAGATTTTCCTCACTCTCTCTGTATTATTGACGGATTTTCCTCACTCTCTCTGTATTAGTGACGGATTTTCCTCACTCTCTCTGTATTAGTGACGGATTTTCCTCACTCTCTCTGTATTAGTGACGGATTTTCCTCACTCTCTCTGTATTAGTGACGGATTTTCCTCACTCTCTCTGTATTAGTGACGGATTTTCCTCACTCTCTCTGTATTAGTGACGGATTTACCTCACTCTCTCTGTATTAGTGACGGATTTTCCTCACTCTCTCTGTATTAGTGACGGATTTTCCTGACTCTCTCTGTATTAGTGACGGATTTTCCTCACCCTCTCTGTATTAGTGACGGATATTCCTCACTCTCTCTGTATTATTGACGGTATTTCCTCCCCCTCGCTGTATTAGTGGCGGATTTTCCTCACTCTCTATTATTGACGGATTTTCCTCACTGTGTATTATTGACGGATTTTCCTCACTCACTCTGTATTAGTGACGGATTTTCCTCCCTCTCTCTGTATTATTGACAAATTTTCCTCACTCTCTCTGTATTATTGACAAATGTTCCTCATTCTATCTATATTACAGGAGGATGCTCCTTACTCGCTCTGTATTATTGACAATGTTCCTCACTCTCTCGGTGTTATTGACAGTTGTTCCTCATTCGCTCTTTATTATTGACGGATTTTCCTCACTCTCTGTAGTACTGACGGATGTTCCTAACTCTCTCTGTATTGACAGATTTTCCTCACTCTCTCTATTTTATGACATATGTTCCTCATTCTCTCTGCATTATTGATGGATGTTCCTCACTCTCTCTGTATTATTGACAGATGTTCCACATTCTCTCTTTATTATTGACAATGTTCCTCACTCTCTCTGTATTATTGACGGATGTTCCTCGCGCTCTCTGTATTATTGATGGATTTTCCTCACTCTCTCTGTATTAGTGACAGATTTTCCTCACTCTCTCTGTATTAGTGACAGAATTTCCTCACTCTCTCTGTATTAGTGACGGATATTCCTCGCTCTCTCTGTATTAGTGATGGATATTCCTCGCTCTCTCTGTATTAGTGACGGTTTTCCTCGCCCTCTCTGTATTAGTGACGGATTTTCCTCACTCTCTGTATTAATGATGGATTTTCCTCACTCTCTGTATTAATGATGGATTTTCCTCACTCTCTGTGTTAATGACGGATTTTCCTCACTCTCTGTACTATTGATGGATTTTCCTCACTTTCTCTGTATTATTGACAGATGTTCTTCAATCTCTCTATATTATTGACGGATTTTCCTCACTCTCTGTATTACTGACAGATTTTCCTCACTCTATCTGTATTATTGACTGATTTTCCTCACTCTGTATTATTGACTGATTTTCCTCACTCTGTATTATTGACGGATTTTCCTCACTCTGTATTATTGACGGATTTTCCTCACTCTGTATTATTGACGGATTTTCCTCACTCTGTATTATTGACTGATTTTCCTCACTATTATTGACGGATTTTCCTCACTCTGTATTATTGACGGATTTTCCTCACTCTGTATTATTGACGGATTTTCCTCACTCTGTATTATTGACGGATTTTCCTCACTCTGTATTATTGACGGATTTTCCTCACTCTGTATTATTGACGGATTTTCCTCACTCTGTATTATTGACGGATTTTCCTCACTCTGTATTATTGACGGATTTTCCTCACTCTGTATATTGACGGATTTTCCTCACTCTGTATTATTGACGGATTTTCCTCACTCTGTATTACTGACGGATTTTCCTCACTCTCTGTATTAATGACAAATTTTCCTCACTCTGTATTATTGACAGATTTTCCTCAATCTCTCTATATTATTGACAGATTTTCCTCACTCTATTATTGACGGATTTTCCTCGCTCTCTCTGTATCATTGACAGAGTTTCCTCACTCTCTCTATATTATTGACGGATTTTCCTCACTCTCTCTATATTATTGATGGATGTTCCTCACTCTCTCTGTATTATTGACGATATTCCTCACTCTCTCTGTATTATTGACGTATTTTCCTCCCTCTCTCTGTATTAGTGACGGATTTTCCTCGCTCTCTCTGTATTAGTGACGGATTTTCCTCACTCTCTGTACTATTGATGGATTTTCCTCACTTTCTCTGTATTATTGACAGATGTTCTTCACTCTCTCTATATTGTTGACGGATTTTCCTCACTCTCTGTATTACTGACAGATTTTACTCACTCTCTCCGTATTATTGACAGATTTTCCTCACTCTATCATTGACGGATTTTCCTCACTCTATTATTGACGGATTTTCCTCACTATTATTGACGGATTTTCCTCACTCTGTGTTATTGACGGATTTTCCTCACACTATTATTGACGGATTTTCCTCACTCTGTATTACTGACAGATTTTCCTCACTCTCTGTATTGACAAATTTTCCTCACTCTATTATTGACAGATTTTCCTCCATCTCTCTATATTATTGACAGATTTTCCTCCCTCTATTATTGACGGATTTTCCTCAATCTCTCTGTATCATTGACAGAGTTTCCTCACTCTCTCTATATTATTGACGGATTTTCCTCACTCTCTCTATATTATTGATGGATGTTCCTCACTCTCTCTGTATTATTGACGATATTCCTCACTCTCTCTGTATTATTGACGTATTTTCCTCCCTCTCTCTGTATTAGTGACGGATTTTCCTCGCTCTCTCTGTATTAGTGACGGATTTTCCTCACTCTCTCTGTATTAGTGACGGATTTTCCTCACTCTCTCTGTATTATTGACGGATTTTCCTCACTCTCTCTGTATTATTGACGGATTTTCCTCACTCTCTGTATTATTGATGGATTTTCCTCACTCTGTATTAGTGACGGCTTTTCCTCACTCTCTCTGTATTAGTGACGGATTTTCCTCACTCTCTCTGTATTAGTGACGGATTTTCCTCACTCTCTCTGTATTAGTGACGGATTTTCCTCACTCTCTGTATTAGTGACGGATTTTCCTCACTCTCTCTGTATTATTGACGGATTTTCCTCACTCTGTAGTGGTGACGGATTTTCCTCACTCTCTCTGTATTAGTGACGGATATTCCTCACTCTATTACTGACGGATTTTCCCCACTCTCTCTGTATTAGTGACGGATTTTCCTCACTCTCTCTGTATTAGTGACGGATTTTCCTCACTCTGTATTATTGACGGATTTTCTTCACTCTCTCTCTATTAGTGACGGATTTTCCTCACTCTCTATTAGTGACGGATTTTCCTCACTCTCTCTGTATTAGTGACAGATTTTCCTCACTCTCTCTGTATTAGTGACGGATTTTCCTCACTCTCTCTGTATTAGTGACGGATTTTCCTCACTCTCTCTGTATTAGTGACGGATTTTCCTCACTCTCTCTGTATTAGTGACGGATTTTCCTCACTCTCTCTGTATTAGTGACGGATTTTCCTCACTCTCTGTATTAGTGACGGATTTTCCTCACTCTCTCTGTATTAGTGACGGATTTTCCTCACCCTCTCTGTATTAGTGACGGATATTCCTCACTCTCTCTGTATTATTGACGGTATTTCCTCCCCCTCGCTGTATTAGTGGCGGATTTTCCTCACTCTCTATTATTGACGGATTTTCCTCACTCTGTATTATTGACGGATTTTCCTCACTCACTCTGTATTAGTGACGGATTTTCCTCCCTCTCTCTGTATTATTGACAAATTTTCCTCACTCTCTCTGTATTATTGACAAATGTTCCTCATTCTATCTATATTACAGGAGGATGCTCCTTACTCACTCTGTATTATTGACAATGTTCCTCACTCTCTCGGTGTTATTGACAGATGTTCCTCATTCGCTCTTTATTATTGACGGATTTTCCTCACTCTCTGTAGTACTGACGGATGTTCCTAACTCTCTCTGTATTGACAGATTTTCCTCACTCTCTCTATTTTATGACATATGTTCCTCATTCTCTCTGCATTATTGACGGATGTTCCTCACTCTCTCTGTATTATTGACAGATGTTCCACATTCTCTCTTTATTATTGACAATGTTCCTCACTCTCTCTGTATTATTGACGGATGTTCCTCGCGCTCTCTGTATTATTGATGGATTTTCCTCACTCTCTCTGTATTAGTGACAGATTTTCCTCACTCTCTCTGTATTAGTGACAGATTTTCCTCACTCTCTCTGTATTAGTGACGGATATTCCTCGCTCTCTCTGTATTAGTGATGGATATTCCTCGCTCTCTCTGTATTAGTGACGGTTTTCCTCGCCCTCTCTGTATTAGTGACGGATTTTCCTCACTCTCTCTGTATTAGTGACGGATTTTCCACACTCTGTATTAGTGACGGATTTTCCTCACTCTCTGTATTAGTGACGGATTTTCCTCACTCTCTCTGTATTATTGACGGATTTTCCTCACTCTGTATTAGTGACGGATTTTCCTCACTCTCTCTGTATTAGTGACGGATATTCCTCACTCTCTCTGTATTAGTGACGGATTTTCCCCACTCTCTCTGTATTAGTGACGGATTTTCCTCACTCTCTCTGTATTAGTGACGGATTTTCCTCACTCTATTATTGACGGATTTTCTTCACTCTCTCTCTATTAGTGACGGATTTTCCTCACTCTCTATTAGTGACGGATTTTCCTCACTCTCTCTGTATTAGTGACAGATTTTCCTCACTCTCTCTGTATTATTGACGGATTTTCCTCACTCTCTCTGTATTAGTGACGGATTTTCCTCACTCTCTCTGTATTAGTGACGGATTTTCCTCACTCTCTCTGTATTAGTGACGGATTTTCCTCACTCTCTCTGTATTAGTGACGGATTTTCCTCACTCTCTCTGTATTAGTGACGGATTTTCCTCACTCTCTCTGTATTAGTGACGGATTTACCTCACTCTCTCTGTATTAGTGACGGATTTTCCTCACTCTCTCTGTATTAGTGACGGATTTTCCTGACTCTCTCTGTATTAGTGACGGATTTTCCTCACCCTCTCTGTATTAGTGACGGATATTCCTCACTCTCTCTGTATTATTGACGGTATTTCCTCCCCCTCGCTGTATTAGTGGCGGATTTTCCTCACTCTCTATTATTGACGGATTTTCCTCACTGTGTATTATTGACGGATTTTCCTCACTCACTCTGTATTAGTGACGGATTTTCCTCCCTCTCTCTGTATTATTGACAAATTTTCCTCACTCTCTCTGTATTATTGACAAATGTTCCTCATTCTATCTATATTACAGGAGGATGCTCCTTACTCGCTCTGTATTATTGACAATGTTCCTCACTCTCTCGGTGTTATTGACAGTTGTTCCTCATTCGCTCTTTATTATTGACGGATTTTCCTCACTCTCTGTAGTACTGACGGATGTTCCTAACTCTCTCTGTATTGACAGATTTTCCTCACTCTCTCTATTTTATGACATATGTTCCTCATTCTCTCTGCATTATTGACGGATGTTCCTCACTCTCTCTGTATTATTGACAGATGTTCCACATTCTCTCTTTATTATTGACAATGTTCCTCACTCTCTCTGTATTATTGACGGATGTTCCTCGCGCTCTCTGTATTATTGATGGATTTTCCTCACTCTCTCTGTATTAGTGACAGATTTTCCTCACTCTCTCTGTATTAGTGACAGAATTTCCTCACTCTCTCTGTATTAGTGACGGATATTCCTCGCTCTCTCTGTATTAGTGATGGATATTCCTCGCTCTCTCTGTATTAGTGACGGTTTTCCTCGCCCTCTCTGTATTAGTGACGGATTTTCCTCACTCTCTGTATTAATGATGGATTTTCCTCACTCTCTGTATTAATGATGGATTTTCCTCACTCTCTGTGTTAATGACGGATTTTCCTCACTCTCTGTACTATTGATGGATTTTCCTCACTTTCTCTGTATTATTGACAGATGTTCTTCAATCTCTCTATATTATTGACGGATTTTCCTCACTCTCTGTATTACTGACAGATTTTCCTCACTCTATCTGTATTATTGACTGATTTTCCTCACTCTGTATTATTGACTGATTTTCCTCACTCTGTATTATTGACGGATTTTCCTCACTCTGTATTATTGACGGATTTTCCTCACTCTGTATTATTGACGGATTTTCCTCACTCTGTATTATTGACTGATTTTCCTCACTATTATTGACGGATTTTCCTCACTCTGTATTATTGACGGATTTTCCTCACTCTGTATTATTGACGGATTTTCCTCACTCTGTATTATTGACGGATTTTCCTCACTCTGTATTATTGACGGATTTTCCTCACTCTGTATTATTGACGGATTTTCCTCACTCTGTATTATTGACGGATTTTCCTCACTCTGTATTATTGACGGATTTTCCTCACTCTGTATATTGACGGATTTTCCTCACTCTGTATTATTGACGGATTTTCCTCACTCTGTATTACTGACGGATTTTCCTCACTCTCTGTATTAATGACAAATTTTCCTCACTCTGTATTATTGACAGATTTTCCTCAATCTCTCTATATTATTGACAGATTTTCCTCACTCTATTATTGACGGATTTTCCTCGCTCTCTCTGTATCATTGACAGAGTTTCCTCACTCTCTCTATATTATTGACGGATTTTCCTCACTCTCTCTATATTATTGATGGATGTTCCTCACTCTCTCTGTATTATTGACGATATTCCTCACTCTCTCTGTATTATTGACGTATTTTCCTCCCTCTCTCTGTATTAGTGACGGATTTTCCTCGCTCTCTCTGTATTAGTGACGGATTTTCCTCACCCTCTCTGTATTAGTGACGGATTTTCCTCACCCTCTCTGTATTAGTGACGGATTTTCCTCACTCTCTCTGTATTATTGACGGATTTTCCTCCCTCTCTCTGTATTAGTGACAGATTTTCCTCACTCTCTCTGTATTATTGACGGATTTTCCTCACTCTCTCTGTATTATTGACGGATTTTCCTCACTCTCTCTGTATTATTGATGGATTTTCCTCACTCTGTATTAGTGACGGATTTTCCTCACTCTCTCTGTATTAGTGACGGATTTTCCTCACTCTCTCTGTATTAGTGACAAAATTTCGTCACTCTCTCTGTATTAGTGACAGATTTTCCTCACTCTATTATTGACGGATTTTCCTCAATCTCTCTGTATCATTGACAGAGTTTCCTCACTCTCTCTATATTATTGACGGATTTTCCTCACTCTCTCTATATTATTGATGGATGTTCCTCACTCTCTCTGTATTATTGACGATATTCCTCACTCTCTCTGTATTATTGACGTATTTTCCTCCCTCTCTCTGTATTAGTGACGGATTTTCCTCGCTCTCTCTGTATTAGTGACGGATTTTCCTCACCCTCTCTGTATTAGTGACGGATTTTCCTCGCTCTCTCTGTATTAGTGACGGATTTTCCTCACCCACTCTGTATTATTGACGGATTTTCCTCACTCTCTCTGTATTAGTGACGGATTTTCCTCACTCTCTCTGTATTATTGACGGATTTTCCTCACTCTCTCTGTATTCTTGACGGATTTTCCTCACTCTCTCTGTATTATTGATGGATTTTCCTCACTCTGTATTAGTGACGGCTTTTCCTCACTCTCTCTGTATTAGTGACGGATTTTCCTCACTCTCTCTGTATTAGTGACGGATTTTCCTCACTCTGTATTAGTGACGGATTTTCCTCACTCTCTGTATTAGTGACGGATTTTCCTCACTCTCTCTGTATTAGTGACGGATTTTCCTCACTCTCTGTATTAGTGACGGATTTTCCTCACTCTCTCTGTATTATTGACGGATTTTCCTCACTCTGTATTAGTGACAGATTTTCCTCACTCTCTCTGTATTAGTGACGGATTTTCCTCACTCTCTCTGTATTAGTGACGGATTTTCCTCACTCTCTCTGTATTAGTGACGGATTTTCCTCACTCTCTCTGTATTAGTGACGGATTTTCCTCACTCTCTCTGTATTAGTGACGGATTTTCCTCACTCTCTCTGTATTAGTGACGGATTTTCCTCACTCTGTATTATTGACGGATTTTCTTCACTCTCTCTGTATTAGTGACGGATTTTCCTCACTCTCTATTAGTGACGGATTTTCCTCACTCTCTCTGTATTAGTGACGGATTTTCCTCACTCTCTCTGTATTATTGACGGATTTTCCTCACTCTGTATTAGTGACGGAATTTCCTCACTCTCTCTGTATTAGTGACGGATTTTCCTCACTCTCTCTGTATTAGTGACGGATTTTCCTCACTCTCTCTGTATTAGTGACGGATTTTCCTCACTCTCTCTGTATTAGTGACGGATTTTCCTCACTCTCTCTGTATTAGTGACGGATTTTCCTCACTCTCTCTGTATTAGTGACGGATTTTCCTCACTCTCTCTGTATTAGTGACGGATATTCCTCACTCTCTCTGTATTATTGACGGTATTTCCTCCCCCTCTCTGTATTAGTGGCGGATTTTCCTCACTCTCTCTGTATTATTGACGGATTTTCCTCACTGTGTATTATTGACGGATTTTCCTCACCCTCTCTGTATTAGTGACGGATTTTCCTCACTCACTCTGTATTAGTGACGGATTTTCCTCCCTCTCTCTGTATTATTGACAAATTTTCCTCACTCTCTCTGTATTATTGACGAATGTTCCACATTCTATCTATATTACAGGAGGATGGTCCTTACTCGCTCTGTATTATTGACAATGTTCCTCAATCTCTCTGTGTTATTGACAGATGTTCCTCATTCGCTCTTTATTATTGACGGATTTTCCTCACTCTCTGTAGTACTGACGGATGTTCCTAACTCTCACTCTATTATTGACAGATTTTCCTCAATCTCGCTATATGATTGACAGATTTTCCTCACTCTATTATTGACGGATTTTCCTCGCTCTCTCTGTATCATTGACAGAGTTTCCTCACTCTCTCTATATTATTGACGGATTTTCCTCACTCTCTCTATATTATTGATGGATGTTCCTCACTCTCTCTGTATTATTGACGATATTCCTCACTCTCTCTGTATTATTGACGTATTTTCCTCCCTCTCTCTGTATTAGTGACGGATTTTCCTCGCTCTCTCTGTATTAGTGACGGATTTTCCTCACCCTCTCTGTATTAGTGACGGATTTTCCTCACCCTCTCTGTATTAGTGACGGATTTTCCTCACTCTCTCTGTATTATTGACGGATTTTCCTCCCTCTCTCTGTATTAGTGACAGATTTTCCTCACTCTCTCTGTATTATTGACGGATTTTCCTCACTCTCTCTGTATTATTGACGGATTTTCCTCACTCTCTCTGTATTATTGATGGATTTTCCTCACTCTGTATTAGTGACGGATTTTCCTCACTCTCTCTGTATTAGTGACGGATTTTCCTCACTCTCTCTGTATTAGTGACAGATTTTCCTCACTCTATTATTGACGGATTTTCCTCAATCTCTCTGTATCATTGACAGAGTTTCCTCACTCTCTCTATATTATTGACGGATTTTCCTCACTCTCTCTATATTATTGATGGATGTTCCTCACTCTCTCTATTATTGACGATATTCCTCACTCTCTCTGTATTATTGACGTATTTTCCTCCCTCTCTCTGTATTAGTGACGGATTTTCCTCGCTCTCTCTGTATTAGTGACGGATTTTCCTCACCCTCTCTGTATTAGTGACGGATTTTCCTCGCTCTCTCTGTATTAGTGACAGATTTTCCTCACTCTATTATTGACGGATTTTCCTCAATCTCTCTGTATCATTGACAGAGTTTCCTCACTCTCTCTATATTATTGACGGATTTTCCTCACTCTCTCTATATTATTGATGGATGTTCCTCACTCTCTCTGTATTATTGACGATATTCCTCACTCTCTCTGTATTATTGACGTATTTTCCTCCCTCTCTCTGTATTAGTGACGGATTTTCCTCGCTCTCTCTGTATTAGTGACGGATTTTCCTCACCCTCTCTGTATTAGTGACGTATTTTCCTCGCTCTCTCTGTATTAGTGACGGATTTTCCTCACTCTCTCTGTATTACTGACGGATTTTCCTCACTCTCTCTGTATTAGTGACGGATTTTCCTCACTCTCTCTGTATTATTGATGGATTTTCCTCACTCTCTCTGTATTCTTGAGGATTTTCCTCACTCTCTCTGTATTATTGATGGATTTTCCTCACTCTGTATTAGTGACGGCTTTTCCTCACTCTCTCTATATTAGTGACGGATTTTCCTCACTCTCTCTGTATTAGTGACGGATTTTGCTCACTCTGTATTAGTGACGGATTTTCCTCACTCTCTGTATTAGTGATGGATTTTACTCACTCTCCCTGTATTAGTGACGGATTTTCCTCACTCTCTGTATTAGTGACGGATTTTCCTCACTCTCTCTGTATTATTGACGGATTTTCCTCACTCTGTATTAGTGACGGATTTTCCTCACTCTCTCTGTATTAGTGACGGATTTTCCTCACTCTCTCTGTATTAGTGACGGATTTTCCTCACTCTCTCTGTATTAGTGACGGATTTTCCTCACTCTCTCTGTATTAGTGACGGATTTTCCTCACTCTCTCTGTATTAGTGACGGATTTTCCTCACTCTGTATTATTGACGGATTTTCTTCACTCTCTCTGTATTAGTGACGGATTTTCCTCACTCTCTATTAGTGACGGATTTTCCTCACTCTCTCTGTATTAGTGACGGATTTTCCTCACTCTCTCTGTATTATTGACGGATTTTCCTCACTCTGTATTAGTGACGGATTTTCCTCACTCTCTCTGTATTAGTGACGGATTTTCCTCACTCTCTCTGTATTAGTGACGGATTTTCCTCACTCTCTCTGTATTAGTGACGGATTTTCCTCACTCTCTCTGTATTAGTGACGGATTTTCCTCACTCTCTCTGTATTAGTGACGGATTTTCCTCACTCTCTCTGTATTAGTGACGGATATTCCTCACTTTCTCTGTATTATTGACGGTATTTCCTCCCCCTCTCTGTATTAGTGGCGGATTTTCCTCACTCTCTCTGTATTATTGACGGATTTTCCTCACTGTGTATTATTGACGGATTTTCCTCACCCTCTCTGTATTAGTGACGGATTTTCCTCACTCACTCTGTATTAGTGACGGATTTTCCTCTCTCTCTCTGTATTATTGACGGATGTTCCTCGCGCTCTCTGTATTATTGATGGATTTTCCTCACTCTCTCTATATTATTGACAGATTTTCCTCACTCTATTATTGACGGATTTTCCTCGCTCTTTCTGTATTATTGACGGATTTTCCTCACTCTCTCTATATTATTGACGGATTTTCCTCACTCTCTCTATATTATTGACAGATTTTCCTCACTCTCTCTATATTATTGACGGATTTTCCTCACTCTCTCTGTATTAGTGACGGATATTCCTCGCTCTCTCTGTATTAGTGACGGTTTTCCTCGCCCTCTCTGTATTAGTGACGGATTTTCCTCACTCTCTGTATTAATGATGGATTTTCCTCACTCTCTGTATTAATGATGGATTTTCCTCACTCTATGTATTAATGACGGATTTTCCTCACTCTCTGTACTATTGATGGATTTTCCTCACTTTCTCTGTATTATGGACAGATGTTCTTCACTCTCTCTATATTGTTGACGGATTTTCCTCACTCTCTGTACTACTGACAGATTTTCCTCACTCTCTCTGTATTATTGACAGATTTTCCTCACTCTATTATTGATGGATTTTCCTCACTCTATTATTGACGGATTTTCCTCACTCTATTATTGACGGATTTTCCTCACTCTGTGTTATTGACGGATGTTCCTCACTCTCTCTATATTATTGATGGATGTTCCTCACTCTCTCTGTATTATTGACGATATTCCTCACTCTCTCTGTATTATTGACGTATTTTCCTCCCTCTCTCTGTATTAGTGACGGATTTTCCTCGCTCTCTCTGTATTAGTGACGGATTTTCCTCACCCTCTCTGTATTCGTGACGGATTTTCCTCGCTCTCTCTGTATTAGTGACGGATTTTCCTCACTCTCTCTGTATTATTGACGGATTTTTCTCACTCTCTCTGTATTAGTGACGGATTTTCCTCACTCTCTCTGTATTATTGACGGATTTTCCTCACTCTCTCTGTATTATTGACGGATTTTCCTCACTCTCTCTGTATTATTAATGGATTTTCCTCACTCTGTATTAGTGACGGCTTTTCCTCACTCTCTTTGTATTAGTGATGGATTTTCCTCACTCTCTCTGTATTAGTGACGGATTTTCCTCACTCTGTATTAGTGACGGATTTTCCTCACTCTCTCTGTATTATTGACGGATTTTCCTCACTCTGTATTAGTGACGGATTTTCCTCACTCTCTCTGTATTAGTGACGGATTTTCCTCACTCTCTCTGTATTAGTGACGGATTTTCCCCACTCTCTCTGTATTAGTGACGGATTTTCCTCACTCTCTCTGTATTAGTGACGGATTTTCCTCACTCTGTATTATTGACGGATTTTCTTCACTCTCTCTCTATTAGTGACGGATTTTCCTCACTCTCTATTAGTGACGGATTTTCCTCACTCTCTCTGTATTAGTGACGGATTTTCCTCACTCTCTCTGTATTATTGACGGATTTTCCTCACTCTCTCTGTATTAGTGACGGATTTTCCTCACTCTCTCTGTATTAGTGACAGATTTTCCTCACTCTCTCTGTATTAGTGACGGATTTTCCTCACTCTCTCTGTATTAGTGACGGATTTTCCTCACCCTCTCTGTATTAGTGACAGATTTTCCTCACTCTCTCTGTATTAGTGACGGATATTCCTCGCTCTCTCTGTATTAGTGACGGATATTCCTCGCTCTCTCTGTATTAGTGACGGTTTTCCTCGCCCTCTCTGTATTAGTGACGGATTTTCCTCACTCTCTGTATTAATGATGGATTTTCCTCACTCTCTGTATTAATGATGGATTTTCCTCACTCTCTGTATTAATGACGGATTTTCCTCACTCTCTGTACTATTGATGGATTTTCCTCACTTTCTCTGTATTATTGACAGATGTTCTTCACTCTCTCTATATTATTGACGGATTTTCCTCACTCTCTGTATTACTGACAGATTTTCCTCACTCTCTCTGTATTATTGACTGATTTTCCTCACTCTGTATTATTGACTGATTTTCCTCACTCTATTATTGACGGATTTTCCTCACTCTATTATTGACGGATTTTCCTCAGTCTG
Source organism: Carcharodon carcharias (assembly GCF_017639515.1). NCBI lineage: Eukaryota > Metazoa > Chordata > Chondrichthyes > Lamniformes > Lamnidae > Carcharodon > Carcharodon carcharias. The sequence goes on along the minus strand of NC_054467.1, from coordinate 251,418,321 downwards.
TATTATTGACTGATTTTCCTCACTATTATTGACGGATTTTCCTCACTCTGTATTATTGACGGATTTTCCTCACTCTGTATTATTGACGGATTTTCCTCACTCTATTATTGACGGATTTTCCTCACTCTGTATTATTGACGGATTTTCCTCACTCTGTATTACTGACGGATTTTCCTCACTCTCTGTGTTAATGACAAATTTTCCTCACTCTGTATTATTGACAGATTTTCCTCAATCTCTCTATATTATTGACAGATTTTCCTCACTCTATTATTGACGGATTTTCCTCGCTCTCTCTGTATCATTGACAGAGTTTCCTCACTCTCTCTATATTATTGACGGATTTTCCTCACTCTCTCTATATTATTGATGGATGTTCGTCACTCTCTCTGTATTATTGACGATATTCCTCACTCTCTCTGTATTATTGACGTATTTTCCTCCCTCTCTCTGTATTAGTGACGGATTTTCCTCGCTCTCTCTGTATTAGTGACGGATTTTCCTCACCCTCTCTGTATTAGTGACGGATTTTCCTCACCCTCTCTGTATTAGTGACGGATTTTCCTCACTCTCTCTGTATTATTGACGGATTTTACTCCCTCTCTCTGTATTAGTGACAGATTTTCCTCACTCTCTCTGTATTATTGACGGATTTTCCTCACTCTCTCTGTATTATTGACGGATTTTCCTCACTCTCTCTGTATTAGTGACGGATTTTCCTCACTCTCTCTGTATTAGTGACGGATTTTCCTCACTCTCTCTGTATTAGTGACGGATTTTCCTCACTCTCTCTGTATTAGTGACGGATTTTCCTCACTCTCTCTGTATTAGTGACGGATTTTCCTCACCCTCTCTGTATTAGTGACGGATATTCCTCACTCTCTCTGTATTATTCACGGTTCCTCCCCCTCTCTGTATTAGTGACGGATTTCCCTCACTCTCTCTGTATTAGTGACGGATTTTCCTCACTCTCTCTGTATTAGTGACGGATTTTCCTCACTCTCTCTGTATTAGTGACGGATATTCCTCAATCTCTCTGTATTATTGACGGTATTTCCTCCCCCTCTCTGTATTAGTGGCGGATTTTCCTCACTCTCTCTGTATTATTGACGGATTTTCCTCACTGTGTATTATTGACGGATTTTCCTCACCCTCTCTGTATTAGTGACGGTTTTTCCTCACTCACTCTGTATTAGTGACGGATTTTCCTCCCTCTCTCTGTATTATTGACAAATTTTCCTCACTCTCTCTGTATTATTGACGGATTTTCCTCACTCTCTCTGTATTATTGACGGATTTTCCTCACTCTCTCTGTATTAGTGACGGATTTTCCTCACTCTCTCTGTATTAGTGACGGATTTTCCTCACTCTCTCTGTATTAGTGACGGATTTTCCTCACTCTCTCTGTATTAGTGACGGATTTTCCTCACTCTCTCTGTATTAGTGACGGATTTTCCTCACTCTCTCTGTATTAGTGACGGATTTTCCTCACCCTCTCTGTATTAGTGACGGATATTCCTCACTCTCTCTGTATTATTCACGGTATTTCCTCCCCCTCTCTGTATTAGTGACGGATTTTCCTCACTCTCTCTGTATTAGTGACGGATTTTCCTCACTCTCTCTGTATTAGTAACGGATTTTCCTCACTCTCTCTGTATTAGTGACGGATATTCCTCACTCTCTCTGTATTATTGACGGTATTTCCTCCCCCTCTCTGTATTAGTGGCGGATTTTCCTCACTCTCTCTGTATTATTGACGGATTTTCCTCACTGTGTATTATTGACGGATTTTCCTCACCCTCTCTGTATTAGTGACGGATTTTCCTCACTCACTCTGTATTAGTGACGGATTTTCCTCCCTCTCTCTGTATTATTGACAAATTTTCCTCACTCTCTCTGTATTATTGACGAATGTTCCTCATTCTATCTATATTACAGGAGGATGGTCCTTACTCGCTCTGTTTTATTGACAATGTTCCTCACTCTCTCTGTGTTATTGACAAATGTTCCTCATTCGCTCTTTATTATTGACGGATTTTCCTCACTCTCTGTAGTACTGACGGATGTTCCTAACTCTCTCTGTATTATTGACAGATTTTCCTCACTCTCTCTATTTTATGACATATGTTCCTCATTCTCTCTGCATTATTGACGGATGTTCCTCACTTTCTCTGTATTATTGACAGATGTTCCTCATTCTCTCTTTATTATTGACAATGTTCCTCACTCTCTCTGTATTATTGACGGATGTTCCTCGCGCTCTCTGTATTATTGATGGATTTTCCTCACTCTCTCTATATTATTGACAGATTTTCCTCACTCTATTATTGACGGATTTTCCTCGCTCTTTCTGTATCATTGACGGATTTTCCTCACTCTCTCTATATTATTGACGGATTTTCCTCACTCTCTCTATATTATTGATGGATTTTCCTCACTCTCTCTGTATTAGTGACAGATATTCCTCGCTCTCTCTGTATTAGTGACGGATATTCCTCGCGCTCTCTGTATTAGTGACGGTTTTCCTCGCCCTCTCTGTATTAGTGACGGATTTTCCTCACTCTCTGTATTAATGATGGATTTTCCTCACTCTCTGTATTAATGATGGATTTTCCTCACTCTCTGTATTAATGACGGATTTTCCTCACTCTCTGTACTATTGATGGATTTTCCTCACTTTCTCTGTATTATTGACAGATGTTCTTCACTCTCTCTATATTATTGACGGATTTTCCTCACTCTCTGTATTACTGACAGATTTTCCTCACTCTCTCTGTATTATTGACAGATTTTCCTCACTCTGTATTATTGACTGATTTTCCTCACTCTATTATTGACGGATTTTCCTCACTCTATTATTGACGGATTTTCCTCACTCTGTATTATTGACGGATTTTCCTCACTCTGTATTATTGACGGATTTTCCTCACTGTATTATTGACGGATTTTCCTCACTCTGTATTATTGACGGATTTTCGTCACTCTGTATTATTGATGGATTTTCCTCACTCTATTATTGACTGATTTTCCTCACTATTATTGACGGATTTTCCTCACTCTGTATTATTGACGGATTTTCCTCACTCTGTAGTATTGACGGATTTTCCTCACTCTGTATTATTGACGGATTTTCCTCACTCTGTATTATTGACGGATTTTCCTCACTCTGTATTATTGACGGATTTTCCTCACTCTGTATTATTGACGGGTTTTCCTCACTCTGTATTATTGACGGATTTTCCTCACTCTATTATTGACGGATTTTCCTCACTCTGTATTATTGACGGATTTTCCTCACTCTGTATTATTGACGGATTTTCCTCACTCTGTATTACTGACAGATTTTCCTCACTCTCTGTATTAATGACAAATTTTCCTCACTCTGTATTACTGGCAAATTTTCCTCAATCTCTCTATATTATTGACAGATTTTCCTCACTCTATTATTGACGGATTTTCCTCGCTCTCTCTGTATCATTGACAGAGTTTCCTCACTCTCTCTATATTATTGACGGATTTTCCTCACTCTCTCTATATTATTGATGGATTTTCCTCACTCTCTCTATATTATTGATGGATGTTCCTCACTCTCTCTGTATTATTGACGATATTCCTCACTCTCTCTGTATTATTGACGTATTTTCCTCCCTCTCTCTGTATTAGTGACGGATTTTCCTCACCCTCTCTGTATTAGTGACGGATTTTCCTCACCCTCTCTGTATTAGTGACGGATTTTCCTCACTATCTCTGTATTATTGACGGATTTTCCTCCCTCTCTCTGTATTAGTGACGGATTTTCCTCACTCTCTCTGTATTATTGACGGATTTTCCTCACTCTCTCTGTATTATTGACGGATGTTCCTTACTCTCTCTGTATTATTGATGGATTTTCCTCACTCTGTAATAGTGACGGATTTTCCTCACTCTCTCTGTATTAGTGACGGATTTTCCTCACTCTCTCTGTATTAGTGACGGATTTTCCTCACTCTGTATTAGTGACGGATTTTCCTCACTCTCTGTATTAGTGACGGATTTTCCTCACTCTCTGTATTAGTGACGGATTTTCCTCACTCTCTCTGTATTAGTGACGGATTTTCCTTACTCTCTGTATTAGTGACGGATTTTCCTCACTCTCTCTGTATTAGTGACGGATTTTCCTCACTCTGTATTAGTGACGGATTTTCCTCACTCTCTCTGTATTAGTGACGGATTTTCCTCACTCTCTCTGTATTAGTGACGGATTTTCCTCACTCTCTCTGTATTAGTGACGGATTTTCCTCACTCTCTCTGTATTAGTGACGGATTTTCCTCACTCTCTCTGTATTAGTGACGGATTTTCCTCACTCTCTCTGTATTAGTGACGGATTTTCCTCACTCACTCTGTATTAGTGACGGATTTTCCTCACTCTCTCTGTATTAGTGACGGATTTTCCTCACTCTCTCTGTATTAGTGACAAATGTTCCTCATTCTATCTATATTACAGGAGGATGGTCCTTACTCGCTCTGTATTATTGACAATGTTCCTCACTCTCTCTGTGTTATTGACAGATGTTCCTCATTCGCTCTTTATTATTGACGGATTTTCCTCACTCTCTGTAGTACTGACGGATGTTCCTAACTCTCTATGTATTGACAGATTTTCCTCACTCTCTCTATTTTATGACATATGTTCCTCATTCTCTCTGCATTATTGACGGATGTTCCTCACTCTCTGTATTATTGACAGATGTTCCTCATTCTCTCTTTATTATTGACAATGTTCCTCACTCTCTCTGTATTATTGACGGATGTTCCTCGCGCTCTCTGTATTATTGATGGATTTTCCTCACTCTCTCTGTATTAGTGACAGATTTTCCTCACTCTCTCTGTATTAGTGACAGATTTTCCTCACTCTCTCTGTATTAGTGACGGATATTCCTCGCTCTCTCTGTATTAGTGACGGATATTCCTCGCTCTCTCTGTATTAGTGACGGTTTTCCTCGCCCTCTCTGTATTAGTGACGGATTTTCCTCACTCTCTGTATTAATGATGGATTTTCCTCACTCTCTGTATTAATGATGGATTTTCCTCACTCTCTGTAGTAATGACGGATTTTCCTCACTCTCTGTACTATTGATGGATTTTCCTCACTTTCTCTGTATTATTGACAGATGTTCTTCACTCTCTATATTATTGACGGATTTTCCTCACTCTCTGTATTACTGACAGATTTTCCTCACTCTCTCTGTATTATTGACTGATTTTCCTCACACTGTATTATTGACTGAATTTCCTCACTCTGTATTATTGACGGATTTTCCTCACTCTGTATTATTGACGGATTTTCCTCACTCTGTATTATTGACGGATTTTCCTCACTCTGTATTATTGACGGATTTTCCTCACTCTATTATTGACGGATTTTCCTCACTCTATTATTGACGGATTTTCCTCACTCTATTATTGACGGATTTTCCTCACTCTATTATTGACGGATTTTCCTCACTCTATTATTGACGGATTTTCCTCACTCTGTATTATTGACGGATTTTCCTCACTCTGTATTATTGACGGATTTTCCTCAGTCTGTATATTGACGGATTTTCCTCACTCTGTATTATTGACGGATTTTCCTCACTCAGTATTACTGACGGATTTTCCTCACTCTCTGTATTAATGACAAATTTTCCTCACTCTGTATTATTGACAGATTTTCCTCAATCTCTCTATATTATTGACAGATTTTCCTCACTCTATTATTGACGGATTTTCCTCGCTCTCTCTGTATCATTGACAGAGTTTCCTCACTCTCTCTATATTATTGATGGATTTTCCTCACTCTCTCTATATTATTGATGGATGTTCCTCACTCTCTCTGTATCATTGACGATATTCCTCACTCTCTCTGTATAATTGACGTATTTTCCTCCCTCTCTCTGTATTAGTGACGGATTTTCCTCGCTCTCTCTGTATTAGTGACGGATTTTCCTCACCCTCTCTGTATTAGTGACGGATTTTCCTCACCCTCTCTGTATTAGTGACGGATTTTCCTCACTCTCTCTATTATTGACGGATTTTCCTCCCTCTCTCTGTATTAGTGACAGATTTTCCTCACTCTCTCTGTATTATTGACGGATTTTCCTCACTCTCTCTGTATTATTGACGGATTTTCCTCACTCTCTCTGTATTATTGATGGATTTTCCTCACTCTGTATTAGTGACGGATTTTCCTCACTCTCTCTGTATTAGTGACAGATTTTCCTCACTCTATTATTGACGGATTTTCCTCAATCTCTCTGTACCATTGACAGAGTTTCTTCACTCTCTCTATATTATTGACGGATTTTCCTCACTCTCTCTATATTATTGATGGATGTTCCTCACTCTCTCTGTATTATTGACGATATTCCTCACTCTCTCTGTATTATTGACGTATTTTCCTCCCTCTCTCTGTATTAGTGACGGATTTTCCTCGCTCTCTCTGTACTAGTGACGGATTTTCCTCACCCTCTCTGTATTAGTGACGGATTTTCCTCGCTCTCTCTGTATTAGTGACGGATTTTCCTCACTCTCTCTGTATTATTGACGGATTTTCCTCCCTCTCTCTGTATTAGTGACGGATTTTCCTCACTCTCTCTGTATTATTGACGGATTTTCCTCACTCTCTCTGTATTATTGACGGATGTTCCTTACTCTCTCTGTATTATTGATGGATTTTCCTCACTCTGTAATAGTGACGGATTTTCCTCACTCTCTCTGTATTAGTGACGGATTTTCCTCACTCTCTCTGTATTAGTGACGGATTTTCCTCACTCTGTATTAGTGACGGATTTTCCTCACTCTCTGTATTAGTGACGGATTTTCCTCACTCTCTGTATTAGTGACGGATTTTCCTCACTCTCTCTGTATTAGTGACGGATTTTCCTTACTCTCTGTATTAGTGACGGATTTTCCTCACTCTCTCTGTATTAGTGACGGATTTTCCTCACTCTGTATTAGTGACGGATTTTCCTCACTCTCTCTGTATTAGTGACGGATTTTCCTCACTCTCTCTGTATTAGTGACGGATTTTCCTCACTCTCTCTGTATTAGTGACGGATTTTCCTCACTCTCTCTGTATTAGTGACGGATTTTCCTCACTCTCTCTGTATTAGTGACGGATTTTCCTCACTCTCTCTGTATTAGTGACGGATTTTCCTCACTCACTCTGTATTAGTGACGGATTTTCCTCACTCTCTCTGTATTAGTGACGGATTTTCCTCACTCTCTCTGTATTAGTGACAAATGTTCCTCATTCTATCTATATTACAGGAGGATGGTCCTTACTCGCTCTGTATTATTGACAATGTTCCTCACTCTCTCTGTGTTATTGACAGATGTTCCTCATTCGCTCTTTATTATTGACGGATTTTCCTCACTCTCTGTAGTACTGACGGATGTTCCTAACTCTCTATGTATTGACAGATTTTCCTCACTCTCTCTATTTTATGACATATGTTCCTCATTCTCTCTGCATTATTGACGGATGTTCCTCACTCTCTGTATTATTGACAGATGTTCCTCATTCTCTCTTTATTATTGACAATGTTCCTCACTCTCTCTGTATTATTGACGGATGTTCCTCGCGCTCTCTGTATTATTGATGGATTTTCCTCACTCTCTCTGTATTAGTGACAGATTTTCCTCACTCTCTCTGTATTAGTGACAGATTTTCCTCACTCTCTCTGTATTAGTGACGGATATTCCTCGCTCTCTCTGTATTAGTGACGGATATTCCTCGCTCTCTCTGTATTAGTGACGGTTTTCCTCGCCCTCTCTGTATTAGTGACGGATTTTCCTCACTCTCTGTATTAATGATGGATTTTCCTCACTCTCTGTATTAATGATGGATTTTCCTCACTCTCTGTAGTAATGACGGATTTTCCTCACTCTCTGTACTATTGATGGATTTTCCTCACTTTCTCTGTATTATTGACAGATGTTCTTCACTCTCTATATTATTGACGGATTTTCCTCACTCTCTGTATTACTGACAGATTTTCCTCACTCTCTCTGTATTATTGACTGATTTTCCTCACACTGTATTATTGACTGAATTTCCTCACTCTGTATTATTGACGGATTTTCCTCACTCTGTATTATTGACGGATTTTCCTCACTCTGTATTATTGACGGATTTTCCTCACTCTATTATTGACGGATTTTCCTCACTCTATTATTGACGGATTTTCCTCACTCTATTATTGACGGATTTTCCTCACTCTATTATTGACGGATTTTCCTCACTCTGTATTATTGACGGATTTTCCTCACTCTGTATTATTGACGGATTTTCCTCAGTCTGTATATTGACGGATTTTCCTCACTCTGTATTATTGACGGATTTTCCTCACTCAGTATTACTGACGGATTTTCCTCACTCTCTGTATTAATGACAAATTTTCCTCACTCTGTATTATTGACAGATTTTCCTCAATCTCTCTATATTATTGACAGATTTTCCTCACTCTATTATTGACGGATTTTCCTCGCTCTCTCTGTATCATTGACAGAGTTTCCTCACTCTCTCTATATTATTGATGGATTTTCCTCACTCTCTCTATATTATTGATGGATGTTCCTCACTCTCTGTATCATTGACGATATTCCTCACTCTCTCTGTATAATTGACGTATTTTCCTCCCTCTCTCTGTATTAGTGACGGATTTTCCTCGCTCTCTCTGTATTAGTGACGGATTTTCCTCACCCTCTCTGTATTAGTGACGGATTTTCCTCACCCTCTCTGTATTAGTGACGGATTTTCCTCACTCTCTCTATTATTGACGGATTTTCCTCCCTCTCTCTGTATTAGTGACAGATTTTCCTCACTCTCTCTGTATTATTGACGGATTTTCCTCACTCTCTCTGTATTATTGACGGATTTTCCTCACTCTCTCTGTATTATTGATGGATTTTCCTCACTCTGTATTAGTGACGGATTTTCCTCACTCTCTCTGTATTAGTGACAGATTTTCCTCACTCTATTATTGACGGATTTTCCTCAATCTCTCTGTACCATTGACAGAGTTTCTTCACTCTCTCTATATTATTGACGGATTTTCCTCACTCTCTCTATATTATTGATGGATGTTCCTCACTCTCTCTGTATTATTGACGATATTCCTCACTCTCTCTGTATTATTGACGTATTTTCCTCCCTCTCTCTGTATTAGTGACGGATTTTCCTCGCTCTCTCTGTACTAGTGACGGATTTTCCTCACCCTCTCTGTATTAGTGACGGATTTTCCTCGCTCTCTCTGTATTAGTGACGGATTTTCCTCACTCTCTCTGTATTATTGACGGATTTTCCTCACTCTCTCTGTATTAGTGACGGATTTTCCTCACTCACTCTGTATTATTGATGGATTTTCCTCACTCTCTCTGTATTCTTGAGGATTTTCCTCACTCTCTCTGTATTAGTGACGGATTTTCCTCACTCTCTCTGTATTAGTGACGGATTTTCCTCACTCTGTATTAGTGACGGATTTTTCTCACTCTCTGTATTAGTGATGGATTTTCCTCACTCTCTCTGTATTAGTGACGGATTTTCCTCACTCTCTGTATTAGTGACGGATTTTCCTCACTCTCTCTGTATTATTGACGGATTTTCCTCACTCTGTATTAGTGACGGATTTTCCTCACTCTCTCTGTATTAGTGACGGATTTTCCTCACTCTCTCTGTATTAGTGATGGATTTTCCTCACTCTCTCTGTATTAGTGACGGATTTTCCTCACTCTCTCTGTATTAGTGACGGATTTTCCTCACTCTCTCTGTATTAGTGACGGATTTTCCTCACTCTCTCTGTATTAGTGACGGATTTTCCTCACTCTGTATTATTGACGGATTTTCTTCACTCTCTCTGTATTAGTGACGGATTTTCCTCACTCTCTATTAGTGACGGATTTTCCTCACTCTCTCTGTATTAGTGACGGATTTTCCTCACTCTCTCTGTACTATTGACGGATTTTCCTCACTCTGTATTAGTGATGGATTTTCCTCACTCTCTCTGTATTAGTGACGGATTTTCCTCACTCTCTCTGTATTAGTGACGGATTTTCCTCACTCTCTCTGTATTAGTGACGGATTTTCCTCACTCTCTCTGTATTAGTGACGGATTTTCCTCACTCTCTCTGTATTAGTGACGGATATTCCTCACTCTCTCTGTATTATTGACGGTATTTCCTCCCCCTCTCTGTATTAGTGGCGGATTTTCCTCACTCTCTCTGTATTATTGACGGATTTTCCTCACTGTGCATTATTGACGGATTTTCCTCACCCTCTCTGTATTAGTGACGGATTTTCCTCACTCACTCTGTATTAGTGACGGATTTTCCTCACTCTCTCTGTATTATTGACGGATGTTCCTCGCGCTCTCTGTATTATTGATGGATTTTCCTCACTCTCTCTATATTATTGACAGATTTTCCTCACTATTATTGACAGATTTACCTCGCTCTTTCTGTATTATTGACGGATTTTCCTCACTCTCTCTATATTATTGACGGATTTTCCTCACTCTCTCTATATTATTGACGGATTTTCCTCACTCTCTCTATATTATTGACGGATTTTCCTCACTCTCTCTGTATTAGTGACAGATTTTCCTCACTCTCTCTGTATTAGTGACGGATATTCCTCGCTCTCACTGTATTAGTGACGGATATTCCTCACTCTCTCTGTATTAGTGACGGATATTCCTCGCTCTCTCTGTATTAGTGACGGTTTTCCTCGCCCTCTCTGTATTAGTGACGGATTTTCCTCACTCTCTGTATTAATGATGGATTTTCCTCACTCTCTGTATTAATGATGGATTTTCCTCACTCTCTGTATTAATGACGGATTTTCCTCACTCTCTGTACTATTGATGGATTTTCCTCACTTTCTCTGTATTATTGACAGATGTTCTTCACTCTCTCTATATTGTTGACGGATTTTCCTCACTCTCTGTATTACTGACAGATTTTCCTCACTCTCTCTGTATTATTGACAGATTTTCCTCACTCTATTATTGACGGATTTTCCTCACTGTATTATTGACGGATTTTCCTCACTCTATTATTGACGGATTTTCCTCACTCTGTGTTATTGACGGATTTTCCTCACACTATTATTGACGGATTTTCCTCACTCTGTATTACTGACAGATTTTCCTCACTCTGTATTACTGACAGATTTTCCTCACTCTCTGTATTGACAAATTTTCCTCACTCTGTATTATTGACAGATTTTCCTCAATCTCTCTATATTATTGACAGATTTTCCTCACTCTATTATTGACGGATTTTCCTCAATCTCTCTGTATCATTGACAGAGTTTCCGCACTCTCTCTATATTATTGACGGATTTTCCTCACTCTCTCTATATTATTGATGGATGTTCCTCACTCTCTCTGTATTATTGACGATATTCCTCACTCTCTCTGTATTATTGACGTATTTTCCTCCCTCTCTCTGTATTAGTGACGGATTTTCCTCGCTCTCTCTGTATTAGTGACGGATTTTCCTCACCCTCTCTGTATTAGTGTCGGATTTTCCTCGCTCTCTCTGTATTAGTGACGGATTTTCCTCACTCTCTCTGTATTATTGACGGATTTTCCTCACTCTCTCTGTACTAGTGACGGATTTTCCTCACTCTCTCTGTATTATTGACGGATTTTCCTCACTCTCTCTGTATTATTGACGGATTTTCCTCACTCTCTCTGTATTATTGACGGATTTTCCTCACTCTCTCTGTATTATTGACAGATTTTCCTCACTCTGTATTACTGACGGATTTTCCTCACTCTGTATTATTGACGGATTTTCCTCACTCTGTATTATTGACGGATTTTCCTCACTCTGTATTATTGACGGATTTTCCTCACTCTATTATTGACGGATTTTCCTCACTCTGTATTATTGACGGATTTTCCTCACTCTGTATTATTGACGGATTTTCCTCACTCTGTATTATTGACGGATTTTCCTCACTCTGTATTATTGACTGATTTTCCTCACTCTATTATTGACGGATTTTCCTCACTCTGTATTATTGACGCATTTTCCTCACTCTATTATTGACGGATTTTCCTCACTCTGTATTATTGACGGATTTTCCTCACTCTGTATTATTGACGGATTTTCCTCACTCTATTATTGACGGATTTTCCTCACTCTGTATTATTGACGGATTTTCCTCACTCTGTATTATTGACGGATTTTCCTCACTCTGTATTATTGACGGATTTTCCTCACTCTGTATTATTGACGGATTTTCCTCACTCTGTATTATTGACGGATTTTCCTCACTCTGTATTACTGACAGATTTTCCTCACTCTCTGTATTAATGACAAATTTTCCTCACTCTGTATTACTGGCAAATTTTCCTCAATCTCTCTATATTATTGACAGATTTTCCTCACTCTATTATTGACGGATTTTCCTCGCTCTCTCTGTATCATTGACAGAGTTTCCTCACTCTGTCTATATTATTGACGGATTTTCCTCACTCTCTCTATATTATTGATGGATTTTCCTCACTCTGTATTAGTGACGGATTTTCCTCACTCTCTCTGTATTAGTGACGGATTTTCCTCACTCTCTCTGTATTAGTGACGGATTTTCCTCACTCTCTCTGTATTAGTGACGGATTTTCCTCACTCTCTCTGTATTAGTGACGGATTTTCCTCACTCTCTCTGTATTAGTGACGGATTTTCCTCACTCTCTCTGTATTAGTGACGGATATTCCTCACTCTCTCTGTATTATTGACGGATTTTCCTCACTGTGTATTATTGACGGATTTTCCTCACCCTCTCTGTATTAGTGACGGATTTTCCTCACTCACTCTGTATTAGTGACGGATTTTCCTCCCTCTCTCTGTATTATTGACAAATTTTCCTCACTCTCTCTGTATTATTGACGAATGTTCCTCATTCTATCTATAGTACAGGAGGATGGTCCTTACTCGCTCTGTATTATTGACAATGTTCCTCACTCTCTCTGTGTTATTGACAGATGTTCCTCATTCGCTCTTTATTATTGACGGATTTTCCTCACTCTCTGTAGTACTGACGGATGTTCCTAACTCTCTCTGTATTATTGACAGATTTTCCTCACTCTCTCTATTTTATGACATATGTTCCTCATTCTCTCTGCATTATTGACGGATGTTCCTCACTTTCTTTGTATTATTGACAGATGTTCCTCATTCTCTCTTTATTATTGACAATGTTCCTCACTCTCTCTGTATTATTGACGGATGTTCCTCGCGCTCTCTGTATTATTGATGGATTTTCCTCACTCTCTCTATATTATTGACAGATTTTCCTCACTCTATTATTGACGGATTTTCCTCGCTCTTTCTGTATCATTGACGGATTTTCCTCACTCTCTCTATATTATTGACGGATTTTCCTCACTCTCTCTATATTATTGATGGATTTTCCTCGCTCTCTCTGTATTAGTGACAGATTTTCCTCACTCTCTCTGTATTAGTGACAGATTTTCCTCACTCTCTCTGTATTAGTGACGGATATTCCTCGCTCTCTCTGTATTAGTGACGGATATTCCTCGCGCTCTCTGTATTAGTGACGGTTTTCCTCGCCCTCTCTGTATTAGTGACGGATTTTCCTCACTCTCTGTATTAATGATGGATTTTCCTCACTCTCTGTATTAATGATGGATTTTCATCACTCTCTGTATTAATGATGGATTTTCCTCACTCTCTGTAGTAATGACGGATTTTCCTCACTCTCTGTACTATTGATGGATTTTCCTCACTTTCTCTGTATTATTGACAGATGTTCTTCACTCTCTCTATATTATTGACGGATTTTCCTCACTCTCTGTACTACTGACAGATTTTCCTCACTCTCTCTGTATTATTGACAGATTTTCCTCACTCTGTATTATTGACGGATTTTCCTCACTCTGTATTATTGACGGATTTTCCTCACTCTGTATTATTGACGGATTTTCCTCACTCTGTATTATTGACGGATTTTCCTCACTCTGTATTATTGACGGATTTTCCTCACTCTGTACTATTGACGGATTTTCCTCACTCTGTATTATTGACGGATTTTCCTCACTCTGTATTACTGACGGATTTTCCTCACTCTATTATTGACGGATTTTCCTCACTCTGTATTATTGACGGATTTTCCTCACTCTGTATTATTGACGGATTTTCCTCACTCTGTATTATTGACGGATTTTCCTCACTCTGTATTATTGACGGATTTTCCTCACTCTGTATTATTGACGGATTTTCCTCACTCTGTATTATTGACGGATTTTCCTCACTCTCTGTATTAATGACAAATTTTCCTCACTCTGTATTACTGGCAAATTTTCCTCAATCTCTCTATATTATTGACAGATTTTCCTCACTCTATTATTGACGGATTTTCCTCGCTCTCTCTGTATCATTGACAGAGTTTCCTCACTCTGTCTATATTATTGACGGATTTTCCTCACTCTCTCTATATTATTGATGGATTTTCCTCACTCTCTCTGTATTATTGATGGATATTCCTCACTCTCTCTGTATTATTGACGATATTCCTCACTCTCTCTGTATTATAGACGTATTTTCCTCCCTCTCTCTGTATTAGTGACGGATTTTCCTCACCCTCTCTGTATTAGTGACGGATTTTCCTCACCCTCTCTGTATTAGTGACGGATTTTCCTCACCCTCTCTGTATTAGTGACGGATTTTCCTCACTCTCTCTGTATTATTGACAGATTTTCCTCACTCTGTATTATTGACGGATTTTCCTCACTCTGTATTATTGACGGATTTTCCTCACTCTGTATTATTGACGGATTTTCCTCACTCTATTATTGACGCATTTTCCTCACTCTATTATTGACGGATTTTCCTCACTCTGTATTATTGACGGATTTTCCTCACTCTGTATTATTGACGGATTTTCCTCACTCTATTATTGACGGATTTTCCTCACTCTGTATTATTGACGGATTTTCCTCACTCTGTATTATTGACGGATTTTCCTCACTCTGTATTATTGACGGATTTTCCTCACTCTGTATTATTGACGGATTTTCCTCACTCTGTATTACTGACAGATTTTCCTCACTCTCTGTATTAATGACAAATTTTCCTCACTCTGTATTACTGGCAAATTTTCCTCAATCTCTCTATATTATTGACAGATTTTCCTCACTCTATTATTGACGGATTTTCCTCGCTCTCTCTGTATCATTGACAGAGTTTCCTCACTCTCTCTATATTATTGACGGATTTTCCTCACTCTCTCTATATTATTGATGGATTTTCCTCACTCTCTCTATATTATTGATGGATGTTCCTCACTCTCTCTGTATTATTGACGATATTCCTCACTCTCTCTGTATTATTGACGTATTTTCCTCCCTCTCTCTGTATTAGTGACGGATTTTCCTCACCCTCTCTGTATTAGTGACGGATTTTCCTCACCCTCTCTGTATTAGTGATGGATTTTCCTCACTCTCTGTATTATTGACGGATTTTCCTCACTCTCTCTGTATTAGTGACAGATTTTCCTCACTCTCTCTGTATTATTGACGGATTTTCCTCACTCTCTCTGTATTATTGACGGCTGTTCCTTACTCTCTCTGTATTATTGATGGATTTTCCTCACTCTGTATTAGTGACGGATTTTCCTCACTCTCTCTGTATTAGTGACGGATTTTCCTCACTCTCTCTGTATTAGTGATGGATTTTCCTCACTCTCTCTGTATTAGTGACGGATTTTCCTCACTCTCTGTATTAGTGACGGATTTTCCTCACTCTCTGTATTAGTGACGGATTTTCCTCACTCTCTCTGTATTATTGACGGATTTTCCTCACTCTCTGTATTAGTGACGGATTTTCCTCACTCTCTGTATTAGTGACGGATTTTCCTCACTCTCTCTGTATTATTGACGGATTTTCCTCACTCTGTATTAGTGACGGATTTTCCTCACTCTCTCTGCATTAGTGACGGATTTTCCTCACTCTCTCTGTATTACTGACGGATGGTTTCCACGCCCATACCCCCGGTACTGACCTGAGGGCCCCGATGATGCCCACATGCTGCCGGTATCGCTCCTTCACGACCAGCAGCTCCACCGGGTCGACCGGGGTGGGGACCCGCAGGCGGTCGGCCTTGGATTTGGCCGGCGGGTCGGTGCGGGACTTGCGGCCCCGGGCGGGGACCCAGAGACCGGGCCGCGGCCGGAGGAGGAGGAGCGGGAGCGGTCGGCACTGAGTCCACATCGTGAACCCTTCCCGGGCAGCGAGGGAGAGGGAGAGGGATCCGGGGATTGGAGCCGGACCAGCCCCTCAGATGTGTGCCGCCATCTTACCGGAAGCGACAAGCATTTCCGGCGGTCGAAGGTCTTAAAGCGATACCGCCCCCTGTCTCCCCAAGGTGACATCCAGCTGGGGGGACAACGTTAGGGTGTCACTTAATAACTCAAGCGAGGGTGGCAGCATATCTGATTTTAAAAGTTTGTGTAATCATTTTGGAACCAGAGTTTTGCACGTTTGAAGTGTGAACTCTGGAAAGGAAGACTTGCATTTATGTAGCGCCTGTCACAAGATCAGGCACTTCACAGGCAATGAAGTACATTTTGAACTGTAGTCACCGTTATAATCTAGGAGATGAGACAACCAATTTATGCATAGCAAGCGCCCACAGACAGTAATGTGGTAAAGACCCGATGATGCTCCTAGCAATGTTGATGGAGGGATAAATGTTGGCCCGCAAACTGGGCAGAACTTCTCGATTCTTTGTTGAAATAGTGCCATTGGAGTTTTTGCATCCACCTGGGAGGATAGTGAGGATCTTGATTTAGCACCTCATCTGAAAGATAACACCTTCGACAGCGCAGCACTGCCTTGGTACTACTCTGAGAGTATCATCCTCAATTTTAGGCTCAAGTCCCTAGGTTAGGCTTGAACCCATGATTTATTTTGCCCTCAGAGGCAAGAGTGCCTCTCACTGAGTACACATGAACATACAAATATAAGTCTGGTCAGAGCAGAACAGAGGCTGGGAATTCTGTGGAGAGTAATTCATCCCCCTAGAAATCCGGAGACCTAGGGTAATGCTCTGGGAACCTGGGTTTGCATCCCGCAACAGTAGAGGATGGAATTTAAAATCAATAAAAACCTGGAATTAAAAGTCTAATGATGACCACGACAACCATCATCGAATGTTGTGAAAACTCATCTGGTTGACTAATGTCCTTTAGGGAAGGAAATCTGTCATCCTTATCTGGTCTGGTCTACCTTTAACTCTGGACACACAGCAATGCAGCTGCCTCTGAAATGGCCTAACAAGCCACTCAGTTGTACCAAACCGGACAGAACACTCAGCATTGACCTAGGCACAGGAAAAGATGACAGCAAACTGTTGACGGCTCGGGACTAGTGCTAACATTGGGACAGCTGTCTCACAGACTAGTCAAGCAACAGCCTGACAGTCATCCTCATGGAATCATATCTTACAGATAATGCCCCAGACACCACCATCACCATCCCTGGGTATGTCCTGTCCCACTGGCAGGAAAGACCCAGCAGAGCTGGCAGCACAATAGTATACAGTCGGGATGGAGTTGCCCTGGTAGTCCTCAACATTGAGTCTGGACTTCATGAAGTCTCATGGCATCAGGTCAAACATGGGCAAGGAAACCTCTGCTGATTACCACATACCGCCCTCCCTCTCTGGTGAATCAGTGCTTCCTCCATGTTGAACATCACTTGCAGGAAGCACTTTTGAGCGCGGCAAGGGCGCAGAATGTACTCTGGGTGGGGACCTTCAATGTCCATCACCAAGAGTAGCTCAGTGGTGCCATTGGCCGAGTGCGAAATGACATAGCTGCTAGACTGGGTCTGTGGCAGGTGGTAGGAACCAACAAGAGGGAAGAACATACTTGATCCCATCCTCACCAGCTTGCCAGCTGCTGATGCATCTGTCCATGATTGTACCGGTCGGAGTGACCACCGCACAGTCATTGTGGAGACAAAGTCCCACCTTCACATTGAGGATACGCTCCATCGTGTTGTGTGGCACTACCGCCATGCTAAATGGGATAGATTTTAAACAGATTTAGCAACTCAAGGGCATCCATGAGGTGCTGTGGACCAACAGCAGCTGCAGAATTGTACTCCACAATCTGTAACCTCATGGCCCGGCATATCCCCCACTCTACCATTACCATCAACCAGGGGATCAACCCCGGTTCAATGAAGAGTGCAGGACATGCCAGGAGCAGCACGAGGCATACCTAAAAATGAGGTGTCAACCTGGTGAAGCTATAAAATAGGACTATTTGCATGCCAAACAGCATAAGCAGCAAGTGATAGACAGAGCGAAGCAATTCCATAACCAACCGGTCAGATCTAAGCTCTGCAGTCCTGCCATATCCAGTCGTGAATGGTCGTGGACAATTAAACTCACTGGAAGAGGAGGCTCCACAACTATCCCCATCCTCAATGACGGAGGAGTCCAACAAGTCAGTGCAAAAGATAAGGCTGAAGCATTTGCTACAATCTTCAGCAGAAGTACCAAGTGAATGATCTATCTTGGCCTCCTCTGGAGGTCCCCAGCATCACAGATGCCTGTCTTCAGCCAATTCAATTCTTTCCACGTGATATCAAAAAGTGGCTGAAGGCAGTGTACCGTGAAAAGGCTATGGGCCCTGACAATATTCCAGCAATAGTAATGAAGATCTGTGCCCAGAACTTGCCTCGCCCCCTAGTCAAGCTGTTCCAGTACAGCCACAGCACTGGCATCTACCTGGCTATGTGGAAACTTGCCCTGGTATTTCCTATCCACAAAAAGCAGGACAAATCCTACTCGGCCAATTACTGCCCCATCAGTCTACTCTCCATCATCAGTAAAGTAATAGAAGGGGTCATTAATAGTGCTTAGCAATAACCTGCTCACTGACACCCAGTTTGGGTTCTACCAGGGCCACTCAGCTCCTGACCTCATTATAGCCTTGGTTCAAACATGGACAAAAGAGCTGAACTCCCGAGGTGAGGTGAGAGTGACTGCCGTTGACATCAAGGCCGCATTTGACGAAGTTTAGCAACAAGGAGCCTCAGAAAAACTGGAGTCAATGGGAATCAGGGGAAAACTCCACTGGTTAGAGTCATACCTAGCACAAAGGAAGAAGGTTGTGGTTGTTGGAGGTCAGTCTACTCATCTCCAGGACATCACAGCAGGAGTTCCTCAGGGTAGTGTCCTCAGCCCAATGGTCTTCAGCTGCTTCATTAATGACCTTCCTTCCATCATAAGGTCAGGAGTGGGGATGTTTGCTGATGACTGCACAATGTTCAGCACCATTCGTGACTCCTCAGATCCTGAAGGAGCCCATGTCCAAATGCAGCAAGATCTGTACAATATACTGACTAGGGGTGACAAGGGGCAAGTAACATTCACAGCACACAAGTGTCAGGCAATGACCATCTCCAACAACAGAGAATCTAACTATCGCCCCTTGATGCTCAATGGCATTACTATCAGTGAATCTTCCACTATCAACACCCTGGGGGTTACCATTGACCAGAAATTGAACTGGACGAGCCATATAAACACTGTGGCTACAAGACCAGGTCAGAGGCTAGGAATTGTGTGACAAGTAACTCACCTCCTGACTCCCCAAAGCCTGTACACCACCTACAAGACACATGTCAGGAGTGTGATAGAACAGTTTCCACTTGCCTGGATGAGTGCAGCTCCCACAACACTCAAGAAGCTTGACAGCATCCGAGACAAAGCAGCCCGTTTGATTGGCACCTCATCCACAAACATTTACTCCCTTTGCCACTGATGCACAGTAGCAGCAGTGTGTACCATCTACAAGATGCACTGCAGGAATTCACCAAGGCGCCTTTGACAGCACCTTCCAAACCTATACAACTTAGAAAGACAAGTGCAGCATGGGAACATCAGCACCTGCAAGTTCCCCTCCAAGCCATTCACTATCCTGACTTGGAACTATATCACCATTTCTTCACTGTTACTGGGTCAAAATCCTGGAACTCCCTCCCTAGCAGCACTGTGGATATACCTACACCACATGGACTGCAGCGGCTCAAGCAGGCAGCTCACCACCACCTTCTCAAGGGGAATTAGGGATGGGCAGTAAAAATGCCAGTGACACTTACATCCCAATAACGAATAACAAAACATTTAAGATATGTATCCTTAAATATCCTTATATACAACATATCATAAAGCCTCCACTGCTCTCTGGGAAAGAGAATTCCACAGACCAACAACCCTCTGGAAGAAAATATTTATCCCTATCTCCATCTTAAAAAGGAGACCTCTCATTTTTAAACTGTGTTCTTAGTACTCGTTTCCCCCACAAGAGGAAACGTCTTCCCAAAATCCAAATTGTCAAGTACCATCAGGACCTTATATGTTTTAATAAGATCACCTCTCATTCCTCTAAACTCCAAGGTATAGTGTGCCCAATCTTTCCTCACAGGACAAACCCCTCATCCCAGGAACCTACCTCGTAAGCCTCTATTACTCCCTCTGGGGCAGATATGTCCTCAGCCCAGAAAACTGAAATCATGGCTGCAAATGGCGGGCTAATTAATGGGAGGTGCACAAGAGAACAAAATTGGAGGAATGCAAAGTTATTAGGAGTTGTTGGGCTAGAGGAGATTACAGAGATAGCGGAGCTGTGGGGCAGGACAGGCCATTGGCAAGGAGAGAGGCAGGGAAGGATTCACACAAAAGATTGACAATTTTAAAACTGAGGTGCTGGGGAACATGAGCCAATGCATATCAGTGAGAACATTGGTGGTACTTGAATGGGACTTGGTGCAGGGTAGGACCTTGATCGCATCCAACATGCAAGATGGGGAGAGGGCCAGTGAGGACAGGGGGAGGGTCTGTGTGAACTGAAGGGTGGGGTGTGTGACAGGGTGCATGTTATAACTGAGAACACTCTAAGGCTCTCAGTTACAACACTCTCTCTGACTCATATCCCACCCTCATTATAAGACTGTCAATAATTAGCACACTTCCAGTTATGTTACTATAACTGGCTCTATGTTCTTGAATTGTGATTTTGCATCAGTAACTGAATTCTATAATTGAGGACACTGACTGCAGTAAAAATGTTTTAGTCAATAGCACTGAGAAGGCAAGGAAAATCCCATGGGATTAGAGGGACAGTGGCAACTCGGATACAAAATTGGCTAAGGGACAGAAGGCAGAGAATAGTGATGAATGGTTGTTTTCCCAGATTGGCGAGAAGCCTGCTGCAATATCCCAGGGATCAGTATTAGGAGCACGGCTCTTTTTGATATATATTGATGACCTGGAATAGGGAGGCAGGGCACAATTTCGATGTTCGCAGTGGCAAAAATCTCAGAAGCATAGTAACCAATGAGGAGCATGGTAACCGACTTCAGGTGGGCATAGACAGGCTGGCGAAACAGGTAAGACACGCGGCAGATGACATTTAACACAGAACAGGGTGAAGTGTTTTGCTTCGGTAGGGAGAATGAGGAGAGGCAAAATGAATTGAAAGGCACAATTTTAAAGAGAGTACAGGAACAGGGGATAAACCCTGGGGGGGTATGCACACAAAATTATGAAGTTACAGGACAAGTTAAAAAGGCAGTTCAAAAGCATGCAGAATTATGGGCTTTTTTTTACATTCATTTGTGGGATGTGAGTGTTGCTGGCTCAGCCAGCATTTATTGCCCATCCCTAATTGCCCTTGAGAAGATGGTGGTGAGCTGCCCTCTTGAACCAATGCAGTCCACACAGCAGGCTAGGCAATTTTGGAGGGCATTTAAGTCAACCACATTGCTGTGGGTCTGGAGTCATATGTAGGCCAGACAGGGACAGCAGATTTCCTTCTCTGAAGGGCATTAGTGAACCAAATGGGTTTTCACAACATGGTCATCCTTAGATTTTTAATTCCACACCTGCCATGGTGGGATTTGAACCTGGGTCCCTGGACTATTAGTCCAGTGGCAATACTGGTCTATGCCAAGGAAGTTATAAAATGTTTTTAAACACGAGTTTAGTTTAAGCACTGTGCTCAATTTTGGGCACTACATTTTAGGAAGAATGCCAAGGTCTTTGGAAAGGGTATAGAGGAGATTTACTTGAATGCCAAGGATGAGGGACTTCAGTTATGTGGAGGAGCTGGGATTGTTCTCCTTAGAGCAGAGAAGGCTAAGTAGAGATTTACTAGAGCTGTTCACAATCATGAAGGGTATAGAGTAAATAAGAAGAGACTGTTTAGGGTGAGAAGCCAGAGGTCATAAATTTAAGGCAATTGGCTAAAGGACGAGAGTGAAGATGTGGGGAATTTTTTACACGGTGAGTTGGAATGGCCTGGAATGCACTGTCTGAGAGGCTGGTGGAAGTAGATTCAACAGTAACTTTCAGAAAGGAATTGGCTACATAGTCAAAAACAGAGATATGTAGGGCTTTGTGGAAAGAACAGGGGGATGGGACTAACTGAATAGGTCTTTCCAAGAGTCAGCACAGGTTTGAAGGGGCAAATGGCCTCCTCTGTGCTGCATCATTCTCTGATTTTTTGAAATGTAGTGAGTGGTTTGTGTTGTAGATTTTCAGCATGAGCTGTTTTTGTGTCTGTTGGAGGGAGGATTCGATCTCACGATGAAAGATCTGTATTTATTTGGCAAGTTTTGCAACCTCAGGGTGTCCCAAGGTGCTTTGCAGATGATTCTAAACTGTTGTTTGATAGGAAACACAGTAATTAATTTGTGCACAGCAGGCTCCCACAAACAGCAACGTGATAATGGCTAGATAATTTCTTAGGGGATCTTGGTTGAGGGATAAATATTGACCATGGACCTCGGGGGATAACTCCCCTGCTCTTCTTCGAATAGGGTCATGGAATCTTTTGCCAGGAGCCTCGGTTTAATATCTTATCCTGCGTGAGTGGAGTACTCCATTCCTACAGTATAGCTCCCGCTCAGTACTGCCCCTCAGCACACTTTTTGTTCTGCTCTGGAGTGCAGGCCTAGATTTGGTGCTCAAATTTCTGCTGTGAGATTTAAATCCATGGGCATTCTGACTCACGGATGAGAATACGCACTGAATCAAGGCTGATATTTCTTAGCTGAAATTATTTATCTGTAATTGCTAAATCTTAGAGCTGTGTAAGTGACAACTACAATTAGCTTCTTTGTAACAAATAAATTGACCATGGACCAAACCTCTGGGCCTTCTTGAATCCAGGTGTAATTAATCGAAATCAAAGCTTTCAAAAGGGAATTAGACTGTTATTTGAAAAAGAGCATTGTGCAGGGTTATGGGGAGAAGGCGGGAGAGTGGCACTTAGTGAATTGCACATTTGGAGAGCCGGTGCCGACACGATGGGCCGAAAGGCCTCCTTCTGCACTGCAACAATTCTGTAATTCTGTAATAGGATCCCTTTCCAGAGGGGGGCAGCAGATACACTAAATTCGCTCTGTCGGCACAGTGAATTTCGTCATCTGCAGTATGTATAAATGTTGCTACAACAGCCTTACAAAGGAAAGTCTCAGCTTGCATCTCTGTTCCTAACTGCTCTTCAAATGCCCTTCCTTGGGTTATAGGTGCTTGCCTTGGCTCAGTGGTAAGCACACTTGCCTTGGTTAGAACGTCATAGGTTCAAGTCCCACTTTATAAGCATGTACTCCAAGGCAGTACTGAGGGAATGCTGCGCTATCAGATGTGCCATCTTTTAGACAAGATATTGAAGTGAATTCTGGTCTACTATCTCAACTGGGTGTAAAAGATCCTGCCTTTGTTACCACTAGACAGCTATTCCAAAGCATTCCCGACCAGTCTCACCATTCTACGGAGTGACAGTGAAGGAATGGCGATATATTTCCAAGCCACTCACCATCCTGACTTGGAAGTATATCGCCGTTCCTTCACTGTCACTGGGTCAAAATCCTGGAACTCCCTCCCTAACAGCAGCGCAGGTATACCTACACCACAGGAACTGCAGTGGCTCATGAAGGCAGCTCACCACCACCTTCTGAAGGGCAATTAGGGATGGGCAATAAACGCTGGCCTAGCCAACGAAGCCCATATCCTGTAAATTAATTTTAAAAATTTCTACCCGCCATAAACTTGAGGTCATCCAAAACAATCAGTGATAGTTTCATGATCACCATTGTTGAGACCAGCTTAATGGTGGCAGATTTGTCAATTGAATTTAAATCCCACCAACCACCAGAGTGGGATTTGAACTCATGCCTCAGAATATTAACTTAGACCTTTACACTACAAGCCCAGTGATATTATCACTCTGTGACCATCTCCCTTTGCCCTTGAGCACCACCCCCTTGAGCTGCTGCAGTCCATGTGATGTCAGCGCACCCACAATGTTGTTAGGGAGGGAGTCCCAGGATTTTGACCCAGTGACAATGAAGGAACAGCAATATAATTCCAAGTCAGGGTGGTGT
This sequence comes from Carcharodon carcharias, assembly GCF_017639515.1. Lineage (NCBI taxonomy): Eukaryota > Metazoa > Chordata > Chondrichthyes > Lamniformes > Lamnidae > Carcharodon > Carcharodon carcharias. Next base: position 251,393,866 of record NC_054467.1, on the reverse strand, counting down.
GTGACGTGGAGGTAGGTATCTGGCACAATGCATGTCAGCACCATAGGACTCAGCAACATGTTGTGGGGGAACAGAAGAAATGCAGTGTGTGAACAGCACAGAACTAGGTGACTGGTTCTTCCTCCAATTCTGCCCTTTTTCACCCTCACGTGTGCATTCAGTCTCCTTTTAAATTTGTTCTTTCTGCTTCAGCAACTCCCTGAAGAATGGAATTTCACGTTCTCACTGCACCGTGTATGAAGAAATTCCTCTGAAATTCTTTACGTAGTCTGTTGGCGATTTTCTAATATTAATTTGAGCAGAACGCTCATGCTCACATGATATGTGATAACACGGCTCCTTAAATAGCGGACTGAGGATTTTCACCAGTCCGTTCTGTAGTAGTTCCTAAAATCAGTATATGGATTTGACCCGCATTCCTTAAATTCCAAGGAAGGCATTATCTTTCTGACATTCCCTCCCTAACAGCACTGTGGGTGTACCTACACCACACGGACTCCAGCGGTTCAAGAAGGCAGCTCACCACCACCTTCTCAAGAGCAGTTAGGGATGGGCAATAAATGCTGGCCTAATCAGCGATGCCCACGTGCCATGAATGAATAAAAATAAATAAATAAATAATCCTGACCAGTGACTCAAGCTGGGATCACTTTCAATAATCTGTGAGTTAAACAACTCCATACGCTTATACTTATACTGCTTCAACTTCTTCAAACTTAAAAAGAACATTTTGAAGTGCACTCACTTTTGCACTGTCTGCAAACCCGTAGTCAATTTGTGCACAGCAAGCTCCCACAGCAATGTGATAATGACCAGATATTCTGATTCGGTGATGTTGACTGAAGGATAAACATTGGGCAGGATACCAGTGAGAACTCCACTGGTCTTCTTTGGATAGTGTCATGGGTCTTTCAAGGGGTGTTGGAGGGAAGGGGGAAGACCAAGGAAGGTATCCAGGAACTGGAGTAGGCCATTTAACACCATTCAGTGAGATCATTGGTGGTGTCTGGATGGAGCAGACAGGCTTCGTAAAGAAAGAGTAATGCTTTATTACGGAGACATCTAGGAGTGCTTGCACCTAGACCCGATCCCTCTCGAAAGCTCCCCCCCCCCCCCCCACACCCCACCACAACCACCCGGGATTGGCCATGCTAAGAGCTCACTGATCGAAGCTCCCACAGTACATCACACGACCTGTGATTGACAGGAGGGAGGGACTATACATGCAATTACCACATTTCCTCCCCTTTAGTTTTTTACAATCACTCTTTACAAAACACATTTGAGCATCCAACAAACATATATACAATTTCAGGTGATTATAATTCAAGCCTTTGAGGTTCTCTTCGTATGTGGCTAGAGCGGTGTAGCCCTACCACTGGAGGTTCCTCAACAGGATCAACAGGATCTGGAGCTGCAGTATGAGATACATCATCAGAACTGGGCAGTTCAGCATTTGGCCACTTCTCTGAAACATCTGGAATGTCTGTTCTAGGTCGATCACACACCCCAGAAGTGGATGGTTCAATGTTAATCGCTGTTTGATTAGTTAATTGTTGGAATGTCCCTCTGGCATGAACATGATTACGGACAATTCTATCTCCCACTTGTACTTGGAAAGATAATGGACCAGTCTCTGAAACATGGTCCACTGTCAAAATTTTGCACATATACTGTGTCATCTACACTGAATATGCGAGCTTTACTGTGTACGTCACGGTTAAATTTCTGATTACTCTAGTTCTGTGCCAAATTCCCCTCTAAATTCGGAAACACCAAGTATAAACGTGTAGGCAGACAACATTTCATTAATAACTCCGACGGGGTTGAACCCGTAGTCAAATGTGGTGTTGTATGGTAACTTAAGAGAAACTGGGAAAGTCGAGATTCCAGAGTGCCTTCCGATGACATTTTTGTACCAGACTTAAAAGTTTGTACAGCCCCCTTGCTAGATCATTCGACGAGGGATGGTAAAGAGCTTTCTTTATATGACCGATTCCATTCAGATCCATAAAGTTCTGAAATTTGGTGCTGGCAAAGGCTGTATCATTATCAGAAACAACAATTTCAGGTAGGCCATGTATGCTGAAACTGTGACATAGCTTCTCGATAGTTGCACTCGGTGTTGGCGATTTGACTTTGTACACATCCATCCATTTTGAATGTGCATCTACAATTAACAAGACCATGGTACCTAAGAATAGTTCTACATAATCTATATGTAGTTGAACCCAGGGTCGATCAGGCCACTCCCACAGATGCAGTGGAGCTGAAACAAGCAACTCCTGTTGTTGCTGACAATGGAGACAGTGCTTGACCATGCTTTCAACGTCACTGTCAATCCCTGGCCACCGGACATAACTTCGCGCAAGCATTTTCATCTTTGATATGCCTGGATGTGTACCGTGAAGCTCTGTTAATAGTGGTTCTCTACCTTGTGATGGGACGACAACTCTTGATCCCCACAGCAAAATTCCACCTTGACAGTTTAATTCCGTGTTTCTGACTTGGAATGGTCTCAAATCAGATACAGGCAAGTTTGACCATCCTTGCAAAACAAAGTCTCTGAATTTCAACAACATTGAATCTCTGTTTGTCCAATTTCTAACTTGCTTTGCACACACAGGTGAAGAATCTAACAAGTTCAATAATAGCACGAATTCTTGCGGAATGGGTGTATTTACAATACTATCTGATTTTAGATGTGTTTTCTTGGATCAGTCAAGTTTTATCTTCTGTAGCCAATCTCGACCTAGAAGACTGGGTCCCTCCTTTTTTACAATTATCACAGACATTTGGGCTGCCTGTTGCTTGTAACAGACTGAGACAGTGGCAATGCCTTTGACTTGACTAGATTCTCCCGTGTAAGTTCTTAACTTAGCACTTGTCCACTCCAAATTTATTGGCTGCCTGTTTTCATTAAGGTATCTGAAAGTGTGCTCTCCAACCACCGTAGCTGAGGCACCACTATCCACTTCCATACGCAGTGGCTTCTTAGTCGCTTGCACTGTCATTGTAATAGGCTCAGTTTTCACAGCAGTTACATTATATAGGGGGTACACATCAGTATCAGCAGCTTCAGCTTTTGCAGTACCCGTTAACTCAATCACGTCGGTTTGCTGTCTTGCAGGCTGCCTCATCCTTGTTCGGCATTGCCTAACCACGTGTCCCTTCTTATGACAATAATGACATTCTGCCTCTGAATTTACAAGTATCTGCTCCGTGGTCACCTCCACATCTACAGTAATTTTGTCTTGAAGTCATTGATGAAGCGTTTCTGTTAGGCTTCCTAATGTTTCTCACAGTGGCCGTTGAATCGCGCTTGAATTCTGCAGGTCTTGTTTTCGTGACATGCAGTGTGGTAGGTTCCCGCCCAACACTAAGTATGGTGCCATTGTTCATGTGTTGCAAAGCCTGCGAGTCTTTTGCAGCACTTTCCATGGCGAGGGAGATTCCTAGGGCGTGCTTAAAGTCGATATCAATTTTGGCAAGCAAGTAGCGCTGTATGGCATCGTCTTTGACTCCGCATACCAGTCGGTCCCGCAGCATATTGTTTAAAGGGTCCCCAAAGTCGCGTATCCTGTTAACTGGTTGAGATTTGCCACATAGGTTGCAATGGACTCTCCCGGGGCTTGAACTCTTGAATTAAAGTTAAAGCATTGCACTATCACGGACGACTTTGGCTGGAAGTGTGGTTTCACCAGGTCCACTAATTCGCTATATGACTTGGAATCGGGCATGCACAGGGCAGTCAGGCTGCGAATCAGGTTGTAAGTTTTACTGCCTCATACACTTAAGAGGATCGCTTTCCACTTTTCTTCAGTGGTTATTTCATTGGCTACAAAATCCAAGGCGTTCAACATACTGGCTCCAATCTTCAACATTAGCATCATATGGGTCGACTCTTCCAAACAGCGGCACGGTTGGTGAGTAGTTTGTAAAACTCGATTCACTCACAGTAACAGGGCGAGGTACACAGGTTAAGCCGAGTTTACCCTTGTTGCCAAATGTGATGACTTGATGGAACAGACAGGTTGCGTAAAGAAACAGTAAAACTTTATTATGGAGGCATTGAGGAGTGCTTGCACGCTAGACCGGATCTCTTGTCTGAAAGACCCCGCCCCGCCCTAGATTGCCTGCACTAAGAGCTCACTGGTCGAAGACCCCACAGTACATCACATGACCCATGATTGACAGGAGGGAGGGACAATACATGCAGTTACCACATCATTGCTGATCTGTGATCCAACTCCACAAACTTGCCTTTGCTTCATAACTCTTAATACCATTGGTTAATAGAAACCTATCAATCCCAGGTTTAAAATGAACAATTGACTGCCATTTGCAAAAAAGAGTTCCAAATTTCTACCGCCCTTTGTGTGTAGAAATGTTTCCTAATTGTTATCCTAATCTTTAGGCCATGTCCCTGTGTTCTAGGCTCCCCGACCAGTGTATCGAGCCTATTTCTTTTCCTTAATACATTGAAAACTTTGATCAAAGTCCCCCCAGCCCTTAACCTTCGAAATTCCAGGGAATACAACCCTGGCCTGTGTAACCTCTCCTCATAATTTAACCCTTAGGGTTCAGGTATCAGTCTGGTAAACCTGCACTGCACTTGCTCCAAGGCCAATGTATCCTTCCTAAGGTGTGATGCCCAGAAATGCTCACGTTGCTCCAGATGTGGTTTAATCAGAGTTTTGTATAGCTGTAACCTAACTTCAACCCAGTCCTCGAGATATAAAGGTCAGTGTTCCATGAGCCTTTTTGATAATTTTACGTATCCACTCATGGCATTTTAATGATCCGTGTAGCTGGACCTCCAAGTCTCTTTGGACTTCCACTGTTTCCAGCTTTTCACCATTTAAAAAGTAGCCTGTTCTATCCTTTTTAGGACCAAAGTGAATCACCATACATTTGCTGACATTAAAATCCATTTTCCAAGTTTTGCCCATTCACTTATCAATATCTCTGTAATTTTACATTTCTGTCCAATCTACTTACAACCTTTGTGACATTGGCAAATATGTGGCTTTCTATTCCATAATCTAAGTGAGACACCATGAGTCACATCCCATCAATAAGAGGGGGAAAAGAGGGGAGGGTAAGGGGAGGGGGAGAGCAGAAAGGATGAAGAAGAGGGGGGGAAGAGGAGAGGTACACGGGTAGGGGAGCACAAGGGAGGTGGAGTGGGAAGATGATGGGTAGGGCTAAGATGAGGGGCAGTAGGTGTTGGTAGTGAGGAGAAGGAGCAAGGGATGGCGAGGGAAAGTTCGGTGAGGACGAGAGTCGGGCGAGGTGGTGATGAGGAGAGTTGAGGTGGAGAGCAGAGCAATTGGGGAGGCAAAAAAGAGGGAGGGGGAGGGAAAGAGGGAGTGAAGAAGGGTGAGGTGATGCAGAGGAGAAGGGGCAGGGGAGGAGGATTGGAGGACAATGGAGGGGGGAAGGGGAGGATGAGGGGGAGGATGAAGATGGGAAGGGTAAAGGAATGAGGTGGGGGAGAGCACGTCAGGGCAAGAGAGGGTGCAGTGAGGATCAAGGTGAGAGGGCGGGGGAAGGGAAGGGAAGGGCATGGGAGAATGTGAGGTTTGGATTGTGAGGCAAGCCCAAGGGGATGAGGAGGAGGGGCCACTGGGGGAGGGTGGGAAAGTAGTGGGGATGGGGGCTGGAGGGAGAAGGTTTGAAGTGACTCTCCCCCACCACAGATGAGTGCAAGAGTCTCTCTAGTATAAAGCTGAAGTTTATATAACTAAAGCTGAGCTATAGTCTGAGCTATAGCAATGGGACTCTGCTGCACATGGCTGCTGAGAGGTGAGGAACAGTTCTATCCAGTGACCTTTTCAGTGGTTGCAGGCTGCCAGCCCTGTCCGTCAGGAGTTTGATCCTGCACCCTGCAGGGCTGGGCTTTGAGGTGCCAGCAGTCTGTCAGCTCCTGCAGGGTTTTGATGTGCAGCCTCCAGCACTGGACCTGTCCCTGACTCACACATCACTCAGGTAACCATCAGAGGGACACTTCAGAAGAAAAGCTGAGCAGTTTGGTACTATCGATTAGCTTGTTCCTTTGACTTTGCTGTCTCTCAATTCAGTCTGGTTTACAGATAGGGCACGCAATGGAGAAAAACTGCAACTTTCTCATTTCCCCATTTTAATCTCCCAAAGGCGTTGAGCTGTAACTCAGGAAGGAGATGTCACTGAAAGGTGTACAACACAGATTCACCAGAAAGATACCAGGACTTAAAGGATTAATTTAAGAGTGGCAATTAGGGATGGGCAACAAAAGCTGGCCTAGCCAGTGACACCCACATCCTGTGAAAGAATAGAAATACATTTGTAGGGATTTTATTTGATGGATTAATATGAACATGCAAATTAGGAGCAGGAGTAGGCCACTTGGCTCCTCAAGCCTGCTCCACCACTTGATAAGATCATGGCTGATCTGATTGTGGTCTCAACTCCACCCTCCTACCTACCCCCTATAGCCCCTGACTCCTTGTTAGTCAAAACTGTATCTAACTGTCTGAAAAATATTCAATGACCCTGCCTCCACTGCACTTCAGGGAAGAGGGTTCCAAAGACTCAAGACCCTCTGAGAGAAAAATTTCTCCTCATCTCTCTCTTAAGTGGGAGACCCCTTATTTTTAAACTGTGTGCCCTAGTCCTAGTTTCTCCCAAAAGGGGAAACATCCTCTCAGCATCCACACTGTTGAGCCCCCTCAGCACCTTATACGTTTCAATAAAATCACCTCTCATTCTTCTAAACTCCAACGGATACAGGCCCAACCTGTTCAACCTTTCCTCGTGGGATAAGATAGAATTCCTCTAATAGGGAAATCGAAAACAAGGGGGAGATGATCTGAAAATTAGAGTTAAGCCATTCAGAAGGAAAATCAGGAAGCATTTCTTCACACAAAATATTCGGGAAATCTGATTCTCTCTTCCCGCTAAAGGCTGTGGAGACTTGGGGCCATTTCGAGCTTCCAAGACTGAGCTCGATAGATCGATCTGCTCTACATTGGGGAGACCAAATGTAGATAGTATCATCGAATGGCCACAGCACAGAAGAAGGCCCATCATGTTCATGCCAGCTCTCGGCAAGAGCAACGCAGCTAGTCCCACTTCTTGGGATGTTGGTGTCACCGGTGAGGCAACAATTATTGCCCATCCCACATTGCCCTTGGGAAGTTGATGGTTAACTGCCATCTTGGACCCTCATAGTGTTATATTCCAGAGAGCCAGCAGATGAGGGATAGTGCTGAAGCCAATCTGGACAGAATTACATTTACTTACAGAGTGAAACATTACAGGCCAATCTCAACCACACCACAACTTCTGTAATTGTCTCATTGTGATAAATAGCATAGTCTGTGAAGGACCAGGGAGAGACAATTGGTTACATACTGTGTGCAGTTCTGGTTGCCACATTATAGGAAGGATGTGATTGCACTGGAGGGGGTGCAGAGCAGATTCACCAGGATGTAGCCTGGGATGAAACATTTAAGTTATGAAGAGAGGTTGGATAGACTTGGGTTGTTTTTGTTGGAGCAGAGAAGACTGAGGGACAACCTGATCAAGGTGTACAAGAATATGAGGGGCATGGACAGGGTGGATAGGGACCAGGTGTTCCCCTTAGTTGAAGGGTCAGTCACGAGGGGACACAAGTTCAAGGTGAGGGGCAAGAGGTTTAGGGGGGATGTGAGGAAAAATCTTTTTACCCAGAGGGTGGTGATGGTCTGGAATGCACTGCCTGGGAGGGTGGTGGAGGTGGGTTGCCTCACATCCTTTAAAAAGTACCTGGATGAGCACTTGGCACGTCATAACATTCAAGGCTATGGGCCAAGTGCTGGTAAATGGGATTAGGTAGGTAGGTCAGGTGTTTCTCATGTGTTGGTGCAGATTCGATGGGCCGAAGGGCCTCTTCTGCACTGTGGTTTTGTGAGGGGCACCACTCTCCATCATTCATGGGGCAAGGTGAGGAGGCAGGCCTCCATGAACCTACCACACAGCCAGTGTGGTGATTGACCCCATGCTTTTGGCATCATTCTGCACTACACTCTAGCCAACTGATCAAACACATCCGTCCACCCCCCCTTTTCACTTTTTCAATCAACTAATTAAACTAAATTAAAGAAAACAAGGGACAAATTAAAAGAGCAGCCCCTTAAAGGATTATTGCAAAAATAAAAAAACTAATCTTAAAGGAAACTTATAAACATCAAATTAAAATGTGATTGCTGGGGTGGGGGAGGGGGGGTCAATAAAGCAGACTCCCTCCCCTTTTTGCTCTTTTGAGCAACCAATTAAACTGAATTAAAGAAAACAAGGGTCAAAATAAGAAACAGTCCCTCAAAGAGATATTGCAAAACCCCACTTCTTATAAATGATGAAGTAAAAGATCAATTAAGACCCTGCACCTACATATAATTAAATATAATTGATAAACTATGAACACACAGTGCTGGAAGTGAGGGAGGTCCAGGGTTTTACCCAGATTGGATAAACTAGGTTTGCAGTCCCTACAATGTAGATGGTTTGAATAAGTCTTCAGGATTCTGAAAATAGTTGATAGATTAGATAGAGTAAAATGTTTTCCACTGCTGGGGGTGGGGGTGGGGGTGGGGGTGCAGAGGAGGGGTGGGGAAGGGAGCGGAGGTGTCCAGGACAAGGCAATATAACCTTACGATTAGAGCTAGGCTATCTTGACCTCCCTTTCATCATAAGGTCAGAAGTGGGGATGTTCGCTGATGATTGCACAATATTCAGCAAAATTCGCCACTCCTCAGATACTGAAACAGTCCATGTCCAAATTCAGCAAGACCTGGACAATATCCAGGCTTGGGCTCACAAGTGCCAAGTAATATTCACACCACACAAGTGCTGGGCAATGACCATCTCCAACAAGAGAGAATCTAACCATCACCCCTTGACATTTAATGGCATTAGCATCACTGAATCCCTCACTGTCAACATCCTGGGGGGTTACCGCTGACTAGAAACCGGACTGGACTAGCCATATAAATACTGTGGCTACAAGAGCAGGTCAGAGGCTAGGAATCCTGCAACAAGTAACTCACCTCCTGACTCCCCAAAACCTGTCCGCCATCTACAAGGCACAGATCAGAGGTGTGATTGAATACTCTCCAATTACATTCAAACATATGAATTGGCAGCAGAAGTAGGCCATTCGGCCCCTTGAGCCTGCTCTGCCATTCAATTAGATCATGGCTGATCTGTATGTGTTTTGCATTCCACATTCCCATATACCACTGATAACTTTTGATTCCCTTGCCTAACAAAAATCTATCTACGCCTGCCTTAAAAATATTCAATGAGACTCCCTCTGCCGCCTTCTGAAGCAGAGAATTTCAAAGTCGCACAACCCCGTGAATGAAAAAGTTTTTCCTCATCTCTGTCCTAAAAGAGTGACCCCTAATTTTAAAACAATGGCCCCTAGTTCTGGACTCACCCACAAGAGGAAACATCCTTTCCACATCCACCTTTTCAAGGCCGTTCAGGATCTTATATACTTCAATCAAGTCACCCCTCACTCTTCTAAACTCCAGTGGAAACAAGCCCAGTCTGTCCAACCTTTCCTCATTAGACAACTCACTCATTCCAGGTATTAAATTTGCTACTTTCCAGTCTGCTGGAACCTTTCCAGAATCTAGCGAATTTTGGAAAATTAACACTAACACATCTACTATCTCATTAGCCACCTCTTTTAAGACCCTAGGATGAAGTCCATCAGGACCAGGAGACTTGTCAGTCCACAGCACCGCTTCCCTAGTGATTGTAATTTCACCAAGTTCCCCTCTCCCTTCCACCTCGTGATTTACAGAATTAACAGAATGTTTTTGTATCCTCTATAGTGAAGATAGGAGCAAAATATTTGTTCATTTCATCAGCCATTTCCTTATTATCTACTATTAACTCCCCACCATCACTCTCCAGAGGACCAACAATCACTTTACTTACTCTCATCCTTTTTAAATATCTGTAGAAACTCTTACTATTCATTTTTACATTTCTAGCTAGCTTCCTCTCATACTCTCATTTCTTTCTCCTGATTAACCTTTTAGTCATTCATTGATGTTCTTTATATTCTGACCAATCATCTGACCTGCCACTCAACTTTGCACAGTTATGTGCTTTTTCCTTAAGTTTGATACTTTCCTTAACTTCATTAGTAAACCATGGATGGTGGGTCCACCCCTTAGAATTTTTCCTTATAGTGGGAAATATTTATTCTGAGTATTCTCAAATATCCCCTTAAATGTCTGCCACTGCTTCTCCATTGATCTATCTTCTAGCCTAGTATCCCAGTTCACTTCAGCTAGCTCAGCTTTCATGCCCAGATAGTTGCCTTTATTTAAGTTTAAAATACTTGTCTTAGACCCATTTTTCTCCCTTTCAAACTGGATGTAAAATTCAATCATATTGTGGTTGCTGCTACCTAGGGGTGTATTCACTCTGAGGTCATTAATTAATTTTGTCACATTACACAATGCCACGTCTAATATAACCTGTTCTCTGGTTCGTATCAGAACTTGCTGCTCTAAGAATCTATCTCAAAAGCATTCTAAGAACTCTTCATTCAGGCTACTACTGCCAATCTGATTTTTCCAGTTCATATGTAAACTTAAATCACCCATGATTATTGCCATCCCTTTATCACAACCCCTTAAACTTTCTTGTTGTATACTTTGTCCTACATTGTGATTACAGTTAGGGGACCTGTAGACCACTCCCATTGGTGACTTCTTTCCCTGACTATTCCTCATCTGTTCATTCACTTGCCTGGATGAGTGCAGCTCCAACAACACTGAAGAATGTTGACACCATCCAGGACAAAGCAGCCCACTTGATTGGCATCCCATCCACAAACATACACTTTCTCCACCACCAATGCACAGTGGCAGCAGTATGTACCATCTACAAGATGCACTGCAGGAACTCACCAAGCCTCCTTAGATAACACCTTCCAAACCCACGACCGCTACTATCTAGAAGGACTAAGGCAGCAGACACATGGGAACACAGCCATCTGCAAATTCCCCTCCAAGCCACTCACCATCCTGACTTGGAAATATATCGCCATTCCTTCACTGTCGCAGGTGAAAACCCGGGAACTCCCTTTCCAACAGCACTGTGGGTGTACATACACCACGTGGACTGCAGCGGTCCAAGAAGGCAGCTCACCATCACCTTCTCAAGGGCAATTAGGAATGGGCAATAAATGCTGGCCTAGCCAGTGACACCCACATCCCATGAATGAATAAAAAACAAAATCCGGAGAGAAGTTAGGAAACATTTCTTCACACATAAGACGGTAGCGGTGTAAAACACCCTTCCACAAAAAGTGTAGATGCTAGCTCAATTAATAAGTTTAAACTCGAGTTTGATAGACTTTTGCTAGCCAAGGGCATTGGAAGATAAGGAGCCAAGGTACAGATCAGCCATGATCCTATTGAATGGCATGGACTTGGCTTGAGGGACTGAATGTCTTCCTCTTGACCCTACTCCTCCTAGCTTCACTGTTCTTTATATACAGGCTGGCTTAAAGGGCCAATTGAGTCAGGAAAACAGATCTTCAAATATATGATAGATGAGTGTGTGACGAAAGCAAATAGATCACCAAAATGGAGCAAGGCAAAAGTGACATTTAGGTTGCATTAAATTTTAAATAAATTTCAGGCAAATAAGAGACTTAGCTGCCAATAGTCGGTGAAATATAACAGAGGAAGAATGCCAAGGCCTTGGAGAGGGTTCAGTGGACATTTACTCAAACGATAGCAGATGAAGAGACTTCCATTAGTTGAAGAGACGGAAGAAGGTGGGATTGATCTCCTTGGAGCAGAGAAGGTTGAAGGGAAATTTAATAGAGGTGGTCTAAATCATGAAGGATTTTGTTAGGTCAGTAAGGAGAATCTGCCTCTATTGGCAGAAAGGTTGTTAACCAGAGGACACAAAACTAAGGTAATTTTCAAAAGAGTCAGAGGGGAAATGAGGAGTTTTTTGTGCAGCAAGTAGTTATGATCTGGAGTGAAGGGTAGCATGGGCAGATTCAATAGTAACTTTCAAAAGGAAAATTTGAAAGGGAGAAATTTGTAGATTCAGAGCCATAAAATTCAATAACCTGCAAAACACCTAGGGCTTATGATGAGTGATTACCCTGATATAGTGAAGTTTGATTAATCCACGCTTGTTGCCTCTGATGCTGGCGACAGTCAAACTATGTGCTGCCTGCTAATTTGCATAATTACAGTGTTAAATCAACCCTCAACACACAGCTGAGCGACTGCACAACTGAGCAGGGGGTGCACATTAGTGAGAGGTTAGCTCAAGTTCAAGCTGGCCTTTGCCTCTTAAAGGGATGATGCACTTTGATTGGAGGAGGTGCTGGGAGGTTTTCCAAAAGTGACATTTTAAAACATTAATTTAGGAGATGTGGGCATTGCTGGCTAGGCCAGCATTTATTGCCCATCCCTATTTGCCCTTGAGAATGTTGTGGTGAGCTGCCTTCTCCTTCCAAAGTGTATCATCTCACACTTTTCAGGGTTAAATTCCATCTACCACTTATCTACCCATTTGACCATCCCATCTATATCTTCCTGTAACTCTTTTGAGTACAAACACATTTTCATCTGCTCCTATTCAGATGAAATTACATTGTTTCATAATTTGCCATGGTGAGATTTGAACTCTTGATCTTGGGGTTACAAGCCCAGTACCATAACCACTTGGCTATCATACCACTCAACCTCACTGTTAATCACCCAACCAATCTTTGTGTCATCCGCAAACTTACTAATCCTACCCCCCGACATAGTCATTTATATAAATGACGAATAATAGGGGACCCAGCACAGATCCCTGTGGTACACCACTGGACACTGGCTTCCAGTCACTAAAGCATCCTTCTGTCATCACCCTCTGTCTCCTACAGCTAAGCCAATTTTGAATCCACCTTATCAAGTTACCCTGGATCCCATGTGCATTTGCCTTCTTTATAAGTCTCCCATAAGTCACGACCTTGTCGAAGGCTTTGCTGAAATCCATATAAACTACATCAACTGCACTACCCTCATCTACACACCTGGTCACCTCCTCAAAAAATACAATCAAATTTGTTAGGCATGATCTCCCTCTGACAAAGCCATGCTGACTATCCCTGATCAAACCTTGCCTCTCCAAATGGAGATAGATTCTCTCCTTCAGAATTTTTTCCAATAGTTTCCCTACTCACAGGTCTGTAGTTCCCTGGCTTATCTCTACAAGCCTTCTCAAACAGCGGAACCACATTAGCTGTTCTCCAGTCCTCTGGCACCTCCCCCGTGGCCAGAGACGGATTAGAAATTTGAGTCAGAGCCCCTGTGATCTCCTCCCTTCCCTCCCTCAGCAGTCTGGGACACAAATCATCTGGACCTGGAGATTTGTCCACTTTTAAGCCCGCCAACACCTTCTATACCTTGTCACTCCCTATATCAATTTGCTCAAGAACTTTGCAGTCTCTCCCCGAGTTCGATACCTTCATCCTCATTCTCTTGGATGAAGACGGATGTGAAGTATTCATTCAACGCTCTAGTGATGTCACCTGGATCCACCCATAGATTGCCCCATTAGTCCCTAATGGGCCCTACTCTTTCCCTGGTTATCCTCTTCCCATTGATATAATTATAGAATATCTTGGGATTTTCCCTACTTTTACCAGCCAGAGCTTTCCCTTATTCCCTCTTTGCTCTCCTAATTGCTTTCTTGAGCTCCACCCTGCACTTTCTGTACCCCACTAATGCCTCTGCTGATTTGCTTCCCTTGTACCTGCTAAAAGCCTCTCTTTTCCTTCTCATCGTAACCTGAATATCTCTGGTCATCCATGGTTCTCTGGGCTTGTTACTCCTTCCTATTACCCTAGAGGGAATATGTTGAGCCTGTACCCTCCTCATTTCCTTTTTGAACGCCCCCTCCTCCCCCCCGCTGCTCCTCTGTAGGTTTTCCCACAAGTCGCAGTTCCCAGTCGACCTTGGCCAGATCCTGCCTTATTTTACTAAAATCCACTCTCCCTCAATCCAAAACATTCAATGCCAACAGTCTAATCCTGAGGAACTGGGTTCAGTGCCACAAGAAGTTCAATGAACTCACATGAGTGGTCAAGGTCAGTGAATGTATCTTCAAATGCCATAGCCCAGCTGCTGCACTGCTAACCTCATGATCTGCTCAATGCAGCACACTCCCATCACTCACTTACCAACAATCTCCATCAATTATGTCTCATGCCACACATTCATAGCCCCACCTCACCCTCACACACATAGCATTTTCTGCAAGCCTCACGCCCACATTGCACGTCTTGCACACACTGCTAGGTATTCAACCCTATCAGCCGCACCACACTCACTGACACACTATCCTCTTTTGAAGGACAGGGTGGCCCACAGCTGGAGGCAGCAGGACCTAACCCAAGGGGACAGGGATGTCAGCATACCCTCAGCCCAAAGGAGATGATCCTCGCCACCATTGGAGCAGTCATGACTGAGACTGTGGCCAACAGCAGAGCTGAAACCATTGCTCATACCCACGGTCTAATGGGGAGACGGCGGCATGGTGATAATGTCACTGGACTAGGAATCAAGAGACCCAGAATAATGCCTTGGGGACGTAGGTTCTAATCTCACCATGGCAGCTGGTGGAATTTAGACTTAATTATGAAATTTGGAACATCAAGTTAGTCTCAGTAATGGATTTACAACAATCATTGATTGTTGTAAAACCCATCAGGTTCACTAAATCTGTTGTCCTTACCCGGTCTGGCCTACATGTAACTCCAGACCCATAGTAATGTGGTTGACCCTTAACTGCCCTCTGATACAACCTAGCAAGCCACTCAGTTCAAGGGCAATTAGGGATGGGCAACAAATTCTTGTCTTGCCAGCAAAGCCCACATCCCATGAAAGAATAAAGAAAAGAAATCCTTCTTCTCACATCCCACTTCCCCCTCATTACACAATCTCTTTGGGTTTACAAATTGCAGATGCTCTAAGCCTGTTGCTTTCCCCTCTCCCCTCCCCACAAAACTACTCTTGTACCTTTCTCCTTTCGGACACCCAGGAACAGCAACCTGGCCAGGAAGTGGAGCAGGAGCACGAAGAGGAGGAAGAGGCTAATGCTGAAGAAACACCATCACTCAGCCACCAGCTGTTATACTGGCATTGTGCATACTTAAGAGAGGAGCTTAAAAGAGGGATCTGCACGTGGCGAGACAGTGGGCATGAGTAACCTGCATCCAGGGCAGGGGGAAAGGATAGTGAGGGTGCCATTGAAGGGGACGAGGACTGTACCAGAACTCACAGACCAGCACTTTGTTGGGGCAGTGTACAGAGGAAGGCTGATGAGTATGCACACAGGAATGCTCTGTGCATTGGCAGAATGTCTGAAAGCCTGCGATCCATGAACAAACCTGGCACCAACTTTGCTTATGGCTTTGTGCAGAGATTGAAGCTCATTGTTTCCAGTATGCAAGTGTTGGCCAGCTCCATTTGTACTCATTCACTGAACGAGGGTGCAGCGTCTGATTGGCGACATCTCAGTCTCCATTGCAACAGAAGCTGAATGCCACAATGGAAGCTCATGCTGAAGTCATTCAGTCCAGCTTGTTGCCAGGCAGTTTCAAGCTGTTGCCATCGTGGCTATGGATACCACCATTCAAAAGACCTTGCAGGGTCATACAGCAGCACAGCAAGCTGTCCTTATTGCTCGCATTGCTGAGGTGCTACCCACAGGAGAGTGACAGTGACTCCATGGAGTCACGAACCCCCTGTCCTATGGGGATGACAGCATTTGACCTCCCACCGCTGCCACTCCGCCAATGCCCCTGCTGTTGCCTCTCCGCCACATCCATCCCAGACTACTGTCACTTATACTAAGATGGTGCAGTCCGAAGCCAGATCTTCTAGGGTCAGAGCTGCTCAAGGTCATCCTGAAAGGCCACCTACAATCTGCCCCAATGAAAGTCAGCAGCCTTCCACCAGCAATGCTGCAGACACTGTGGTAAAACTGTGTAGAAGCACAAGGGCAGGCAAAGACACCCACGAGATGGTCACTAAGGGAATTTACAAGAGTGATTAGTTGACCTTTGTACGGATTGGATGGTTTGATTTAAAAATTTGATTTGGAATGACCATTGTCAACTGCTATTGTATTGTGGTGGATTGGACCCCAGAAATGTTAACCCTGCAGTCATGTGACTGAAACTAACTTTCAGGGATTGCAGTATAATACAACCTGAACAAATCTGCGTGTGTGAGGAATATCTTAAGACCTGGATATATCTGAAACAAGAGAACCACCATAGCTAAAAGTCTTCTAATTCAGCCAAAGTACTGTATTTGTTGCAGCTTCCATGTCCACCTGAGAACCAACCTCCTGGCTATTCATCTATAAGAGCTTCCTGAAAATCCTTTGTTTCTAAAAGACCTTCACTCCAACCAAAGTATCAACTCAAACAAGAAGACACTGGGCCTGTATTGAAATAAAGACTGAGTTATAAATTCCATAATTATGCCATTAACTTCATCTGTAAATAATATTTGTGTGTGTGACAGTGTGAGTGAGACGAGTGATTGATACATTGTGTTCAAACATCCAGAGTAAGTGCATGATAATAAATAACCTACTTTACTTCTAAAAATCACCAAAAAGCCTGCTGCTGGAATTTACTTTAACTTAGGAATAATCACTCTGAGGGTAAGGAGATACACAGACCATACACACAAAAATCCTTATTATAGATTGGAAGGGACCACACAAATCCTGGCTGTAACTGTAGCCGCCCTCTGGTGTGTCATGGTGTTGGTGGTACAGTGGGTTGCTGCATAACGAAGGCATCAATGTTGCTTCTAGGGTACACTGAGTATGGCCACACAGCAACTAGATATTGAGGGAGTGGAACCCCTTGGGTTATGTTACATCTCTGAATTTACATGTGGTGCTTGCAGAGCAATGCATGCACAGTCCTTGGCACCCGGCACCATGGGGAAGCTGCTATTCCATTGAAGGTATATGCTCATTCTGCTTTCTCTCTGGCAAAAGAGTATGTAGTTTATTAAACTCTCCTTGCACACAAAGTCAATGAGCTGCCTCACACAATATAAGATGTTAGAAATGTCACCTGCTTCAGTCCAGAAGGAGCCAGGCACTAATAATTTCAAGGACCCAATCACTGTCACAATCATTGGCAATGCCGTCCTCTCCCTGCTCTGAGGCTATAGATCTGCCTGAAACAGGTGGTAGATTTCATTGAAGATCTCCTTAGTGAAATAGAGTTGTCACACCACACTATCTCTCACTAAGGTTGAGGGAGAATTGGTTCCCTGAAAACCCTGAATGGATATGGCCTCCTGCTGAAAGTGCTTCCCTCCCTCTTCCTCCTCCCTCTTTGAGCAGCTTGCCCTACTCTGTGTCACCTCTGCTCATTCTCCCTGTCATGCCAAGGGGGCAGATAACTACAGAAAGTTTGACTGGGAGAAAGTGGTGCTAGGAGAATCCTTGAAGAGTGAACCAAGGCCTTCACCACGACCCACACTGCTCCCTGTAAACTTCACCAGCTTTAAATCGAGATATAAGCCTTCAATGCTTCTACCTACGCAGCAACAACCACTGGAAATCAGTCAGCAACAAACCTAAAGGTGGCTAATGATCCCTTTAAATAACACTGGTGGGAGCAAGTTCAGCTGTTTAAGGTTAAGAAAGGGCATTGGCTGGAGCATTGAGGTTGAAATTGGCACCATTGGTGCCAAATCAGTGTTTCTCGCTGATTGATATCACAGTCTGCCTACTCTGCATACTAATGACATTTCATCCCAGTGCCCATGTTAACAAACTGCTTGTAGTGGTCAATGTGCTGTGTTTGATTTTGTGATTCAGTTGACTAATCTGAGTACAGTGTGCTCAGTGTTTCACACTGAGAAACTAGTGTCAACTCTGCATTGCTCTGAGACATACAAAATATACAATGCCACTCAAAATGGCATCTGGCTTGACCCACACCAGAAATGTGAGTGCAGCACCAATGCCATTTTGAACCAAAAATGGCACACAAAGTATCAAAAATACAGATGCTACACCATCGAATTTTGTAGTCTATGATTCTATGTAAGAGAGGGAACTGAGTGCAAGATGTGTTAATGAAAGTTGTGCTGGATTAAGGGAGAGAGCCATGATATAGTTGCTGCTGATGTAGCAAAGTGCTGCTTCCAAAAGCTTAGTAGTTTAATGCAATCATTGGAAGGATTGTACTGTCCTGTACAAACTTTATAGTAAATAAACCTTGTCACTTGATTTAAAGACTGAAACAAAAACAAGTGTGGCATCTCAATGCTTCTGTCTTTTGTAATGCCTTGGGATGAAATAATCTGTAGATGTCAGTAGTGATTCATGTGAGTCCTAAAGGGGAAATTACATTTACATGGATGATACCAGAACTGAGAGGTTCTACCTATCCAAAAGGATTGAACAGGCTGAGAAGAAAAGAGAAGGCTGAGGGGTGACCTAATAGAGGTCTTTAAAATTACAGATAGGTTTGAAAAGACAAATGTAGAGAATTTCACAGAGGAGTTACAGCAGAAATAGTGTGGGTGTGCCTTGCATTTGCCAGAAACATGCACAGTGGACAGATCGTGCTGTCACTCAGCTGATTTGGTGCCTGAATCGTAGGTTCTTCCAAGACCTTGTGTTAAACACTCTTAGCTAAAGTTGCACTGAACTGTACAAGGGCTGCACCACCCCCATCTCCATTCCATCAGACTAGAGTTGTTTAAAGCATGGGGCTTTCAGGTGTGCTGCTTTTGGCACTCTATTGCTGCCTCAGGGTTAGTGGAGAGACAGTGTACTGTGTTGCCAAAGAGAAAAGGGAGTAGTGCTGGACCTTATGCAAGCAATTCAATGGAGTTTTAAAGGCCTCCAAGCTGACAGCTTGCTCTCAACCATAGTTGCAATCCATCTTGCGCTGCCACACGACAGGGAGGTGGAACACAGAGCGAGAGGAAGCCGTGCAGAGGGAGGAGGAGGAGGAAGTTCTCAACAGAAGGCCACACTAACCTAGCGTAGTCAGAGGGTACTTCTACCCAACTCAGGCAGGAACATTGTCTAAGGTGACCATGATTCACCCAGGACTGTCTATGCTATCTCCTGTAGTCATTGAATAAGACAGCGCAGCCAATGGCCATCAAGATCACTGTGACCATCAATTCCTACATCTCAGGATTCTTCCAGATTGGAGTTGCAACATTGTCAAAATCTGACAATGCAACGGTCCATTGATGTGTCAGGGAGGTCACAGAGGCTCTGTGTACCAGGAAAGGAGTCTTCAAAATCTGCTCTCTAAGAGAAAAGCAGGAGGAATGGTTACATGGCTTTTCCAGGATTCGCAATGATCTTGGGAGCCATCAACTGTACACATGCAGTTCTGTGGGCACCACATCTCAATGGGGCGAGGTATCGGGACTGCTGGTGCGTGACTACACGCAGTGCAAGCATCATGTTGCTTAAAGTCATCAGCATGGGACTTTCAGCTTTTGATACTCTTTTACTGCCTCAGAATTAGTGAAGATATTGCGTACTGTTGTCAAAGAAAGAAGACAGTGGTGCTGGACCTTCTGCAAGCAATTCATTGAAGGTCTCCAAGCCAAAAGCTTGCTCTCACGCTTAGTTGCAGTCCATCCTGGGTGTGGCCAGGATACTTTTACTCTGTACCAAACAATTGTTCTCACCGTAGCCTCACCACCACAATGAAGCAGAGGGTAGTTGCTTTGCCTCAAGTTCTACCGTCATACTTAATGTAGTGTTTAACCAGAGGAAACATAAAACAGGTGCAAATAATCCAGATCTAGGTAAGGCTGACTTCAATGCATTTAGACAGAAGCTGGCTACAGTAAACTGGGCAAATCTGTTAATGAATAAAATGACAAAAGATCAGTGGGAGGAATTAAAAAAACAATAATTTAATGTGTTTAGGAACCAGTTTACACACTAAGGGCAAGAGCTCCACTTGCCAAAAAAGACAGCCATGGACAACTAATGAAGTGAAAACCAATATAAAAGTAAAAGAAAAAGCACACAAAACACAACAAATAGCACAGGTCCTGGTGGGTGGGTAAGATAAAAAGGGGACGAAACAGATAGTAAGAAGTGCAAAAAGAGAGTATGAAAAGAAACTTTTAAGAGATATTGAAATCAAAACAAATATTTTTGCAATGATATTAGGAAAATAAGGAAATGGTGGACATCGTGTCAGTATTTATAGTAGAAGGAGATCAGCAGGAAGAGGTCAGTATGCCAGGCATCCCAAAGGAACGAATACTGAAACAGGGATGGGATCCCATCAAAATTAATGCAAACAAAATAACTGTAATGAAGAAAATACCAGCACTAAAGAGTGACGGACAAATCCCCAGGATCAGGAAGTAGGAAAGAGCATTACAGATGTGCTAAATATAATCTTCCAAAATTCTCTCATTCAGGTACTGTTCTTTTCTTTTAGATTGAAAAATTGAGCATTTCACTCCGTTAGTTAAGAAAGGTGACATCAACTGAAGCATTCCAAAGGGAATTTGGCTGTTATCTGGAAAGGGAGAATATGCAGGATTATAGGGAGAAGGCAGGGGATTGGAACTAGCAAACTAGTTGCTCATTCAGAGAGCCGGTGCAGACACAATGGGCCAAATGGCCTCCTTCTGCGCTATACAATTCTGTGATTTTGTGAGGTGACAGAAGTGAACAAGGGAATTAAAGATCAGTTAGCCTAGGAGTTGTGTGGCACTACCACCGTGCTACATGGGATGGATTTCGAACAGATCTAGCAACTCAAGACTGGGCATCCATGAGGCCATCAGCAGCAGCAGAATTGTGCTCAAACACAACCTGTAACCTCGCGGCTTGGCATACCCCCCACTCTACCATTACCATCAAACCAGGGGATCAACCCTGGTTCAATGAAGAGTGCAGGAGGACATCCCAGGCATACCTAAAAATGCGGTGTCAACCTGGTGAAGTTACAAACAGCATCAGCAGCAAGTGATAGACAGAGCTAAGCGAACTCACAACCAACGGTTCAGATCTAAGCTCTGCAGTCCTGCCATATCCAGCTGTGAATGGTGGTGGACAATTAAACAACTCACTGGAGGAGGAGGCTCCACAAATATCCCCATCCTCAATGATGGGGGAGTTCAGCACATCGGTGCAAAGGATAACGCTGAAGCATTCGTAACAATCTTCAGCCAGAAGTGCCGAGTGGAGGTCCCCAGCATCACAGGTGCCAGTCTTCAGCCAATTTGATTCACTCTATGTGATATCAAGAAATGGTTGAAGGCACTGGATAGTGCAAAATTTATGGGTCCTGACAATACTTAGGCATTAGTACTGAAGACTTGTGCTCCAGAACTCACTGCACCCTAGCCAAGCTGTTCCAGTACAGCTACAACACTGACATCAACCCGGCTATTGGAAAATTGCCCAGGTATGTCCTGTACACAAAAAGCCAAACCAGCCAATTACTGCTCCATCAGTCTACTCTCAATCATCAGTAAAGTAATGGAAGGGCTCATCAACAGTGCTATCAAGCGGCATTTGCTTACCAGTAACCTGCTCACTGACGCTCAGTTTGGGTTCCACCAGGTCCACTCAGCTCCTGACCTCATTACAGCCTTGGTTCAAACATGGACAAAAGACCTGAACACCTGCGGTGAGGTGAGAGTGACTGCCCTTAACATCAAGGCCATATTTGACCGAGTGTGGCATCAAGAAGCCCTAACAAAACTGGAGTCGATGCAAATCAGGGCGGAAAACTCTCCACTGGTTGGAGTCATACTTAGCACAAAGGAAGATGGTTGTGGTTGTTGGAGGTCAGTCATCTCAGCTCCAGGACATCACTGCAGGAGTTTCTCAGGGTAGTGTCCTCAGCCCAACCATCTTCAGCTGCTTCATCAATGACGTTCATTCCATCATAAGGTCAGAAGATGAGAAGTTAGCTGATGATTGCATAATGTTCCGCAGCATATATGACTCCTCAGATACTGAAGCAGTCCATGTCCAAATGCAGCAAGACCTGGACAATATCCAGGCTTGGGCTGACAAGTGGCAAGTAACATTCGCGCCACACAAGTGTCTGGCTACGACCATCACCAAAAAGAGAGAATCCAACCAATTGCCCCTTGATTTCCAGCATCCGCAGTTTTTTGTTTTTATTGCCCCTTGATGTTCATTGGCATTACTATCACTGAATCCCCCACTATCAACATCTTTGTGGTTACCATTGAACTGGGCTAGGCATATAAATACTGTGGCTACAAGAGCAGGTCAGAGGCTAGGAATCCTGCGACGAGAAACTCATCTCCTGAGTCCCCAAAGCCTTTCCACCATCTACAAGGCATAAGTCAGGAGTGTGACAGAATATTCCCCATTTGCCTGGATGAGTGCAGCTCCCAAAACACTCAAGAAGCTCAACACCATCCAGGACAAAGCAGCCCATTTGATTGGCACCACATCCACAAACATTCACTCCCTCCACCACCGACGTACAGTAGCAGCATGTACCATCTACAAGATGCACTGCAGGAATTCACCAAGGCTCCTTCGACAGCACCTTCCAAAATCATGACCACAACCATCTAGAAGGACAAGTGCAGCAGACACATGGGAAAACCACCACCTGGATGTTCCTCTCCAAGCCACTCACCATTCTGGCTTGGAAATTTATCGCTGTTCCTTCACTGTCGCTGGGTCAAAATCCTGGAACTCTTCCCCGAACAGCACTGTGGGTGTACCTATACCATGTGGACTGCAGCAGTTCAAGAAGGCAGCTCACCACCACCTTCTCAAGGGCAACGAGGGATGGGCAATAAATGCTGGCCTAGCCAGTGAAGCCCACATCCATGAATGAATTAAAAAAATTGCATGCAGTACTATATATGAGGTTTCACCCATGGCCCATATAGCAAAACTCCCCAACTTTTCTCTTCTATCCCCCTTGTAATAAAGGCCAACATTCCTTTTGCCTTCCTTATTACTTGCAATACCTGCTTGCTATTATTTTGTGATTCTAGTATGAGGACACCCAAATTACTCTGTACCACAGCATTCTCTCCAATTAAATAATAATTTGTTTTTCTACACTTCCTACAAAGCAGATAACCTCACATTTTCCTGCATTACACTCCATCAGCCAAACCTTTGCCTGCTTAACCTATCTATATCCCTTTGCAAATTCTTTGTTTCCTCCTTGTAATTTGCTTTCCCAGCTATCTTTGTATTATCAGCAAATTTGGCTGCATTCAAGCCATTAATATAAAATTACTGACCTGCTTTAAAAATTGACTGAACAGCAGGAGACCCAGAGTACGGATAATTGGTCTGTACTCTAACTGACAAGATGTAACTGGTGGTGTCCCGCAAGGATCTGCATGGGGGCCTCAGTATTCACTGTATTCATTAACGACTTAGATGATGGAGCAGAAAAATACATATCCAAATGTACTGATGATATAAAAATAAGTGACATTGTAAGCAGTGCAGATGGCAGAGTGAAATTGCAAAGAGTTCTTAATAGATAAAGCAAATGAGCAAAACTGTGACAAATGGATTTCAAGGTAGAAACTTTGGAGGTCCAAAGTGACTTGGGAGTACACATCATTAAAATGTCATGGCCAGATACAGAAAATAATCAAAAAGGCTAATGACATGCTGTCCTTTACATCTCGAGGACTAGAATACAAAGCAGGTAGAAGTCATGCTTCAAGTTATACAGAGTCCTGGTTAGACCACACTTGCAGTACACTGCACAGTTCTAGGCACCACATTTTAGGAGGATATATTGGGTTGGAGGGATCACGGCATAGATTTAGTGGAATGACATTGGGGCTTGATTTTTAATCCCCACCAATGCCGGGTTAGAGGGCGGCAGGGGCTGAAAGTAGCTCCGCAGGCTGCAAGCCAGTTTCCCTGCTCCACAGGGAAAATCCTGCCCTTGGGTTCCAAGGGTTAAATTTTGAGAAGAGAATGCACAAACTAGGATTGTATTGCCTGGAATTTAATAGGTTAAGGAGTGTTGCAAACGTACCAATCATACAACAAGGATTGATGAAAAAATAATATGTGTTCCTTATTTGAAGATAAGATTATATATGGACAATGGTAACTGGGAGGCTGTGTAGGTATCTCGGACCTGTAGGACTGCTATTTTGTCCACTGGATCAGGGAACTATGCATTATATCTTGTCTCATAGTGGCTAGTGATGGACAGCAGTTTAAGACATGCTGTCTTAAAAGTACCTGCACATCACATCACAGCAAGGAGTGATTGATTGAAGTTTCCAAAATATCAAGGGGACTAATATTGCCATCCTTGGAACTATAATGCCATTCCTTGGAACTATATCATCGGTCCTTCAAGGGCAGCAGACACATGGGAACACCACCACCTGGAAGTTCCCCTCCAAGCCACTTGGCATCTTGACTTGACACCACCACCTTCTCAAGGGCAATATGGGGTGGATAATAAAAATGCTGGTCTAGCCAGCGACTTCCATGTCCTGTGAAAGAATTTTAAAAATGATAGATTGAGGGTAGCTATTTTCTTTGATTGTTCAGCCCAGACTTGGATTGCCCCGATCTAAAGATCGATTCAGATCTTTCAGGAGTGAAATCAGAAAACACTTCCACATGTAAAGAGTGGTAGAAAGTTAGCACTCTCTTCCGCAAATGGCAATTGATACTAGATCAATTGTCAACTTTAAAATGAGATTAATGGAATTTTGTGAATCAAAGATATTAAGAGATATGGGACAAAGGCAAGTGTGGAGTTAGGTCACAGATCAATTATGATCTCATTAAAAGGTGGTTAAGGCTTGAGGGGCTAAATGTCCTGCTCTTGTTCACATGTTCTTATGTTCCTGAAATATTCCTGTGGCAAACAGGTGCTTTTATTCTTTAGATTGGTCTATCAGCAGCGACTACCTTCACAGAAAGAACGGGTGAGGAAGAAAGAAAGATATGCATTTATATTGCACCTTTCATAGGTTCCAGACAGCCAAAATCTGACAAGAGAACCTATGAAAACATAGCCCAGTCTGAGACAGAACTTACAAGGGAAGGAAGAGGCAGAATTGGAGGGGGAAAAAGAAATCAATGTTTGTGTTTGGAGTTGCAATTTTTTCCTTTACTCTTTGATGAGATGTGGGCGTTGCTGGCAAAGACAGCATTTGTTCCCATCCCTAACTACCCTTGAACTGAGTGATGTGCTCAGTCATTTCAGTAAACAGTTAAAAATCAACCGCATTGCTGTGGATCTGGAGTCACATGCGGGCCAGACCAAGTAAGGGCGGCGGATTTCCTTCCCTAAATGGCGTTAGTGAACCAGATGGGTTTTTACAACAACTGATGATTGTTGTCATGGTCACCAATACTGAGACTAGCTTTCAATTCCAGGTTTTTTTTTAATTAATTGAATTTAAATTTCACCAACTCCCATGGTGGGATTTAAACCCATATTCCCAGAACACTAGACTGTGTTGCCTGGATTACTAGTCCAGTAACATAACCACTTTGCCACCCTCTCCCCCCAAATCCAGAAAAAGGGAAAAATTTACTTTGATTTTTATTTCACTCGTGGGGTAACAGAGAGTTACAAATAAGTTGAACAGCTTCTCTACAAGGTTGTTTTACATCAAAATGTCTGGGGCAGAACCAGATAATACTTCACAAGTATTGAACATCCACCAAAGCAGAAAAAACATTTGCCAATTCTCTTCACCATCTTTCATGAGTGTTGACATGCCAGGCACAGTCAAACAGCTCATACCATGAACAATCTCACAGGCCCAGAATCCAATGCAATCAGAGACCCTTTGGATTCACTGCTCATTCCTGGAATCTTAAAAGATCAAAGTCTTTCCTAATCAGCCCCAATGAACTAAACTCCTTTCCCCTTCACTTCCATTGTCAGGTTTCCAAGGGACTAGTTAGGAGCGCAAGTTGTGAGAAGGATACAAAGAGTCTGCAGAGGACAGGTTAAACGAGTGGGCTAAAGATTTGGCAGATAGATTATAATGTGGGAAAATGTGAACTCGTCCACTTTGTTAGGAAGAATAGAAAACAAGAATATTATTTAAATGGAGAAAGACTGCAGAATGCTGCGGTACAGATGGATTGTGATATCCTTATGCATGAATCACAACATGTTTGCATGAAGGTACAGCAACTAATTAGGAAGGCAAATGCAATGTTGGCCTTTGTTGCTAAGGGGATAGGTATAAAAGTAGAGAAGTCGTGCTACCACTGTACAGGGACAGGGTATTGGTCAGACTGCACCTGGAGCACTGTGTCCTTACTTAAGCAGGGATATATTTGCATTGCATACAGTTCAGAGAAGGTTCACTAGGTTGATTCATAGGATGAAGGGGTTGTCTAATAAGGAAAAGCTGAGCAGGTTTTGGAGTTTGAAGAATGAGAGATGATTTTATTGAAACATATAAAATTCTGAGAGGCTTGACAGAGTAGGCACTGGGAAGATGCTTCTTCTCGTGGGGGAATCTAGAACAAGGGGTTTAAGGATAAGGGGTCTCCCATTTAAGATGGAGATGAGGAGGAATTTCTTCTCTCAGAGGGTCATTAATCTTTGGAATTTTTTTCACAGAGAGTAGTAGAGGCTGGGTCACTGAGTATACTTACGGTTGAGTTAGACAGATTTTTGATTGGCAAGGGGGTCAAGGGTTATGGGGACAGGTAAGAAAGTGCTGTTAAGGCAACTATCAGAACAACCATGATCTTATAGAATGGTGGAGCAGGATTGATGGACCTCTCTGTCCATCTGATCAAACTCCTTCCCATTCACTCCCTTTGTACAGATTTCCAATTGACCAAACTCTTTCCCGTTCATTCCCATTTACCTGGGACGAATGCCATTCAGAGGACTGACAATGGCAGGAGGAATGGGTTGGGCCACTTTGAGGCAGGTGGCAGGGGAAACCTCCAGGAACATGCCAGGCCTAAATTGGTAAGCCTAATTGCCTCCAATTCAACATTAGTGGTCAATCTCTGCGGTCACTGGGTGGTGAGTGTGTGGGAAGCATCAGACTGGGGCTGTTCTGAGGTTGGGGTCTGTAGCACGTTGTTGTGGCAGGGTCAAGGGAGCTGGTACTTTTATTGTTGCACTTCGCTGTTGTGAAATTCTGGGGAGAGATTTCCTTCTGCCACATGCCTGGAGAGTTGTTACTCCAGTGAACAGGAGAAAGGGCTGGGGCTCCATTCTTTCAGGAGCCCAATTTGTCTGCATTGCCAAGGGATTTTCTGAAGCTTCCTCTGCAAACAGAGGGGGCTTTAGCTTGTAGTAGGCGACGTCCAGTGTAACTACTCCAGAAAGACTTGCATTTCTATTGCGCTTTTCATGACCTCAGGGTTCCCTAAAGCACTTTAGAGCCAAAGAAATGTAGTCATTGTTGTAATATAGGAAACACAGTAGCCAATTTGCACACCGCAAGATTCCACAAAGAGCAACGAGCCAATGACAACAGCATCTGTTTTTTAGTGATGTTGAGGGGTAAATATTGGCCAGGACATTGGGGAGCACTCTCCTGTTCATCTTAAAAATTGTACCGTAGGATTTTTTATGTCCCCTTGAGATTTTATGTCTTATCTGGAAGACAGCACCTCCAACAGTATCAGCCTGGATAACCAGCTCAATTATTTATAGTGACACTCTGAGCAACAACTTTCTGCTGAGAAACAACAGTGTTAGCCACTGAACCAGCTGATAGCCACATGGGATTCTACATGTCCATTTTGTCTGCACTGGAGTGTTGTGTTTGACTGCAGTAGAGAGCTTCAATTGGAGTTTGGTGACTGAGGGAGTTTAAAGGTTAAATTCCCTCTAAAGTCTTGTCTTTCTTTAATTTAGCAATTAACTAAAAGTTGCTGTTAGGATTGGAATAAGGTGAGTTTTAGTCCAGCCTTAAAAGAGGACTGATAATCTTTTAAATGAAAACCAAATCAACAAAATTGGGATAAATCAGGCACAGCCCCTAATTCAGGTCAGCGGTAAAACCAAGGACAAAGTTTAAAGGAACCTTACAAACTTTAAATCAAAATGTGATTAAAGGGGTCAACAAAACACCCCAGTCCCCGCGGTGCCCACCGAGCACGGAAGGCCTCGAGAGTGTCAGCAGACACCGCGTGCTCCCTCTCCAGGGACATCCGGCAGCGAACGTAGCCGCGGAAGAGGGTAAAAGAGGACTGATATAGCCTCTGCTTGGAACAGCAACTAATTGATTAGATAACTGGCTTAATCAGGTTTTTAGAGGCTAGGTTCAGACAGTATAAAAGTAGGCTATCCTATAGGGCTGACTTTGTCTGCACTGCTCTGTTGTTTTTGGCTGTAGTCCAATGCTTTATTTTGAGTTTGGTGACTTAGGGAGTTCAGTGAGAAAGGAGGTGCTTCTTTCTTTTTCTACCTTTCCTCAGAAAGAAGAGCAGAGACCTTGGTAAGTAGGAACTGGTGAGTAAATTAAAAAAGTGTATTTTTTTAAGTTCCTATACTTGGATTTAATTGAGAAGCACCAGAAATAAGGAAAATCTAGGGCCAATATAATAAAGTAATATAAATAATCCACGTAGAATAAAGTTAACATAAGGTAAGTTGAATTAAGCCATGGCAGGGCAGCTCAGTCAAGTGGAATGCATGTCCCGTAATATATGTGCAGTCATGGATGCTACTGGTGTCCTAGACAACCACATGTGCAGGGAGTGCTGTCAGCTGCAGAAATTTGAGCTCCAGGTTTCAGAGCTCATGCGGCAGCTGGAGTCACAATGGCACATCTGCAAAGCTGAGAGCTATGTGGATAGCACATTCAGAGAGGTGGTCACACTGCAGCTTAACAGCCTGGAGACAGAGAGGGAATGGGTGACTGCCAGGCAGTCCAAGAGAAGTAGGTAGGAAGTGCAGAAGTCCCTGAGGTCCCACTCACAATTGGTTTTCCATTTTGGAAGCAGGTGAGGGTACTGGTTCCTCAGAGGAGTGCAGTCAGAGCCAAGTTTATGGCACTACGAGCGGCTCGGTGTACAGGAGGGGAGGAAGAATAAAGGAAGAGCTATAGTGGTAGAGGATTTATTGTTCCGGGAACAGGCAGGCATTTCTGTGGCTGTAGACATGACTCCAGGATGGTGTGTTGCCTCCCTGGTGCCAGAGTCAAGGATGTCACAGAGTGGCTGCAGGACATTCTTCTAGGGAGGGTGATCAGCCAGAGGTTGTGGTCCACATTGGGACCAATGACTTGGGTAGGAAGGGGGATGTGGTCCTGCAGTCAGAATTTAGGGGGTTTTGTAGAAAATTAACAAACAGGACCTCCAATGTATTAAGCTCCAGATTGCTCCCAGTGCCATGTGCCAGTGAGTACAGAAATAGTAAGGCTGATGAATGGATGGCTGGAAAGATGGTGCAGGAGGGAGGGTAGATTCCTGAGACACTGGACTGGCTCTGGGGGAGATGGCACCTATACAAGCCGGATGGGTTGCACCTGAACAGAGCTAGGGCTGAGTTCCTTGTGGGGTGTTTTGCTAGTGCTGTTGGAAGGGCTTTAAACTAACTCAGCAGGGTTGTGGAAACCAAGAAAAAGCATTAAGGAGGAATACCAGGGTGCACAAAATACTGGGAG
Organism: Carcharodon carcharias; assembly: GCF_017639515.1. Taxonomy (NCBI): domain Eukaryota; kingdom Metazoa; phylum Chordata; class Chondrichthyes; order Lamniformes; family Lamnidae; genus Carcharodon; species Carcharodon carcharias. Next base: position 251,364,179 of record NC_054467.1, on the reverse strand, counting down.
GGACAGATAGCACTAGTATAGAGAATAGTAAGTTAATAGGTAAAGTTAGGGCGAGGGAGAAAGTAACAAAATCTAAATCAGGGTTACTGTGCATGTATGTGAATGCACGGAGTATAGTAAATAAGATCGGGGAGTTACAGATGCAGATTGCCATGTGGAAATATGATGTTGTGGCAATAACAGAGACCTGGCTCAAGGACGGGCAGAACTAGGTGTTAAATATTCCTGGGTACAAGGAGATCAGAAGAGATAGGAAAGGAGGGGTGGCAGTATTGGTTAAGGAGAGCATTGTAGTGGTGGAGAAAGGGATGTCCCAGAGGCTTCAAGGACAGGATCAAATTGGCTAGAGCCAAGGAACAAAATGGGTGCAATTACATTGCTCGGTGTCATCTATAGACCGCCAAATGGTGAGAAGGACGTAGAAAAACAAAGCTGCAGGGAAATTACCGAGATGCAGGCATTATAGAGTAGTTATAATGGGGGACTTTAATTACCCAAATGGACAGTGGTAGTGTAAATGGAGGAGAGGGTCAAAAGTTCCTCAATTGTGTTCAGGAGAATTTTCTACAGCAGTATGTGTCCAATCCAACAAGAAATGATGCACTATTGGACCTGGTTCTTGGAAATGAGGTGGGCCAAGTAGATCAAGTGTCAGTGGGGGAACATTTAGGAGACAGTGATCATTGTATTGTATGTCTTAGGATGATTGAAAAGTATGATAGGCAATCCAGAGTAACAATAATTAACTGGATAAGATCCGACTTTGATAGGGAAAAAATGGAGCTGAGCCAGATAGACTGGAATGAAAGATTGGCAAGAAAAACTGTAGGTGTATAATGGGTTACCTTAAAAAAAGAATTGGTTTGGGCACAGTCAAGGTATGTTCCATTAAAAGGGAAAGGTAGGGCAAACAAATCCAGAGCTGGATGAAAAAGGAGATTGAAATTAAGATAAAGAAGAAAGATTGCACTTATGATGGCAGGTGTCAGGCAGAAGATACAACTGAGAACCAAGATGAATACAGAAGGTTTAGAGGGGAGATGAAAAAGCATATTCAAGAAGTGAAGAGGGATTATGAGAAAAGACTAGCAGCCAACTAAAGGGGAATCTCAAAGTCTTCTATAGACATATGAAGAGTAAAAGGGTGGTAAATGGAGGAATAGGGCCGATTAAGGACCTAAAAGGGAATTTACACATGGATGAAGGGACCATGGCTGAGGTATTAAATGAACACTTTGCATCCGTCTTTACCAAGGAGGCAGATGCTACCCAGGCCATGGTGACAGACAAGGAGATGCTGTCACGAGAAGGGTTCAAACTTGATAAGGAGGAAGGTTTGAACAGACTGTCGGTACTTAATATTGACAAAGCACCGGGGCTGGATGAGATGCATGAAAGATATTGAATGAAGTGAGAGTAGAAATTGCAGGGGCACTGGCCATAATCTTTCAGTCTGCCCTGGTCTTGGGGGAGGTGCCAGAGGACTGGAGAATTGCAAAAAAGGTTGTAAGGATAAGCCCAGCAATTACAAACCAGTCAGTTTAACTTCAGTGGTGGGCAGGATTCTAGAAACAGTTGTTCGGTGTGGAATTAGTAGTCATATGGAAAAATATGGGTTGATAAGGAAGAGCCAGCATGGATTTATAAAGAGGAAATTGTGTTTAACTAACTTGCTGGAGTATTTTAAAGAGGTAATAGAAAAGGTGAATGAAGGTGATGCTGGTGATGTGGTGTACATGGACTTTGAAAAGGTACTCGACACAGTGCCACACAACTGACTAGTGAGATAAGTTATTGCTCATGGAATAAAAGGGACAGTAGCAATTTGGATACAAAATTGGCTAAAAAATAGGAAGCAGGGAGTAATTGTCAATGGATGTTTTTTGGGCTGGAGGAAGGTTTGTATTGGAGTTCCCCAGGGACCCTTGCTTTTCCTGATATATATTAATGATCTAGATCTTGGTGTGCAGGGGACAATTTCAAAGTTTGCAGATGATATGAAGCTTGGGAGTGTTGTGAATTGTGAGGAGGATGGCGTGGAACTTTGAGAGGACATAGACAAGTTGGTGGAGTGGGCAGATAGGTGGCAGATGAAGTTCAATGCGGAGAAGTGTGAGGTGATGTATTTTGGTAGGAAGAACATGGACAGACAATATAAAATAAAGGGTGAAATCTTGAAAGGGATGCAGGAACAGAAAGACTTGGCTGTATTAATGCATATATCATTGAAGATGGCAGGACAGGTGGAGAGAGCAGTTAATAAAGCATATAGTATCCTGGGCTTTATTAATAGCCTCATAGAGTATGAGAGAAGGGAGGTTATGCTGAATTTATGAGACCCTCATTAGTAGCTGTAGTATTGTATACAGTTCTGGGTGCCACATTATAGGAAGGTTGTGAACACACTGCAGAAGAGGTTTACAAGAATGGCTCCAGGGATGAGAAATTTCAGCTGTGAGGATAGATTGGAGAGGCTGGGACTCTTCTCCTTGGAGAGAAGAAGGCTGAGCGGAGATTTGATAGAGATGTTCAAAATCATGAGGAGGCTGGACAGAGTAGATAGGAAGAAGCTGTTCCCGCTCATAAGATCAAGAATGAGAGGGCACAGATTTAAAATGATTTGCAAAAGAAGCAAGTGTGACCTGAGAGAAAACTTTTTCACACAACGAGTGGTTCAGGTCTGGAACGCACTGCCTGGAAGTCTGGTGGTGGAAGGTTCAGTCGAGGCATTAAAGAGGGCATTAGATGATTATTTGAATAGAAACAAGGTACAGGGAAAAGGCATAGCAATGGCACTCGATCATTGGAGAGCCGGTGCAGACATGATGGGCCGAATGGCCTCCTTCTGTGCCATTAGGGTTCTGTGATTTTGTGATTCTGAATGGATGGTTCAATGACTTATCTGAAATATAGCACCTCTGTCAGTGCAGCACAGCCTTAATTTTGCACTGAAGTGTCAGCCTGAATTATATGTTCAAATCTCTGGTGCCTGAACACACAGCCCTCAGGAGTGACAGTGTGCTGCCACTGAACCTTGGAATCTCCAATTCTTATTGGCTAGAGCTAGGGGCAAGAGACAAGGGGAGGAGTTATAATGAATGGTCAAAGTAGGGGTAGGGTTGATCGGAGGCTGGAAATGGGAGGAAGGCTAAGCGTGGAAGTGGGAGCTGGAGCGGTGTGCACGCTGGATTTGGGAGGCAGGTGAAGGCTAGAAGGGGAGGAGATGTCCAGGGAAAGAATAAACTGCCCATCTAAGGAAGAGAGTATCCATGAAAGTGGGGGAGAATGTTCATGGAAGGAGGAGACTGTCTAGGGGGGAAAAGGGGGAGGAAAGGAATGTGAGGGTGCAGTGACGTGGGATGGAGGAAAGGGCTTTTTGTGTTGGGTCTGGGGGTCATGTGGCTGAGTGTGGGAGGGGAGTTTCTGGGCAAGGATGGTGGAAGAGAGGTCGTCCTAGAGGGTGGGTTCCTGGGGGTTGAATCGAGAACACTGGGCATCAGAGGGAACAGTCAGTCAGAGACGGACGTGGGATGTGATAAGATGGCAGGTCCAGGTTGACAGTCGGGTTGCTGGTGGGGTGGGGTCATGGAGGCAGACTCCACAGGCGCCTTGGATAACCAGAGGGGTCAGGGTGGGCATGGCGATGGTAACATGTGTCAGCTCTGAGGGGAGGTATGGCAGGTGGAGGTGGATGGTAATAGGGTCCAGGGTAACAGGGGGAAGTTCAAGGGTGACAGAAGAGAGAGGAATGGTTATATTGGGTGGGTCAAGGGTGATGGGGGGAAGTTGGTGGTTGACAAGGGGAGGGTAGTAGGTAGTGGAGCAAGTCTGAAAATGAACAGCAACACTTTCCCAGTAACAACAATGCAATGCAATCGATTTAAAACTGCGATACCTAGAAGTGGGAGGGAGGTCTTTTCGGGTGGGTGGAGTTTAAGGTCTGTACAATTGCCCCACTGAAGGGACACCCTAATAATCATGAGGCAACTGGATGTCAACCATGCTCAGTTGTTTCTCCTCCTTTCTGGTGAAGCTCACACAGTAGCAGGTTTATTCCCAGATCCTGGGTCTCATAATATCAAGATCCCAGCAAGGTGTGGAGCGTCCATTCTGTACAATTGCCATCTGCTGCTGTCAGAGGCAGGAATGAAGGGATGGAGGGGGGTGGAATGCCTCCAAGGGGTACAGCTGGCTCGTGACTCGTGACTAAATAGTCATAATTGACAAGGACTCCTGTGTTTAGTCTCTATGCTGCCAAGGCAATGGTGTATATATAGATTCAAAATGGTAGTGGGGGCAAGTTGAATAGTGTCAGAGGGAGGCTTCTAGCAATTTGCTCTCATCACCTCGGTCAAAGAGCAATGCCTTGATAAGCATTCATTTTTGAATGGGAGGAACACCCATCTCTGGTCCTTCAGGATGTTTTTCACCCGGAAGGGATGAGGTGGGGATGCCGTGCCTAGATGGAGGTCAGGTAAAGGGCTTAGAACTTGCCTGCTGGCCTTGAGATGAATGGAAACCTGTAAAGGACATGTTCACTAGATTTATTACTTCAGTGCATTCACAGATCTACTGAGACCCAGATGGTGCAGGCTCCAATTAACCCTGCCTTTCTACTGGCTCTCATCCAGATGAGGAGATGGAAGGCCCATCGCCAGTTGGCACAGGGCCAGAGGGAGCAGCAAAAGGGAGAGGGGCCTCCAGAAGGTCAGGATGCTGGCGAACAGGGTCCACGGCAACAGCGGGCAGTGTATCGCAGGTGGTGCAGCTATCTACAAATGAGCGAAAGGGAGTGCTGGAGGTGCCTTCGGATGTCCCAGAATATGGTTGCACACATCTGCCAGCTTCTCCACGATGACCTGTGGCTCCAACGACTTGGAGAGAATCCCACGTCAGTGGCATTGAAGGTCACCTCTGCCTTAAACTTCTTTGCCAGTGGTTCTTTCCAGGGCTCCACTGGGGACCTGTGTGGCATCTCACAGCCAGTGACATGCAAGTGCATACAGGAGGCGACAGATGCTCTGTTCAGAAGAATGCACCAGTTTGTCTAATTCTGCCTGGATCCCAAAAGCCAGGATGCAAGAGCATTGGGATTTGGAGCAATCTTAGGTTTCTAACAATGCAGGGGGCTATTGACTGCACACATGTGGCCCTTAGAGCCCCCTGGCATCAGCCAGTTACATCCAATAGAAAACGTTTCCATTCTTTGAACTTGCAGCCCATATGTGATCACAGAAGGCAAACTCTGCATGTTTGTGCTTGGTTCCCAGGGAGCTTTCTCAACACCCATGTTCTGACCCATTCCCCGGTGCCACAGGTTTTTGGAGGAACTCGACGACGATTGGAGGGCTAGCTCCTTGGGGAGAAGGGGTACCCCCAGAAGACCTGGACAATGATGCCAGTTTGCCATCCACAGAGTGCTGCTGAGGAGAGCTTACAATGATGCGCTTCCCTTCACCAGGTCTGTGATTGAGCAGATGACAGCCTTCTTAAAGATGAGGTCCAGATGTTTGGACCACTCAGGTGGGGCTCTCCAATATTTACCGCAGAGTATGCCCTGGATCATCGTTGTCTCGTGTACCCTGCACAACCTTGTACTACAAAGCGGGGATGCCTCAGCTGAGGGAAACATGGAGGACCAAGATGTCTCCTCTGACAATGAGGACAGTGAAGGGGATGGAGCTGACAAGGGCCAGGATGTCACTGAGACATGCAGAGGCCATAGCTGGGTCATGATGTGGCAGGCAGGCCAATGCCAATCTGATAGCTACCAGATTCCACTTAGAGTAAGGTGCTGACACATCTCTAAGTTTTTGCTTTTGGTTACAGAAATCATTCTTTGCTCTCATGTATCTTGATTTATGATAGCTGAATTGAATTGCACTAGTTACTGTCTGCCCTTCTGGTGGTTTGATCCTTTGCATGTGCCAAATTATGCCAATGTGCAGAGCACTGGAGCTAAATGAGTGCATTAGGACCTGCACAGCACTCTGTTCTCCCACAACCTCAGGCACCTGTAAGTAGAATTGTGATTTCACCCACACCCTCACAAAGTCCCTGTGCGTGGCATCTTGAAACCTAACCTTAGTATGGATACGCTCATGTCACGCTGACACCTGCTCTGAATGGGGTGGGGGGGTGGGGGGGCAGACCTTGCAGAAAGTTCTTTCAGGCAAGACCAGATAGATGGGTTTGCAAAGAGGAGCAACTCAAGAACACCATCTGGCCTCTATGTAGATTGATGAGGGAAGATCTGTGTTCCTGCCTCAATTGTCACTTGCCCACGGTAAACTCATATCCCTTGACATCTTTATCCTGCCGAGAAGTTTCGAGGTAACTCTGGAGTACACTCCCTGAGTGCCTTGCCTGCTCTATGGGATACTGAGGTGCAACCACTCTGCACCCTCTAACTGCAGAGACTCCAAACGTTTCATTCTCAGCCTCAGTATTAGTGCAAGACTGTGATCTGTCAATGTGGATAGCCCAGCCAAGGTAAACTTCTTTCCTATATGGACTCGATGGGCTGAAGGGCCTCTTCTGCATTGTGTGATTCTGTGACCCTGCAGAGCCCTGTTAGTGCTGCTGATGCTTCACATGGATGGCCTCACAGTCCTCGGCACGGTCCAGCACACAGGCCCATTCGACACTCTCACCTCATGCACTAAAATCCTGGGTCTTGATGTTCTGGTGCACTTTGGTTGCAAACCTTTCATGTGAGATCTACTGCTGTTCTTGTCAAGATGATGAGCCAGCCAAACAAGCCTCCATGTGAGGTCTGACAAAGGCTTCAGTCATATGTACACACTTCCTTAATCCTGCACTCAAATCCCTCTTGCAGTCCAGGCTAACTTGCCCATTGCCTCCTTACTTGCAGCCTTCACCTGCTTGTTAGCTCAAAGTGACAAATCAACAAGGAAGGCCATTAACAATTGGACATGCCCACCACAGCTTCCTCCAGACATGTAGGGCAGCCTCTGATTTTCGACTGCTAATAAGACAGGGCAGAGCTTCACTCTTTCAATCCTGAAACTGCATCTACAGTGTTCCCTGTCACTTGCAGAGCAGATTTAACTCCCCTTGAGTACTTGTGGCATTCACCCACATCTCACATAAGGGCAAAAGCAGCAGGAGCTCCAATGACCTCTTGATGAACACGTTTTTAGAGGTCAGAATATGATGAGCTGCAAGTAATGGCCAGCCAAGCAGCACACTCTCAAATGGTGGCCATGTTTAATCATGCACATGTGGGATTATTGAGTAATCATTATGTTGATAGTTTGAGAGAATTGAATCTATAGGAATTCATTACTGGTTTCTGATGGGGACCCACATTCCACCCCCTTAAATGCCCACAACCATTGAAGCAACTAACGGCAAGATGGAGTCCAGAAAACTTCCAAACAGTATAAGTGAACATACATTTACCAGTGCCAAAACTATGTACAATTGTTGTACACCCATGCCATCTATGTGCCTTCATTACTTAATCTTTCTTTACTGTTACATCTACGTGCAGTCCCAACATCCACAGCTGAGGTGCAGGCGGTCAAGGCCTAGAGGGCCCCGGCCTGCTAAGGGTCTCCTGCTCAGGTCTAGGTGCACCCTCCTCGTCGTGACCTGCTGGAGGTGATGCAGTCACTGGCAGAGGGGAGGTGGAGCAGCAGGGCACCCTTGGATTGTCTTGGGATGAAGCCCTATGGGTGCCAGGCAGGCACTCCTCCCTGTCGGTGCCCGATAGCACCTCCCTGACTCCTTGAAGGGAAGGAACACCTGGAGGGAGGTCAAAGAGCCTCACCGGTCTCGCCGAGGCACTGCTGCACTGTACACATTGCTAGAGTGATGGAGTACAGTTCTGAGCACATATCTGGCAGTCACGGTGCGTTCTACTGGACCTGGGTCACCAAGGAAGCCACCACCATTTCCATGGCTGCAGCCAAGTGCTCGCATGCTGGAGCTACAAAATCGAACAGAACATGGACAAACTCCTCCAACCCTCAGTCCAGTCTGCACATGACCTCTGACATCCCTGCCTGATGTTCCCCTGCCTGTCTCTGCATTTCCAACATGTCTCCTATGGCCAAAACCAGAGACTTGATATCTCCATGGGGCTGAGCAGGGGCCTGGTCTCCAGCAGCCTCTAACTGTCAGAGTCCTCGGCTGTCACTCCCTCCGCCAGCTGTGGACACGTGTCAGCGATGTGTTCACCAGATTGGGACCCCGAGCCGACTCTAGAACGTGCACCAGCTGAGGTGAGAGTATCTGCGCTGATGAGGGGTGCAGGTGAATGCCATGATGGTGCATCCTCTGAGGCTTCTGAGATATCACAGAAGCACAGTGCAGAAGAGGCCCTTCGGCCCATCGAGTCTGCACTAACACGTGAGAAACACCTGACCTACCTACCTAATCCCATTTACTAGTACTTGGCCCATAGCCTCGAATGTTATGACGTGCCAAGTGCTCATCCAGGTATTTTTCAAAGGATGTGAGGCAACCCTCCCAGGCAGTGCATTCCAGACCGTCACCACCCTCTGGGTAAAAAGGTTTTTCCTCACATCCCCCTAAACCTCCTGCCCCTCACTTGAACTTAAGCCCCCTCGTGACTGACCCTTCAACTAAGGAGAACAGCTGCTCCCTATTCACCCTGTCCATGCCCCTCATAATCTTGTACACCTCGATCAGGTTGCCCCTCAGTTTTCTCTGCTCCAACAAAAACAACCCAAGTCTATCCAACCTCTCTTCATAACTTAAATGTTTCATTCCAGGCAACATGCTGGTAAATCTCCTCTGCACCCCCTCCAGTGCAATCACATCCTTCCTATAATGTGGCGACCAGAACTGCACACAGTACTCCAGCTGTGGACTCACCAAGGTTCTATACAACTCCAACATGACCTCCCTACTTTTGTAATCTATGCCTCGATTGATAAAGGCAAGTGTCCCATATGCCTTTTTCACCACCCCACTAACATGCCCCTCTGCCTTCAGAGATCTATGGACATACATGCCAAGGTCCCTTTGTTCCTCAGAACTTCCTAGTGTCATGCCATTCATTGAATACTTCCTTGTCAAATTACTCCTCCCAAAGTGTAGCACCTAACACTTTTCAGGGTTAAATTCCATCTGCCACTTATCTGCCCATTTGACCATCCCATCTATATCTTCCTGTAGCCCAAGACACTCAACCTCACTGTTAGCCACCTGGCCAATCTTTGTGTCATCCACAAACTTACTAATCCTACCCCCCACATAGTCATCTATGTTGTTTGTATAAATGACAAATAATAGGGGACCCAGCACAGATCCCTGTGGTACGCCACTGGACACTGGCTTCCAGTCACTAAAGCATCCTTCTGTCATCACCCTCTGCCTCCTACAGCTAAGCCAATTTTGAATCCACCTTATCAAATTACCCTGTATCCCATGTGCCTTTGCCTTCTTTATAAGTTTCCCATGTGGGACCTTGTCAAAGGTTTTGCTGAAATCCATAAAAACTACATCAACTGTACTACCCTCATCTACACACCTGGTCACCTCAAAAAATTCAATCACATTTGTAAGGCATGACCTCCCTCTGACAAAGCCATGCTGACTATCCATGATCAAACCTTGCCTCTCCAAGTGGAGATAGATTCTCTCCTTCAGAATTTTCTCCAATAGTTTCCCTAACGCTGATATGACTCACTGGCCTGTAGTTCTCTGGCTTATCTCTACAACCCTTAAACAGCGGAACCACATTAACTGTTCTCCAGTCCTCTGGCACCTCCCCTGTGGTCAGAGGAATTAAAAATTTAGGTAAGAGCCCCTGCGATCTCCTCCCTTGCCTCCCTCAGCAGTCTTGGATACTAATCATCCGGACCTGGAGATTTGTCCACTTTTAAGCCTGTCAACACCTCCAATACCTTGTCATTCCCTATATCAATCTGCTTAAGAACCTCGCAGTCTCTCTCCCCGAGTTCGAAAGCTTCATCCTCATTCTCTTGGGTGAAGATGGACATGAAGTATTCAGTCAACACTCTACCGATGTCCTCTGGCTCCACCCATAGATTGCACCCTTGGTCCCTTATGGGCCCTACTCTTTCCCTGGTTATCTTCTTCCTATTGATATACTCATAGAATATCTTGGGATTTTCCCTACTTTTACCAGCCAGAGCTTTCTCATATCCCCTTTCTGCTCTCCTGATTGCTTTCTTAAGCTCCACCCTGCACTGTCTGCACTCCACTAATACCTCTGCTGATTTGCTTCCCTTGTACCTGCTAAAAACCTCTCTTTTCCTTCTCATCGTAACCTTAATATCCCTGGTCATCCATGGTTCTCTGGGCTTGTTACTCCTTCCTATCACCCTAGAGGGAACATGTTGAGCCTGGGAGTAATCCAGAGATTACAACCCGAGAGGTCTTGCTTTTTAGTTTACTGCCTAACTCCCTGAATTCTTGATGCAAGACCTCATCCCTCTTTCTACCTATATTATTGGTACCAACATGTACCATGACCTCTGCCTTATCGTCCTCCCCCTTCAGGATGCCCTGCATTCATTCATGCCATCCTGGACCCTGGCACCAGGGAGGCAACATACCATCCTGGAGTCATGCTGACAGCCACAGTAGCGCCTATCTCTTCCCCTGACTATAGAATCCCCTATTACTATTGCTCTTCCTCCCCTCCTGTACAGACAAGCTGCTTGTGGTGCCAGAAGCTTGGCTCTGTCCGCACTCCCTGAAGGAACCAGCGCCCTCATCAGCCTCCAAAACAGAACACCGATTTGCAAGCAGGACCCCAGGGGACTCCTGATCTACCTGCCTGTTTCTCTTGGACTGCCTGGTGGTCACCCATTCCCTTCCTTCATCAAGTCCCTTCAGCTGCAGTGTGACCACCTCTAAACGTGCTATCCACGATGCTCTCAGACTCTCGGATGCTCCACAGTGTCCCCAGCCGCCGTTCCAGCTCTGAAACCTGAGCTTCCAGGAGCTGCAGCTGCGCACACTTCCTGCACACATGCTGGAAATGTCCCCGGCTTCCCACGTGTAGCATGAGGAGCTTTCAGCACTCCTACCTTGGCTTTAAATTAAACCTTTTAAGTCAATTACTCTGGGGTCTTTCTTTCTTGATCCTCGTTACTATAGAATATACAAACTGTAAACTACAAAAAGACCTTAAGCTATAAGCGATTAACGTAGTAAATACCTTACCCACTACTTACCAGTGATTCCTTTCCCTTGTAGCCTCTACTGCTGCAGAACGCTCTGAAGGTGGGATTGGCGATGGCTGGAGAGATCCTCACTGGCTTCCTGGGGGTAGTCCTATCTCGCCTTCAGCACAGGCATGGTCCTGCTCCTCACCGGCTTACTCGGCTGCCTGATTCTCATACTGGGTGAGGATTTGCATGTCCAGAATTCCGTTTCCGGTCTGGGAGCACCCCGGCTTGTTGTGAGCCTTCTCCTTCTGCAGAAAGACAGAAGGATTGATCGTCATTCCAATGGCTGCATGAGCAGTTCAGGAGCTGGCACGCCTGTGGCAGCTGCTGAGCCCTCCCCAGTAAGTGATCAACAAAGCAGGATATAGGATTGAGAATCTGAAGTGACTGGCACACATTCAGTGCAGATGTCCCACCTGCTGGTGAGTGCTACAGCCCAAACTTCTGTCTGACGTCCCTGTGCACTGGAAAACTCGGACTGCCTGATGCCTTTATGAATGTCAGTTTGCAGTGAGAGCAGACGGCACACTTACCCTTGCAGAGCGCAGCAGATCATTCATCCTCTGCCGACGCTGCTGGGTGTTTCTATGTTGGGCTAACCTCTACTGCAACCTCTGACCAGGCCATCATGTTCAGGCAGGAGGGCCTCCTGCTGCCATCCTGGGGAAAACAGCACTTCTCCCCCTTTCCTGAACAGCCCAGAGGAGACTCAACAGGGAAGGTTCACAGAACCGTGGGGCCGCATGTTGCTTTAGTTCCTGGGACACCCTGGTCTCGACAGAACCCAGAGTTCCTGGTTTGCAGGAGTGAATGGCTGTCTACATGCCCTTTAAATATGGCACCTGGATCTTTGAACCCTTGAGCTGATGGCAAGGGCGGTGACTTCCTGCTCACTCCCGCCACAAGAAAAACCATGCTCCACACGGATGCATAGGTGATGATCTGAATGATGCAGGATCATGCATGTTCCGCCATCCCTGTGGAAATCACTCTGACTCTGCACCCACCACCAAACTTAGACTCCAGAATGGAAGATTCCCTCCACTGAAATTTTCTCCAATTTAATATTGGGAAGACTGAAGCCATTGTCTTTGGTCATCTTCAAAAACTCTACTCCATCACCACTGATTCTATCCCTTTCCCAGGCTCTTGCCTGAGACTGAACTAGACTTTACACAACCTAGGTGTTATATTTGACTCCAAGATGAGTTTCCGTCACTTAGACTGCTTATTTCCACCTCTGAAACATTGCTTGTCACTGCCCCTGTGCTTCTGCTGCTGTAACCTTCATCCATACCTTTGTTACCGCAAGGCTTGACCATTCTAATGCACTGGCTGACCTCTCACATTCTACCTTCTGTAAACTTGAGGTCATCCAAAAACTCTGCTTCCCATGTCTTAACTCGCACCAAATCCCATTCATCCATTATGCCTGTGCTTGCTGGCTTACACTTGCTCCTTCAAGTAAAGCCTCAATTTCTAAATTCTTATCCTTGTTTTCAAAACGCTCAATGACCTGACTCCTCCCTATCTCTGTAATCCCATCCAGCCTTACAACCCTCCGAGATATGTGCGCTCCTCTAATTCTGGGCTTTTAAGCATCCAGCATTAATTGCTTCAACATTAGTGACTTTGGCAGCTGAAGGCACAGCTCCAGGCTCTGGAATTCCCTAGCTAAACCTCTCCATCTCTCTATTTCACTTCCCTCTTTTAAAACACTCCTCTAAACCTACCTCTGCCAAAGCTTTTGGTCATCTGCCTGAATATCTTGCTAAGTGGCTTGGTGTTATATTTTGTTTAATAATTCCTCTGTGAAACGCCTTGACACTTTTTTCATTATATTAAAGGCCCTATATAAATGCAGGTTGATATTCTTGTTGTTGACCAGGCCACATGTTCCATGAAAGAGTAGAAATACTGAGAAAGTCAAGCTGCTTTTCATTAAGCGTATTACTGCAGAAGGTAATTAGCATGAAGCCAACAAAGCAGACTGCAGTCTCCATGGTCAAGACAAGAACAGCAGCAAACACAGGCGGCCATTAATATGAATCTCACACTGCAGCAAAAAACATATAATCTTTTTATATTGACAGTCATTGAATAATGTGAGAAATGAATCAAATATGGCTCTGGCTCCCTTCTGACGATTGACTTCTTGATCCTTTCTGTCTGCAGAGCTGGTGCGTGGTCTATGTGAACACAGCACCCGAAAGACTTTGAGCCACTGCAGTATTTTCTTGCTGTACACCAATGAAGCCTGGGCACTTTCTCACCACACCGGATCGGGTGGAGCAAACCACTTTTCCCTGCCAATATTCTCTCCCCGTCTCCTGAAGGTACTGATAGCTGCTTCGGGTTAATGAATGGAAGCAGGCTCAGGCTATTTGGCCATTCATGTCTGCTCTGCCATTGAATGAGAGTATCACTGATTTCTACCTCAACTCCTGTTCTATCCCCATATCTCTTGTGGTAGTGAAAGCCGGGGCTATGACCCGAACGTTACAGCTGCTCCTAATAATAAGGAAACAAAAGAACTTGCATTTGTAGAGCGCCATTCACAACTTCAGGACATCCCAAAACACTACAGTCAATGAAGTACTTTTGAAGTTCAGTTGCTGTGGTCACATAGGAAACATGGAAGCCAACTTACATAGAACAAGCTCCCACAAACAAAGTAGATAATGACTAGATAATCTGTTTTAGCTGCTTTCCTTTGCTTCACCACTAGGGGCTATGCATCAACTATCTCAGCCTTAAACCTGGAATTCCCTCCAGAAACATCACCACCTCGCTACCACTTTTTGGTCATGTGCCTTAATACCTCTGAAGAAGAGTTATATTTGACTCTCCCCACAGATGCTGCCAGACTTGCCGAGTATTTTGCGCACTCTGACTTTATTCTGAATACCCTCCTTATTTGTGGCCTGTCAAATTTTGTACGATAACACTCCCGTGAAGTGCCTTGATACATTTTACTTTGTTAAAGGTGCTATCTAAATGCAAACTGTTTTGTTATCGTAGTGGTGTTGGTTGAGGGATAAATATTGGCCAGGATCCTGGGGAGAACTATCTTGCTCTTCTTGGCAGCCATGGGCTCCTTTTATTGTACCTGAGAGAGCAGACAATGTCTCGAATAAATGTCTGATCTGAATGATGGAATCAGATCCTGTCCCTGCCTGACGATCATACGTTGGCATGTACATGCAGCGGTCATTAGGTCCTGACCAGGAGATGGAGCGTGGCTGATAGTCACTCAGGACACACTGCGAGGCCCTTGCAGCAGTTTTGTGGTTCTTTTGAAAGGGGCAATTGATCATTTTTGGATCAAAAGTAGACCAGGGAGAGGACGGATTTCACAGAAGTGCACCCACTGGGAAGGATAAGCAACTTTTCATTAAGTTTATGACTCTGACAAATAGTTCATTTCAGTCTATGATTAAATTCTCGGCTCAGTGGGATTTTGCTGGGCTTTCCGTGGAGCAATTTGCAACTCCAGTTCTTTCACTGTCACATTTTAACTATTTCAATGGAACTATTTCATGTTCTCCTCCCACGCTATTAGTTGTGCTCACTACCGCTCCCCTCCCATATACCATTGTTCGATTTCAGGGCAATTATGCTCTTTGACATCTGAGGTCCTTTTGCGTATTAGGAGTCAGGAGAATGCTTTGAGGAATCCATTCTTATATTTAGCTGGTCGAAATCACTGTCTGACATTTCCCCTTACAAACATACACGATCTTCCGGTGGACATCGTAGGAATGGGAGTGGATCACTCAGCCCCTCAAGTCTGTTCCGCCAGTCAGTTAGATCATTGTTGACCTGTCTTTTAACTCCAGCTTGGTTCTGTCACCCTTTAATATCTTTACCTAACAAAAGCCAAGCACTCTGAGTTTTGAAATTTTCAATTGATGCCCAGCCACAAAAGCTTTTAGGGGGAGAATTATTCCCAGATTTCCACTATGCTTTGTGCAAAAAAGAGGTTCCTGACAGTGCACCTGAACACCTAGCTCTGATTCTGAGGTTATGCCTCCTTGTACTGGACTCTGCCACCAGAGGAATTAGCTTCTCTCTATCTGGCCTCTCAAACCCTTTAATCATCCTAAGGTTTGAAGCGCGTATATGATAAAGTGATGAACTGCTTTGAGCTATGATTGATGGCTTTCTGTTAAAAGCCCCCACAGGAGATTAAATAAGTGGGATTCTTCATACAAACATACGAATTAGGAGCATGAATAGGCCACTCGGCCCCTCGAGCCTGCTCAGCCATTCGATAAATTCATGGCCGATCTGACTGTAACCTCAACTCTACCCCGATAACCTTTCACCCCCTTGCTTATCAAGGGAAAGAAATCTGCTGGCCTTACCTGGTCTAGCCTACGTGAGACTCCTGACCCACAGCGATCTGGAGGACTCTCAACCGCCCACCGAAATGGCCTAGCGAGCTATTCAGTTGTATCAGACCGCTACAAAGTCTATAAGGGATGCAACTGGACGGACAACTCAGCATCAACTTAGGCACCAGAAACAACAACAGCAAACTCAGCCCTGTCAACCCTGCAAAGCCCTCCTTACAAACATCTGGAAGCTTGTGCCAAAATTGGGAGAGCTGTCTCACAGACTAATAAAGCAACGGCTGAATGAGCTGCCCTCAGGGTCCTCAGCCTCAACTCTGGACTCCATGAAATCTCATGGTATCAGGTCAAACATGGGCAAGGGAACCTCCTGCTGATTACCCCATGTACCGCCTCCCCCCATCACTCACCTCAGTTGATGAGTTAGTACTCTTCCATGTTGAACCCAACTTGGAGAAAGCATTGAGGGTGGCAAGGGTGCAGAATGAACTCTGGGTGGTGGGGGGGGGTGGGGGGTGGGGGGGGCTTCAATGCTCATCATCAAGAGTGGCTTAATTCGAATTAGGGGCAGGGGTAGGCCGCTTGGCCCCTTGAGACTGCTCTGCCCTTCAATAAGATCATTCCTGATCAGAATGTACCTTCAATTCCACATTCCTGCCTATCCCCGATAACCTTTAACTCCCTTGTTAATCAACAACATTTACAAAACCCTGTTAACACTGCCTGGCTGCCTTGAATTTTTCTAAATGCCCTCCTAAAACATCTTCAATAATAGTTTCTAACATTTTCCCTATGATAGATGTTAGGCTAACTGGCCTATAGTTTTCTGCGTTCTGTCTCCCTCCCTTTTTGAATAGAGTTATGTTTACTATTTTCTGAATCTAGGGACAATTAAAAAGCAGTGCATCAACTATCTCATGAGCCACTTCTTTCAAGGCCTTAGGATGAAGTCCATCTGGACCTGGGGATGTACAGCTATTTCCAGGATGTTACTTGTGTCCTCTGTAGTGAATACCAAGGCAAAATACCTGGTTAATAGATCTGCCATCTCCATACTTTTTATTATTGTGTGCATCGCTGTCTAGGCCAGCATTTATTGCCCATCCCCAATATCAATTCCCCAGGAACACTTTCTATAGGAGCAATGCTCACTTTGTTAATTCAAATATTATAGGAACTCTTATTATCTGTCTTTATATTCCTAAATAGCTTTCTCGCATACTCTAATTTTTCCCTCCTTATTAATATTTCTGTTATTCTTTGCTGTTCTTTATATTCTTTCCAATCCTCTGACCTGCCACCAGTCTTTGCACCATTTTATGCTTTTTCTTTAAGTTTAAGACCATAAGGCCATAAAATGTAGGAGCAGATGGAGGCCATTTGGCCCATCGAGTCTGCTCCACCATCCAATGAGATCATGGTTGATCTGATAATCCTCTACTCCAACTTCCTGCCTTTTCCCCATAACCCTTGATTCCCTTACTGATTAAAATTCTGTCTATCTCAGCCTTGAACATACTTAACGATCCAGCCTCTACAGCCCTCTGCGGTAAAGAATTCCACAGATTGGCTACCCTCTGAGAGAAGAAATTCCTCCTCATCTGTTTTAAATGGTGACCCGTTACTCTGAGATTATGCCCTATGATCCTAGACTCTCCCACAAGGGGAAACAACCTCTCAGCATCTACCCTGTCAAGGCCACTAAGAATCTTATATGTTTCAATAAGGTCGCCTCTCATTCCTCTAAACTCAAATGAGTACAGACCTAACCTATTCATTCTCTACTCATAAGAAAATCCCTCCAATGACAGATGTAAAGCTAATTGGCTTATAGTTAACTGTTTTTTTGTCCCCCTCCCTTTTTGAATAAGGGTGTTACATTGGCAATTTTCCAATCCTCTGGGACTTTTCCAGAATCTCAGGATTCTTGGAAGATTACTACCTGTGCACTCGCTATATGTGTAGCTACTTCCTTAAATATCCTAGGATGCAGCCCATCAGGTCCTGGGGATTTATCAGCCTTTAGCCCCATAAGTTTCCTTGGCACTTTTTTCTCTAGTGATAGTTATTGTATTTATTTCCTCCCCCTCTTTAGTCCCTTGATTATGTAGTACTGGAATGCTATTAGTGTTTTCTACTGTGAAGACTGAAGTAAAGTTTTCATTCAACTCCTCTGTCATTTCCTGATTCCTAATAATTATTTTCCCAGCCTCATTCTGTAAGGAGCCTATGTTCACTTTGGTCTCCCTCTTCTTTTTTATATATTCAAAGAAGCTCTTACTGTCAGTTTTTATATTTGTTGTAACACAGCAGTTGATAAAAGCTTAGTTGTTTAAATCCCAGACATAACCTATATTTTCAATTGGTATGTTTGAGATGCAGCTCTGAATTCAGGAATAAGACCACTTAGCCTCAAGAAGGTTTTATATAAAACTAAATTAAACATTTATTAATTTAACAACAAATTAAACACATACACATGTCTACAAATTACTACCATAATAACTTTGAAACAAATCCCGAAATTAACCACTCCCAGGTAAATCTTCACCAAGGCAACGTTAACCTATAGACTTTAAACAGACACCAGGCAAAGCACTTTTGTCCATATGAATTCAAAATGAGGTTCTTTGCAATTTGGTTCCTTTGCAGACACAGTTGTAGGCTCACAGGCTGGTTAGATCTTAAATGTTTCTGACTTATACATATAAACTCCTTTCTGTTTATATCTAGCTTTTCCTTTGAATGTAAATTTTCTATGGTATCTTAGGCATTTAACATCACATCTTCTAACAATAACATTTCCATCACGCTAATTTTGCTAGTAATATAAACACATTGCTTGGTGTCTCCCAGTTAGGTGCAAGATTTCACCCATTCTTTTGAATGATTTATTTAAAAATGCAAATTGCCCCCTTGACACCTATGTTTCTAAACTTCTCCAGGTTTATTTAATTACCATTTCAAACCTATTTCTTTCTGTACATCAAAGCACCCAGACTAGCTATCTTTAATTAAATTAAGACATGCACAGACACACACCCCACTACAATTCTCCTTAAAAAGTAATTTCCAATAACATTACAGACATTAATATCTCTTCATGGCAATATTATTTGCTAGTTTACCCTCAAAGTTTATTTTCTCCCTCTTCATTATTATTTTGGTCATCTTTTGTTGACTTTTAAAACTTTCCCAATCCTTTGGCTTACCACTAATCTTTGCCACATTGTATGTCTTTTCTCTTAATTTGATACTATCCTTAATTTGATTAACCATGGTTGTTTTATCCACTTGCTAGAATCCTTCTTCCTCATTGGGATATGTCTTTGTTGTGAGTCATAAATTCTTTTCTTAAACATCTTCCATTGTTCATCAACCATTTTTTCTGCTAAACTCCTTTCCCAGTCCACTCCAGCCAACTCTGCCCTCATTCCTTTGTAATTACCCTTATTTAAGTTCAGTACAGTTGTTTCTGACACAAGTTTCTCACTCTCAAACTGAATACTAAATTCAACCATATTATGGTCACTGTTTCCTAAGGTATCTTTTACTCTGAGATCATTTATTAAACCTGCCTCATTACATAGTACCAGATCCACAATAGCCTGATCCTGGTTAGATCCACAACATATTTGAGAAAACTGTCCCAAATACACTCTATGAACTCTTGCTCATGCTACCTCTGCCAATTTGATTTTCCCAGTCTACATGAAGATTAAAATTGCCCATGATTAATGTACTGCCTTTTTTACATGCCCTCATTATCTCCTGATTTATTCTCTAGACTACTCCCACCAGCGTCTTCTTCCCCTTGTTATTTCTTACCTTCGTCCATATGGATTCTACATCTTCCAATCCAAGATCCTTTCTTGCTATCATACTTATTCTGTCTTGTACTAACAAAGCTACCCCACCAGCCTTTCCTTCCTGTCCTTTCAAAAAGTCTAATAGACCTGAATATTTAGCTCCCAGCTTTGATCTCCTTGTAACCACATCTCCATAATAGCTATAAAATCATACCCATTAACCTCTATTTGTGCCACTAATTCATTTTCTTTGTTCCAAATACTACATGCATTTAAGTAACGGGCCATTGATTTTGCCTTTTTACTATTTTTCCCCGCTTTGACCTTATTTGCTGCTTTTTTTAATGTCTACCTTTAACTTAGTTAAGTTTAGTTAACCATGGATGGTGGGCCTTCCTAATGGAATTTTTGTTTCTCATTGGGCTGTATATAATCTGTGTTCTGAAACATCCCCTTAAATGTCTGCCACTGAACCTCTGTTACCATATCTCTAAACCTCAGTTGCTAGTTCACTTTCGTGATTACCTGAAGGGTCATTCAGACTTGAAACATCAACTCTGTTTCTCTCTCCACAGATGCTGTCAGACCTGCTGAGTTTTCCAGCATTTCGTGTTTTTCTTTCAGATTTCCAGCACTGTATTATTTTGCTTTTACCTTGGATATTTACAATGATTGACAATAATTGTTCTAGAATTCAAATTTCACCATCTGCCATGGTAGGGTTCAAACCCAGGTCTCAAGAACACCGGTCCAGTGACAATACCACTACACCACTGCCATGAGAGTGATTGCCCTTAACATCAAGGCAGCATTTGATGAAGTGTGGCGGGAAGGAGCCCTACAAAACTGGAGTCAATGGGAATCAAGGGGAAAGCTCTCGACTGGTTGGAGTCATGCTCAGCACTAAGGAAGATGGTTGTGGTTGTTGGAGGTCAGTAATCTCAGTTCCAGAACACAGAACCATAGAACCATAGAAATGTTACAGCACAGAAGGAGGCCATTCGGCACATCTTGTCCATGCCAGCCCGAAGACACCCAGGTGCCCTTTCTAATCCCACCTTCCTGCACCCGGCCCATAGCCCTGCAGCTTACAGCACTTTAGGTGCAGATCCAGGTACTTTTTAAAAGAGTTTAAAGTTTCTGCCTCTACCACCAACTTGGGCAGTGAATTCCAGACACCCACTACCCTTTGCGTAAAGAAGTTCTTCCTCATGTCCCCCCTACACTTCTGCCACTTATCTTGAATCTATGTCCCCTGGTTCTAGAATTTTCCATCAAGAGAAGTAATTTTATCCTGTCCACTCTATCTATTGCCCTCACAATTTTGTACACCTCAGTCAAGTCACCTCTCAGCCTTCTTTGTTCCAGGGAAAATAACCCCAACCTATTCAATCCCACCTCTTGGCTACACTTTTCTAACTCTGGCAACATTCTTGTAAACCTCCTTTGCACTCTCTCCAGAGCTATTACGTCCTTCCTGTAATGTGGTGACCAGGACTGCACACAATACTCCAGTTGTGGCCTCACCAGTGTTTTATACAATTCCAACATTATATCCTTACTTTTATATTCTATACCTCTGCCACTGAAGGAGAGCATTCCATATGCCTTCTTTACAACCTTGTCTACTTGAACTGCTGCCTTCAGGGACCTGTGTACTTGTACGCCAAAATCTCTCACTTCATCTACCCGTCTTAGTATATTCCCATTTATTGTGTAATCCCTGTAACTGTTTGACCTCCCTAAATGTATGATCTCACACTTCTCTATGTTAAAATCCATCTGACACTTTACTACCCACTCCACCAACCCATCTATATTGTTTTGGAGATTATGGCTATCCTCTACACTATCCACTACTCGGCCAATCTTTGTGTCATCTGCAAATTTCCCAATTGTGCCCCCCACATCACAGCAGGAGTTTTGAAGGGTAGTGTCCTAGGCCCAACCATCTTCAGGTGCTTCATCAATGACCTTCCTTCCATCATAAGGTCAGAAATGGGGATGTTCGTTAATGATTGCACAATGTTCAGCACCATTCACGATTTCTCAGATACTGAAGCAGTCCATGTCCAAATGCAGCAAGACCTGGACAATATCCAGGCTTGGGCTGACAAGTAACATTTATGCCACACAAGTGTCAGGCAATGACCATCTCCAATAAGAAAGAATCCAACCACCTCCACTTGATATTCAATGGCATTATCATCACTGAATCCTGCACTATCAACATCCTGGGGGTTACCATTGACTAGGAACTGAACTGGACTCGCCATATATACACTAAGAGTCCTTAGACAGCACCTTCCAAACCCAAGACCACTGCCATCTAGAAAGACAAGGGCAGAAGATACATGGGAACGCCACCACCTGGAAGGTCCCCTCCAAGCCACTCACCATCCTTACCTGGAAATATATAACCGTTCCTTCACTGTTGCTGGGTCTGAATCCTAGAACATCCTCTCTAACAGCACTGTGGGTGTACCTACACCACATGGACTCCAGTGGCTCAAGAAGGCAGCTCACCACCACCTTCTCAAGGACAATTAGAGATGGGCAATAAATGCTGGCTGAGCCAGCAAAGCCCATATCCCTTGAAGGATGATAAAAAAATATATTTAACAAGAGCAGGGCAGAGGCTAGGAATGCTGCAGCGAGTAAATCACCTCCTGACTCCTCAAATTGTCCACCCATAATCACCTCTTGATTCCTCAAAGTATCTACAAGGCACAAGTCAGGGGTGTGATGGAATACCCTCCACTTGCCTGCTTGGGTGCAGCTTTAACAGCACTCAAGAAGCTTTACAGCACCCAGGACAAAGCAGCCTGCTTGATTGGCACCCCATCCTCAAACATTCACTCCCTACACCACCGATGCACGATGCCAGTCAAGTATATTACCTACAAGATGCACTGCAGGAGTTCACCAAGGCTTCTTCGACAGCACCTTCCAAACCCACGACCACTACCGTCTGGAAGGACAAGGGCAGCAGGTGGATAGGAACACCGCCACCTGGAAGTTGCCCTTCAAGCCACTCACCGTCCTGACTTGGAAATATATCGCCGTTCCTTCACTGTCGCTGAGTCAAAATGCTGGAACTCCCTCCCTAACAGCACTGTGGGTGTACCTACACCACATAGACTCCAGCAGTTCAAGAAGTCAACTCACCACCACCTTCTCAAGGGCAATTAGGGATGGGCAATAAATGCTGGCCTAGCCAGTAACTCCCACACCCTATGAACTATTAAAAAAAATTAATGGCCTCTTGATTTGCCTTGATCTTCAAGTGGAAACATCTTCTCTTCAAGTTGTGCTTCAGAAACTTGTGCATAAAAATCTAGCTGACATACCAGTGCAGTACTGGGGGAGTGCTACACTTCTGGAATTGCTGTATTTCAGATGAGGCATCAAACCAATGCCCTCTCAGGGGGTCTACACCACATGGACTGCAGCGGTTCAAGAAGGCAGCTCACCACCACCTTCTGATGGGCAATTAGCAATGGGCAATAAATGCTGGCCCAGCCAGTGATGCCCACATCCCATGAATGATTTAAAAAAAAAAACAAACTGCATCACATTAGCTACTTGAAAAGTCACAGGCTCTGAATTCCACCATGGAGTCTTTTTTTTGCTTAAATGGATGAATGAGGAGTTGGCTGACATTGAGCTTGGTGATGTCAAACTGAGGTGCCACAGCACCACCACTGTTGGGAGGGTGTAATTACAGTATAATGAGTTTAAATTGTTTTTCTTTCTGCTCAAATTGCATTATTTGGAGATAAACCAAAGAACGTTTTCTACAAGTACACTTCAATAATCCACCACTATATAGCTTAATCAAACCCATTCAAGCTTATGACAAAATACTGGAGAGAAAAACAGGGTTAACGTTTCGAGTCTGTAAGAAGAGTCACACGGACTTGAAATGTTAACTCTGTCTTTCTCTCCACAGGTGCTGTCAGACCTGCTGAGTTTTTCCAGCATTTTTTGTCTTTGTTTCCGTTCAAGTTTACGCTGGTATAATCAATTACATAATTGGTTGGTGTGAAAAGTGGACAGGCTACAAACATGAGTTAAACATGCACTGAGCTTTACAGAGTCAAGCAGCAAGGGATAGACAGTTCAGGTGTTCAGCTGCTGTCTTTACCCAAGGAGTGCTTGTCAAATAAGTGCTCAGCCATTCTGCTTTCAGGAACACCCAATCTCTGCAGGTTGTTACATGGTCACCTAATAGCTTGACCTTTTCATCCAGGTAGTGGGTCTCCAGGAAGTCACAGAGATGTGGGTCTGTAGCCAGTTTATGCAATTCTAAAAGCGATTGGTTTACACTCCTCCAGCTCCAAAGAAGGTACTATTGCACCCATTCATCACAATCTGCTCTGTTGATATCCTGGATTAAAATGTGCCCTCCTTATGGGGTATGAGTGAAAAGGCCAGCAGGAAAAAGAAGGTATAATGACAGAAACCAAACATGTGTATGAGAACTGAGTGTGAAAATGGTTAGGGGGGGACAGGTAGGTAGGATGGGAAGCATGAAAGTTGGTGATGCCTTCAAACACACACAGCCAAAGAAATTAGTGGAAGAGAAAATTCAGTCAACACTGGAACCATGTCCGCACCACAAGCAGCAGCTCACTTGTCTCTCCATTGCCACAAATGCTGGCACAGCCATTCTGTATTGCCAACTTCAGGTAAGATTGATAGTGCCAGCTTGTCAACACTTGCAGAGGAGATGGGAAAAGCACTGGTGCACTCTATTGTGCAGCACTCGGCCAGCACAGCTGAGGGCGACACATTCACTATTTCAGGATGAAAACTCAACAATCTTTGTCATGCCAGGATCGCACCCTCTTTTGCTCCAATACTGTCACATAGCCCGTTCTGCAAGTTAAAGAGAAAGCAGTTAATGTGTCCATGTCAGCTATGGCTTACTTTGCAGCATTCTTATCACTGAATCACAAGGTTCTGATTCAAGTTCTAGAGCAGGACTTGAGCATAAAATTAAGGTTGACACTCTAGTGCTGTCCAGGGGGTTACTGCACTGTTAGAGATGTTCTCTTCCAGGTGGAATGTTATACCAAGGCCTTATCTGCTTGCCTGGATTGGTGTAAAAGATCCCATGATGCTATTTTGAAGAAGAGCAAAGGGTGTTGTTGTCTAGCCCTCAATCAACACCAAAGAAAGCAGATGATCACACTGTCACATAACTGCCATGCCAATGTTGCTGTCCGTAAGTTGGCTGCTGCATTTCCTACATCATACAGTGCCTACAATTCAAATAAAGTACTTCATTGGCAGTAAAGCACTTTGAGACGTCCAGAAAAACATTGTGTAAATGCAAACCCTTTTGCTGTGAAGGAGACTGGAGCCTAATTGGTTTGACTGTGAGATACTGGAGAGTAAATGTGAGGGGCTGGGTGGGTTTGGGATACAAAAGGGGCAGGGTCATGGGACCAGGGAGAGAAGGTCGTGAACAGGTGGTACGGAATGCAGAGAGAGGGAAAAGATAGAAATTTTGGAAAGGGAATTGAGGGTATAGCATGGGTTTTCTATATTATTTCACAGGATGCACATAAATGCCAGTCTAATGATGACCATGAAACCATTGTCAATTGTTTTAAAAACACATCTGGTTCACTAATGCCCTTTAGGGAAGGAAATCTTCTGTCCTTACCTGGCCTACATGTGATTCCAGACCTCCAGCAATGTGGTTGACTTTTAAATGCCCTTTGAACTAGGGCAGCTAAGAAAGAGTAATAAATGCTGGCCTGGCCAGTGACATCCACATCCCATGAGCGAAAAAAATAAATTATTGCCCATCCCTAGTTGCCCTTGAGAGAGTGTTGGTGAGCTGTCTTGTACCACTGCAGTCCATGTGGTGTAGGCGCACCCACAGTGCTGTTAGGGAGGGAGTTCCAGGATTTTGACCCAGCAACAGTGAAGGAACAGCAATACAGTTCTAAGTCAGGATGGTGTGTGGCTTGGAGGGGAGCTTGCAGATGATGCCCTTGGCCTTCTAGGCAGTAGAGATCGCGGGTTTGGAAAGTGCTGTCGAAGGAGCCTTGGCGAGTTTCTGCAGCACATCTTGCATATAGTACACACTATTGCCACAGTACCTCAGTGGTGGAGGGAGTGAATGTTTAAGGTGATGGATGGCATATCAATCAAGTGGGCTGCTTTGCCCTGGATGGTAGCGAGCTCCTTGTGTGTGGTTGGAGCTGTATTCATCCAGGCAAGTGGAAAGTATTCCCTCACTCCTGGCTTGTGCCTTGTAGACGGTGGACAGGTTTTGGGGAATCAGGAGGTGAGTCACTCGTCACAGGATTCCCAGCCTCTGACCTGTTCTTGTAGCTACAGTATTTACATAGCTAGTTCAGTTCAGTTTCTGGGCAATGGTAACCCCCAGGATGTTGATAGTGGGTGATTCAGTGATGGTAATGCCATTGAATATCAAGTGGAGATGGTTCGATTCCCTAATGTTGGGGGTAGTCATCTCTTGGCACTTGTGTGGCGCAAATGTTGCTTGCCATTTAACACCTCAAACCTGAATGTTGTCCAAGTCTTGCTGCATATATGCCTTGACTGCGTCGGTATCTGAGGAGTCGTGAATAGTGCTGAACATTGTGCAATCATCAGTGAACATCCCCACTTCTGACCTTATGGTGGAGGGAAGGTCATTGATGAAGCAGCTGAGGATGGTTGGGCCTAGGACACTACTCCTGCAGTGATGTCCTGGGACTGAGATAATTGATCTCTAACAACCAATGAGATTGCCAGACAGGATAAGGGACAGGTGCTTTGGAATTGGAGAGATGCTTTGGATAAGGCGTTTTTGAATAGGGTAGAGGGGGTATGGTTAGGTTGATATAGGATTGGGGACAGACAGTATGGGACCGTGGTGCAGGCAATAAGTGGAGAGGGTATGGGATGATGCTCAGGAGAAAGAGCACGAGAGCGGGAATTATTGTTTGGATCTTTCACATGCATGATGGGCTGAATAGCCTGCTGTGCTGTATGATTTGTATTGTTCCTCATACTCAGTTGGAAAGAGCCGTTGAAGGGTTGGCTGCGGGGTTGGTGGTGAGAAGGATGGGGGATGGGGAGATGGTCTTCAGTCAGAATTACTAAAAGCCTTCTCACTGGGACAAGCTGCTGTTGCAGTAAGATTGTTGCCATAGGGCAAAAGCAAAGAAGCCGAGAAACGCAGGGAGCGGAACTAAAAGGCTGCAACATTCACAAACCATTTGAGCATTAAAGTACTGAGGCGCTACATATTGCAAGCACCATCTGATCATTTCAATAATGGGCCTGAGCTTCAGGCAGACATATGGGAAAGCAGGCAAGCACAAAAATAGATGGATCAAAGCCATAGACATTTCACTATAGAAGGGAACCATTTGGCCAATTGCATCAGCTACTTAGACACCATTTCCCTGTGCCATTTAACCTAGTATTCTTATTTACTTTGAGGATGTGGGAAATGTTTGAATAGCCAGTTCATTATGCATGCCTCATATTTGTGCAACTGAGTGGCTATTTAGGACATTAACAATCAATGTATATTGTGGCATAGCGTAACAAATAGAACAGAGTATGAATGCTACAACAGATTCCTTTCCTTATAGGCCATTAGTCAACTAGTTGGGCTCACAGGATGATACGTTGGATTTTATAGTGGATTTCCCTCACCCGAGCTGACAGAGAAAGACCAACTTTATGGAGATCAATTTCATAATGTGGGCCTTAAACTCAACTTTCAACAGCCCCTCAAGCCTGTTTTTTTTCATTCAGTTAGTTCATGCTTGACTTGAATCTCAACTCCATTTGCTCACTTTGGTTTCTATAACCTTTACCTCTCCTGCCTAACAAAATTCTATTAATCTCAGCTTTGAAATTTTCAACTGATCCCAGCCACTGCAACCTTTTTGGGGAGAATGAGTTCCAAATTTTCACAGCCTAAGAAGTGCTTCCTGATGTCACTTTGAATGGCCCAGCTCTTATATTCAGGTGGTGCGCCCTTGTTCTGGACTCCCTCCATCAGAGGAAATAGTTTCTGCCTATTTACCTTATCAAATCCCAAAGGAACATGTACCATAATTAATCTCACCTCCATGTACAGCTTTCATTTCATATTGGTGAGGTCACACCTGGAGTACAGTGTGCAGTTTGCTGTCCTTATATAAGGAAGGATACATTTGTTCTGGAGTGATTAGAATGAAGTTCATTAGATTGGTTCCTTGGGTGAGGGGATTGACCTATCAGGAGAGATTGAGTATACTACGAGCATATGAATGTACGAATTAGGAGCAGGAGTAGACCATTCAGCCCCTTGAGCCTGCTCCGCCATTCATTAAGAGCATGGCTGATCTGATTATAATCTCATACCCACATTCCCACCTACCCCTGATAACCTTTGACCCCCTTGTTAGTCAAGAATCTATTTACCCCTGCCTTCAAGATATTCAATGACCCTGTTTCCACCACTCTCTGCGGAAGAGCGTTCCAAAAACGTACGACCCCAGAGAGAAAAAAATCTTCTTATCTCAGTCCTAAATGGGGGATCCCTTATTTTTAAACTGTGTCCCATGGTTCTATTCTCTACCACAAAGGGAAACATCCTTTCAGCATCCACCTTGTCAAGTACCCTCAGGATCCTATATGTTTCAACCAGATCATCTTTCATTCTTCTGAACTCCAATGGGTACAGGCCCAAAATGTCCACCCTTTCCTCATAATATAAACACCCCGATCCCAGGCCTAAATTCCCTGCAGATTAGAAGAAAGAGTGGATATCTAACTGAAACATTTAAAATTCTGAAGGGGCTTGACAAGTCAGATCTTGAGAAAATGTTTCCCCTGGCTGGGGAATCTAGAACACTTGATCACAGTCTCAGAATAAGGAGTTGGCAATTTAGGACTGAGATGAGGAGAAATTTCTTCTCTCAGAGAGTCATGAATCTTTAGAATTGTTTATCCTCCAGAGCTGTGGATACTCAGTCAATGAACATATTCAAAGCAGAGATCGACATATTTTGGCTATAAAGGGAATTAAGGATTTGAGATAATGCGCAAAGTGGAGTTCAGGTAGAAGAACATACGAACAAAGCATACGAACATATGAAGTAGGAGTAGGAGTAGGCCACTCATCCCCTCGAACCTGCTCCACCATTCGCTAAGATCATGGCTGATCTGATTGTAACCTCAACCCTATATTCCCGCCTACCCCCAATAACCTTTCACCTATTGCTTATCAAGGATCTATCTAGCTCTTCCTTAAAAGTATTCAAAGGCTCTGCTTCGACCACCTTTTGAGGAAGAGAGTTCCAAAGACTCATGGCCCTCTGAGAGAAAAAAAATTCTCCTCAGCCCTGTCTTAAATGGGTGACCCCTTATTTTTAAACAGTGACCCCTAGTTCTAGCTTTCCCCACAAGAGGAAACATCCTTCCCTCATCCATCCTGCCAAGACCCCTCAGGATCTTATATTCTTCAATCAAGTTGCCTCTTACTTTTCTAAGCTCCAGCATATACAAGCCTAGTCTATCCAACCTTTCCTCATACGACACCTGCCCATTCCTTGTATTAGTCTAGTAAATCTTCTCTGATTTGCTTCTAACATATTTAAATCCTTCCTTAAATAAGGAGACCAATACCCTACACAGTATTCCAGATGTGGTCTTGAACAACCAAAGCATAACCTCACTACTTTCGTATTCAATTCTCCTCATGATAAATGGTGACATTCTATTAGCTTTCCTAATTACTTGTTGTGCCTGGATACTAGGCTTTTGCAATTCATGCACTAGGACACTCTGAATATCAGAGCCCATGCAATAATAAGCTTCCTTTTAATTCTTCCTGCCAAAATGATTTTTTCACATTTGCCCACAGTATATTCCATTTGCCAGATCTTTGCCCATTCACTTAACCTCCCTAAATCCTTTCCTGGTCTCCTTATGTCCTCTTAGCAACTTACTTTCCTACTTATCTTTGTGTCATCAGCAAATTTAGCAACTATGCCTTCAGTCCCTTCATCTAAGTCATTTGTATGATTTGTCAAAAGTTGAGGTCCCAGCACTGATCCCTGTGGCACACCACTCGTTACATCCCACCAACCAGAAAGTGATTCATTTATGTCTCCTCTCTGTTTTCTGTTAGTTAGCCAATCTTCTATCTGTGCCATCAGGTCCCCCACTACACGATGAGCTTCTATTTTCTGCAATAACCTTTGGTGCAACATTTTATTAAATGCCTTCTGGAAATCTAAGTACAGTACATCCACCAGTTCCCCTTCATCCACAGCATTTGTTACTTTTTCAAAGAACTCCAATAAACCTGATTTCCTTTTCACAAAACCATGTTGACTGTCTAATTGCCTTGACTTTTTCTAAGTGCCCTGCTACAACATCTTTAATAATGACTTCTAACACTTTCCCTATGACAGATGTTAAGTTAACTGGCCTGTAGTTTCCTGCTTTCTGTCTCCCTCCCTTTTTGAATAAAGGAGTTACATTCACTATTTTCCAATCGAAAAGAAGCTCCCCCAAATCTAGTGAATTTTGGAAAATTAAAACCAACGCATCAACTATCTCACTAGCCACTTCCTTTAAGTCCCGAGGGTGAAGTCCATCAGGATCCAAGAATTTGTCAGCTCGCAGCTCCAACTATTTGCTCGTACCACTTCCCTGCTGCTTGTAATATTCCTGAGTTCGTCCCTCCCTTCCATTTCTTGATTCACAGTTATTTCTGGTATGTTACTTGTATCCTCTATAATGAAGACCAATGCAAAATACCTGTCCAACTGAACGGCACAGCAGACTCAAAGGGCCAAGTGAACTACTCCTCCTGTTGCATATGTTGTCATTTTCAAGCTAGAATATGAAAAGCTCTCCCCGCTCATGTGTTGGGCGAGGAGAGTTGAATGGTTAAAGTAATTGAGGCAACTTGGACCATCCTTTCCTTAAAGGGATGAGTCATCTTGTCACTGCAGGGCATTCCACTGGGCCATATGGCTGAGAGATACTAACCTCCCTGCTCCTACTGAGGCACATAGGTGACCAGGCAGCTCAGGGACTTGCTGAGCTCCTAAACAGCTGCTGATTTTTTTTTGAACAAGCTAGACTCTGCCTGTCATCACTCCTTGGGGGTTTTCTCAAGCAGGAATCTGTCAACACGGGAAATAAATCAATGTTTCCAAAATAATTGAACAGTACAGAGTGTAGCCACTGTCTGTTCTGGTCTGGTAGGGTATTACTTTGATTTGCTAGATTAGATAGAGTGAAACAATTTCCTCTGGTGTGAGAGTCCTTCTAGGACAAGGAAGACATATCATTGAAATTAGAGCCAGGCCATTTTGGGGATGATGTCAAGAAGCATTTCTTCATATTCAGGGTAGTGGAAATCTTAAATTCTCTCCCACAAAAAGCAGCTAATTGAAAATTTCAAAACTGAGACTGCGAGATTCTTGTTGGGTTTTAAAGGCTACAAAACCAAGGCAAGAGAATAGAGTTGAAATGCAGGTCAGACATGATTTGAAAGAACGTTGGAAAGGGTTTGAGGGACTGAATGATTTCCTCCTGTTCCTACTTTCCAATGTGTAATTCCTGACATCTTTGGATGGCTTCCATATATTAGTCACGCCTTTTGTTGACATGAGATGAAAGGAACTGGAGAGACAAAGAACAAATGTAACAAGTGAATAAACAAGGGGCCCGAGGTGACTCAGAACAAGACACTGCCGGTTATGCAGGTATAGCATGTGCTGATGCCCATTGGCATTAGTGAATCAATGGAGAACACGTCATTTGCATGGCACTGGTCAATGAACATGACCATGCCCCCAGGGCCTGCCTGCCCCACTGCAGTCCCCATCTCTGTCTTCCACCCATTTCCAAAAGATGCGTGTCCATAAACTGGACCCCACCTTAGCACAATTGGAGGTTCATTTGGCCTATCAGCCTACAGAGATACACTAGACTTGTTTCATTCTTTCACAGGACATGGGCATCACTGGCTAAACCAGCATTTTTATTGCCCATCCCTAATTGCCCTTGAGAAGGTGGTGGTGAGCTGCCTTCTTGAACCGCTGCAGCACTTGTGATGCAAATTTTTTTTTGTGGGTACACCCGCAATGATTTAGGGAGGGAGTTCCAGGGTTTTGACCCAGCAGCAGTGAAGGAAAGGTGATATTGTTCCAAGTCAGGGTGGTGATATTCCCACCTATCTACTGCCCTTGTCCATCTAGGTGGTAGAGGTTGCGGGTTTGGACAGTGCTTTCGAAATGATCCCCTACCCTGGCTCCAAGCTCCCCTGATATAACCCTTTCCCTGCAAGGGGTGAGAGGACAGGCCAAATTCCACCCCTCACAAGCCGTGTCAGAAACCTCCAGAAACAGTGGAGATCTGTTACATCCCCCTGGTGATTTTGGGGTTCACGCTTTCTGAAACTCTTACTTTAATGACGTATCAGTGACTGTAAACTAGCAAAAAACATTTAAAATGGACTGTAAAAGCTTCTATAGATACATGAAAGGAAACATTTGGCTAAGACAAACGTGGGTCCATTACAGGCAGAGCCAGAAGAATTTATAATGGGGTATAGAGAAATGGCAGAGAAGCTAAATGATCACTTTGTGTCTGTCTTCACTGAGGAAGATACAAGAAATTTCCCAGAATTAGAGATCCAGGGGACTAGGAAGAATGGGGAATTAAAGGGAGTCAGTATTAGTAAGGAGGCTGTACTGGAGAAATTAATGGGATTGAGGGTTACTAAGTCCCTGGGACCTGATATTCTGCACTCCAGAGGTCTAAAGGATTTAGCTATGGAGATAGTGCGCACATTGGTGTTCATCTTCCAAAATTCCAAAGATCCTGGAATGGTTCCTGCAAATTGGAAGGTAGCAAATGTCAGCCCACGCTTTAAGAAGGGAGGGAGAGAGAATATAGGGAATTACAGACCTGGTAGCCTTACAACAATAGTAGGGAAAATACTGGAATCTATTCTAAAGGATGTGATAAATGGACACCAGGATATTATTGATCTGATTGGGCATAGTCAACATGGATTTAGGAATGGGAAATCATGTCTGACAAATCTGTTGGAGTTTTTTTGAGGATGTTACTAACAAAATTGATAAAGGGGAGTCGGTGGACATATTATACTTGGATTTTCAGAAGCCTTTTGATAAGGTTCCCCACAGGAAGTTGGTTTGCAAAATTAAAACACATGGGAATAGGAGGAAATATACTGGCATGGATTAAGGATTGGTTAACAGGCAGAAAACAGAGAGTAGGAATAAATGGGTCATTCCCGTTTTGTTAGACTGTGACTAGTGGGGCACCACAAGGATCAGTACTTGGGCCCCAGATGTTCATAATATATATCAATGATTTGGATGTGGGGACCAAATGTAATATTTCTAAGTTTGCATTGACACAAAGCTAGGTGGGAATATGTGTTGTGAGGAAGATGCAAAGCGGCTTCAAGAGGAATTGGACAAACTTAGTGAGTGAGCAAAACATGGCAGATGGAATATAATGTGGAAAAATGTGAGGCTATCCGCTTTGGTAGGAGGAACAGATGTGCAGAGTATTTCTTAGATGGTAAGAGATTAGAAAGTGTAGATCTACAAAAAGACCAGGGTGCCCTTGTCCATAAGTCACTGACAGCTAACATGTAAGTGCAGCAGGCAATTAGGAAGGTTAATGGAATGTTAGTCTTTATCGCAAGAGGATTTGAGTGCAGGAGTAGTGAAGTCTTGCTTCAATTGTATAGAACCTTGGTTAGTTTGCTTTAGAATACTATGTGCAGTTTTGGTCCCCTTATTTTAGGATTGCCATTGAGGGAGTGCAATGAATGTTCACCAAACTTGTTCCCATGTTGACAGGACTGTCCTATGAAGAAAGATTGGGGAAACTGGGCCTGTATTTTTCAGAGTTTCGAAGAATGAGAGGTAGTCTCATTAAAACATCGAAAAAATACTTAAAAGGGTAGCCATGGTAGGTACAGGTAAGATGTTTCCCTGGGTTGGAGGAGTCGGGAACCAGAGAACACAATTTAAAAACATGGGGCAAGCCACTTAGGATTGAGATGAGGGGAAATTTTTTCACTCAGAGGGTTGTGAATCTTTGGAATTCTCTACCTCAGAGAGCTGTGGAAGCTCAGTTATGGGGTTAGTTTAAAGCAGAGATTGACAGATTTCTAAATACCAATGGCATAAGGGGATATGCGACATAAAAGGATATCAGTCATGATTGTATTGAATGGTGAAACATGGTCGATGGGCTGAATGGCCTACCAATGCTCCTGTGTTCTGATGTTAATAGTACCTGGTGAGCTGTGGCATTGCTGAAGCCATTATGCACCAAAGGTTGCTTCTTGGAGTCAATAAATGTTATTCTGTGCCCCTGAATCAGAAGATTAAGTGTTCAAGCCCCATTCTAAGGATTCTAGTGCATCATCTCGGCTGACATTCCAGTGCTGTACTGAAGGAGTGATACACTGTCAGAGGTGCCGTCCTTCAGACGAGATGTTAAGCCAAGGCTGTTTAGGCCCTCTCACGTAGATGCCAAAGATTTCATGATTCTATTTGAAGATAAGTAAGGAAGTTATTCCTGGTGTCCTGGCCAATATTTGTGACTAATCAGAATCAGTAAAAACAGATGATCAGGTCATTACCACAATGCTGTTTGTGGGAGCTTCCTGTGTGCATTTGACAACATTCTACATTTGCCGTAAAGGGCTTTGTGATGTCTGGAGGAGGTGAAAGGCTCCATGTAAATTCATTCTTTCAAACTCAAGTCAATGGAATAAGAAAAAAAAACATGATTCTATTAAACCAGAGTAGAACATTGTTGGGTGTCTGCATTGCCTTAATATCAATTCTGCAGACTCTTCATGTTCATTTCAGTTGGAACCCCAGGCAGATATTTGATCGAGGCAAATTTCACCCACAGCTCTGGGCTGGTTTCCAATCCATTTCCTAGAGATAAAGTAGAGCACTGTGGTTTGATATGCTGCCCATTTACATATCAGAAAATTGTATCACAATTATTTGAACCAGCTTCCCCAAAAGTCAGGTACCACATTTGAAAAGCTTGATCCTTGCCTGTTTAATCTCAACAATATTTTACACAGCAGAAAATACAGAGAAGTGTGAAATGATAATTTTTAAAAATTCATTCGGGGGTGTGGGCATTGCTGGCAAGGCCAGTGCTTATTGCCCATCCCTAACTGCCATTGAGAAGGCGGTGGTGAGCTGATTTATTGAACTACTGAAGTCCTTGTGCTGCAGGTATTCCCACAGTGCTGATAGGGAGGGAGTTCCAGGATTTTGACCCAGCGACAGTGAAGGAACTGCGATATATTTCAAAATCAGGGTAGTGAGTGACTTCTAGGTGGTGGTGTTCCCATGTATCTGCTGCCCCTGTCCTAGATGGTAGTGGTCGTAAGTTTGGAAGGTGCTGTTCAAGGAGTTGGTGAATTCTTGCTGTACATCTTGTAGATGGTACACACTGCTGCCACTGAGTCAGTGGTGGAGAGAGTGAATGTTTGTGGATGGGGAGCCAAACAAGTGGGCTGCTTTGCCTGCATAATGTCAAACTTCTTGAGTGTTGTTAAAGCTTCACTCATTCAGGCAAGAGGGGAGTATTTCATCACACTTGTAGATGGTGGACAGGCTTTGGGGAGTCAGGAGGTGAGTTACTCGCTGTAGGATTCCTAGCATCTGACCTGCTCTGGATAGTTCAGTTGAGTTTCTGGTCAATGGTAACCCCCAAGATGTTTATACTGAGTGATTCAGTGATGGCAATGTCATTGAATGTCAAGGGTGATGATTAGATTCACCCTTGTTAGAGATGGCCATTGCCTAGCACTTGTGTGGTGTGAATGTTACTTGTCACTCATCAGCCCAAGTCTGGATATTTCCCATGTCTTGCTGCATTTGGACATGGACTACTTCAGTATCTGAGGAGTTGCGAACATGCCCAAACATTATACAATTATCAGCGAACACCCCCACTTCTGACCTTATGATGGAAGGAAGGTCATTGATGAAGCAGCTGAAGATAGTTGGGCCAAGGACACTACCCTGAGGAACTCCTGCAGTGATGTCCTGGAAGTGAGATGATTGCCCTCCAACAACCACAACCATCTTCCTTTGTGTGAGGTATGACTCCAACCAGCAGAGAGTTTTCCCCCTGATTCCCACTGATTCCAATTTTGCAAGGGGTCGTTGATGCCACACTTGGTCAAATGCTGTCTTGATGTCAAGGCTAGTCACTCTCACCTCACACAGTTCAGCTCTTTTGTCCATGTTTGAACCAAGACTGTGATGAGGTCAGGAGCTGAGTGACATTGCCGGAACCCAAACTGAGCATCAGTGAGCAGGTTATTGCTAAGCCAGGACTGTTTGATAACACTATTGATGACCCCTTCCATCACTTTACTGATGATCAAGAGTAGACTGATGGGGCAGTAATTGGCCAGGTTGGATTTGTCCTGCTTTTTGTGTACAGGACATACCTGGGCAATTTTCCACATAACCTGATAGATATCAGTGTTGTAGCTGTACTGGAACAAATTGGTTCAGGATGCAGCAAGTCCTGGAGCAGAAGTCTTCAGTACTATTGCTGGAATATTGTCAGGGCCCATAGCCTTTGCAGTATCCAATACCTTCAGTTTCTTGATATCATGTGGAGTGGATCCAATTGGCTGAAGACTGGCACCTGTGATGCTGGGGACCTCCGGTGGAGGCCGAGATGGATCATCCACTCGGCACTTCTGGCTGAAGATTGTAGCAAATCCTTCAGCCTTATCTTTTGCATTGATATGCTGGCCTCCTCCATCATTGAGGATGGGGATATTTGTGGAGCCTCCTCCTCCTCCAGTGAGTTGTTTAATTGTCCACCACCATTCATGACTGGATGTGGCAGGGCTGAAGAGCTTAGATCCGATTTGCTGGTTGTGAGATCGCTTAGCTCTATCTATCAATTGCTGCTTATGTTGTTTGACACGCAAGTAGTCCTGTGTTATAGCTTCACCAGATTGATACCTCATTTTTAGGTATGCCTGGTGCTGTTGCTGGCATGCTCTCCTGCACTCTTCACTGAACCAGGGTTGATCCCCTGGCTTGATGGTAATGGTATAGTGAAGGAATATGCCAGGCCGTAAGGTTACAGATTGTGGCTGAGTACATTTCTGCTGCTATTGGATCCACAGAACCTCATCTGTGCCCATTCTTGAGTTGCTAGATCTGTTTGAAATCTTCGCCCGGTGGTATGGCCACGCAACATGCTGGAGGGTCTCCTCATTGTGCAGGTGGGACTTCGACTCCACAAGGACTATGCGGTGGTCACTCCTACAGATGCTGTCATGGACAGATGCATCTGAGGCAGGCAAGTTGGTGAGGATGAGGTCAAGTATGTCAACAGGGCTGAGCTTACTGTTGTCATTTC
This sequence comes from Carcharodon carcharias, assembly GCF_017639515.1. Classification (NCBI taxonomy): domain Eukaryota; kingdom Metazoa; phylum Chordata; class Chondrichthyes; order Lamniformes; family Lamnidae; genus Carcharodon; species Carcharodon carcharias. The sequence continues at coordinate 251,327,372 of NC_054467.1, read as the reverse complement.
TGGTGCCTAGGTCAATGCCAGTTGGTCTGTCCAGTTTTGTTCCTTATTGGCTTATTTTATGTTGTTTAATACAACTGAGTGGTTTGGTAGGCCATTTCAGTGGGTATTTTAAGGGTCAAACACATTTCTGTGGGTCTGGAGTCACATGTAGGTCAAACCAGGTAAGGACAGTTCATTTCCTTCTCTCAAGGACCTTAGACATCTGGTTCACTAATGTTTTTTAGGGAAGGAAATCTGGCGTCCTTGTCTGGCCTACCTGTGACTCCAGACTCACAGCAATGTGGTTGACTCTTAATTGCCCTCTGAAATGGCCTAGCAAACCACTCAGTTCAAGGGCAATTAGGGATGGGCAACAAATCCTGGCCATGCCAGTGACACCCACATCCTATTAAAGAATAAAAAAAGTCTAGGAGCTGGAGCTTCATTTGCCCAGAGTGGAATGAAGCTGGGAGTAAACTAAATAATTAAGGGCTCTAGATTTCTAAGCTGTTCCACAAGCACAGACTCAATTAAGGTCAATGTTATGATGTAGTGTGCCCATCTTAGTATGATGCGAGAGTACTTTCTTGATTCTTTCATGGGGTGTGGGTGTCGCTGGCAAGGCCAACACTTGTTGCTTATCCCAAAGTGCCCTTGAACTTAGTGACTTGCCTCACCATTTCAGAGGGCATTTAAGAGTCAACCACATTGCTATGGGTCTGGAGTCACATGTAGGTCAGACCAGGTAAGAATGGCAGATTTCCTTCCCTGAAGGACATTAGTGAACCAAATGCGTTTTTACAAAAATCAACAATGATTTCATGGTCACCATTACTGAGAATAGCTTTTCGACTTGGCTGATTGGTGTCTATGTTATTTTTCCTGTCTATTAATTTCAAACATACACAACTAAATCACACTAGCCTCAAAACTAATGCCCTGAGCAGAGAACTTGAATTTCCCATACCTCATCCCATTGCAAAATGATAATTGTACATAGCAATACAGGATTTGATAGATGGAAGGAACACCAAGGTTCATCTATTTTGCCTTCTAGCATTCTGGCAGTCACCCAATAGATCAATAATGGAGTTGTTGGCTAATCACAGTCATCAATCTCTATAAATTAGTCTACGTTTGAGGAAAACCCAGTGGTGGTGAACCATATGTCTAAAGTCACCTCTTCCTTCCAAGCTTGTTGCATTCACCAGCTGTCATACCTCAAGTTACTCATATACTGTATCCAAAAAATGTTCTTTTCTAAAATAAACCTATCTAATTTCCATTTCAATGAATCAGTACTAACAGCTTCCACCATCCCCCTCAGGAACATGTTTCATGAATTGACCAGTTGCTCACTAAAATATTGTTTTCACAGGTTAGATTTGAATGCACCTCCTTCAAGTGCAGGCCCAGTCCTCTGGTTCAACTGTTCTGAAAAAGGCGAAAGAGCTTGTCATGGTCTACATTATGTCAATGCTTTAGAATCCTAAAAGCAGCAATCACCTCTCAACCTTCTCTATTCCAGGGTGAACATACCTAATTCACCTAACTGCTCCTCATAAGAGCAAGTCAGAAGCTGGGAATTCTGCAGAGAGTAACTCATCTCCTGACTCCCCAAAGCCTGTCCACAAGATGCACTCCAGCAACTTTCCAAGGCTTCTTTGAGAGCGCCTTCCAAACCCACAACCACTACCGCCTAGGACAAGAGCAGCAGATGCATGGGAAAACCACTGGAAGTTCCCCTTCAAGCCACTCATCATCTTGACTTGGTAATATATCACTGTCCCTTCACTGTCGCTGGGTCCAAATCCTGGAACTCCCTCCCTAACAGCACTGTGGGTGTACCTACATCACATTGACTGTAGCAGTTCAAGAAGGCAGCTCACCATCTTCTCAAGGGCAATTAGGGCTGGGCAATAAATGCTGGTCTAGCCAGTGACACTTACATACCATGAACAAATAAAAAAGAAAATCACTCAGTCCTTCAATTGTTCTCATTACTTACTTCTGTATTATATCAATAACTGCACTGTCATTTCTGGAGTGTTGCGATCAGACTGCACACGGTATTCTAAGTGCAGAAAGTGATAAGATTACCTCGCCATTTCAGATTGATACTGACCTTTAGGAACATTTGATTTGTTTTATTCTCTGCTGCCTGAGTATTCAATCTGTCACTGTAACTGTTCCCAAGGTAACACAATATCTATTTTGACAGTGCACTAATAATCATTTTAAAGGCGTGTTTATTTTCAGCATTAATATTGTCATGAGGAGTTAATCATATTTAAAACAAAGGCGACAACCATAGATATGGTAGACACATTCTACCTGTAATGTACCGGATTAGCAATCCACAAGTGTGGACTAATAATGCAGAGAACTTGAATTCCAATCTGTTTTTGTGAATTTGAATTCAGTCTTTAGAGATTTGGCTGACAGACTCAATAAAGGTCAATGTTATGATGTGATGTGCTCAGCATACAGCCTGACATGATGTGAGAGTATAAAGTGACGATGAAACTACTGGATTGTCCTTAAAAAACCCAATTGGATTCACTAAATGCTCTTTAAAGTAGGCAGGCTGCCATCTTTAGCAGTCTGGGCCTATGTGTGACTCCAGTCCCACATCAATGGTGTTGTCTCTTAACTGCCCTTTGAATGGCATCCATTCAGTTGCATGAAATCATTATGAAGAATGTATGGGTTCAAGAAGAAAGTGAACCATTATCCTTTTCAAAGCAACCAGGGATAAAAGAATAGGACAGCACGTTAACTGTAGCAAGCTCTCACGTTTGATCCCTCCTCAATTAAATCTCTGAAAGGATGTGGTCACAACTGTAACAGTATAGAGACCTGGCATCACTAGTCTTCCCTCCTATTTTCCTTTATTTTCTTCCCGAGAACTTGGTCCCAATGAGCTCACATTAACCACACTGACCCAGCCCCCCTCCCTATACATTGTAACAATTCACAAGAGACCAAGAGACAGCTAAGGCACATTTGGGTTGGGGGGGTGTGGGGGGGGGGTGGGGGAGGAGGTGAGTTGCGTTGGGGGTTGGGGGGGTGGGGGGGCGGTGGTTGAGTTCTCCATGTTGCAAACCAATGCAAATTTTGCCAGCTCATTTGCTTAATTATTCCCCGGTCCAAGTACATACTTGTTTGGATCAGCATAGCATCTTGCTGATGGGAATGGATAATGGAATGCCATTGAAATAGCAGTGATTAACTGTTCTATTAGTTCTTCTATTTCAGTGTATGATTCAAGATCGAGGAGGTCTTGTGGTGCAGTGGGTAGCATCCTTGCCTTTGAGCCAGGAGCTCTGAGTTCAATTCCCACTTGAGGACTTGATGGTCAAGGAAGGCACATTCACAATGTGGCTGAAAAGGTTGAGGATCAGCTTGTAAAAATCCTTCCAGTGTATGCCAATGGAAAGAGCAGGAGAGATTCCTGGTCAGCCATGTGATGGAAAGAAATTGGAGCCTCTACCATCACTATCCATAGTTCCAGGCTACAACTTGGATGTTAAAGTGTATATTGCTGAAGCAGTTTAAACTCCTTGGGGCCTTAGTTGGCTGAATGGCCAGTGTGTATCAGACTGATGTCAACAGCATGGGGTTCCATCCCCATTCCAAGTGGAATGGAGTCAGGATCTATCTCCTCTGTTATCATAGTTGTGGGTCTTAGAGGGGATTGTTCATATTCTGTACTTATAGATAATGCTAGAGGCAAGATTGTTGGTAAACTTTACCTTTCATTGAACTTTGTACTATACAGTCTTAGCATGAGGATCTACCTAGAACTATCTCTCTCCATGCTCTGCTGTCCTGTGATCTTACATCACTGATGATGTAGACTCAAAATTAAGCCTTGTTACTATATCTCCTGTCTTACCTGTGGTGGTGGTCATGGCACTGTGGGTCAAAGCTGCCTTCAGGTGGAGAATTCAAGAGTCTGAGTGTAGAAATATATTTAAATAGCAAGGATCAAAGCATGAATTTAAAATACAAGTCAATCTCACTGCGAGGATGAATTGTTGAATAAACCCAGATTGTTTCAATGCTGTGTAACAAAGAAATGTTTGGATTTGTAACTTTCCACTGTGAAACTAAACTGATCAGCCTCGATTATAATGGACAATGGAAATATGTGGGGCCTTAATCAAAAGCTTTTCACAGGGGCCCCTGTAAGGCAAGTAAGCCCCTGGATGTTACAACTTCCTTTAAGAAGAGGAGATTTCAGCAGCTCACTGGATTCCATTAATTGAAAGAATGGTTTGCATTTCCATTGTGCCTTCATGATGTCCCAAAGTACCATACAGTGAATTAAGTATTTTTTATTATCGTAATGCCCGAAATATGGTGGTCAATTTGTACACAGCAAGATCCCACAACCATCAGTGTGATAATAACCCGCCATGACTCAGATGGTCACGAGTTAGAAGGTTGTGAGTACAAGTCCCACTTCAGGACTGGCAGAAGCACAAGAATAAAAGCTGACACCCCCAGCGGAGTACTGAGGGAGTGCTGCGCTCTCAGAGATGCTGTCTTTTGGTAAGATGTTAAACTGAGAACCTGTTTGCCCCCTCAGGCGGATGTGACACTAATTTGGAGAAGAGCAGTCGTGTCCTCCTCAGCATCTTGACCAATGTTTATCCCTCAATCAACACCACAAACACAGGTTATTTGGTCATTATCACATTGTTGTTTGTGGGAGCTAGCTGTGTGCAAACCTGCTACTGTGTTTTCTACATTGCAGAAGTGACGAGACTTCAAAATGCTCTATTGGCTGTAAAACACTTTCTGATGCCTGGTAGCCATGAAAGGTGCCATAGAGATGAAAGTCTTTCTTTGTTTCCACAAACTGTTTTTCAGATGAGCTGACGAACATTGGGCAGGGCACCTGGGGAGAATTCTTTGAATAACATCTTGGAATCTTTTGCATCCACCTGAAAGTTCTGATGAAGAGTCATATGGACTCAAATCGTTAACTTGTTCCTCTCCACAGATGTTGTCAGACCTGCTGAGTTTTTCCAGCTATTTTTATTTTTGAGAGGGCACAATGTTTAATGTCTCATCCAAAAGGCAGCAACTCTGACAGTGCAGCACTCCCTCGATACTGCACTTTCAGCCTGGATCATGTCGTCAAGCCCCTGGGGTGTGACTTGAACTCACAACTTGGGTGCTACCGCTGATCCACAGCTGTCTGCCCAAGTATACACTTCTGCAGGCCTTATCAGCCCTCAGGCATCTCAACCAAGTGGCTATTTTTCATGTGGGCTGGACTGTAAAAATCCAACCTTCCCTTTACACGAAGTGTACTTGCGGCTAGGAAGTCCCTGGGTAGTGATGAGCAGCTCTAAGGCACTGCATCAAATTCTGTCTTTTTTCCTTTCAGTCCCAAGGGGGTTTTTGTGTTACAAATTGAAACTGCAGGCAGTGATCGAGGACAGCCAAGCGCACTGCACAGACAGGACGTGTGATCTGAGAACAAATGGCTCTGTGTAATCCTACAGTGCTTTTCAAATATTGCATTGAGCTTAGAAGCAGTCTCATGATACAAACACTGTGACAGTGCCAGAAATCTGAAACATAAAGACAAGCCTGCGACAAAAAGCTGTAAACAACAGGTTGGTGCAGCATCTGCAAGAGAGAAAAGATTTACATTTCTATAGTGCCTTTAATGACCTCAATATGTCCCCAAGCCAATTAAGTAATTTTTGAAGAGTGAAATTTTACAGTTCCCTCACCCACGGGTTGAAGGTGGGGAAGGCTTGTAAAATGCAGTGTGTGGTCTGCCTGCTACCTATCCACCCCCACCACCAGCCACCCCTGACTAGTCCCCCATTTTGTGGATGGCAGTCAAAGTGTTAGATGGCCCAGCCGCCTTTGGGGCTATTGAGGCCCATAAGTGGCTCATTAATGATCACTTCAAACTGCCTCCACTGCGACATTACCCACGTTGTTGGGGGGGGGAGGGGGTGGGGGGGAAGGGGGTGGTGGGGGGTGGGATGGGGGTGGTGGCGGGTGCCCTATCAGGTGGATTGTCCAGCAGCTTTTACTGCATGGGCTGGTGTCGGGGAAAGTGGGGGGACTGCCTTTGGGAGCACCTGATGCTCACTGGAGGCATTCCCCCCAAGGTCATATCCCCCTGCCCCTTTAATTTCCCCACTGGGCCCCTCAAACCGTGCCCCCCAACCACCACCCCCCCCCCCCCCCGCCCCCTCCTCCCCCCACCATGCCCCTTATGCCCCTCGCTGGGGCCTGTCAGCCAATACCCCGGGCTTAGCTTCCTCCCCTTCAGGGTCTGCCTGTGGCCTCGAGGGCAGTTAGGGATAGGCAATCAGCGCTGACCTAACCAGCGACGCCCGTATTCCGTGAATGAATTTTAAAGAAAGTCCCAGCAGCGGCTACAGCTCAAACCTGGTGCTGCAAGAACTACAGAGCTGCTGGCCTTTTGGACTGGTTGGCAGCTTTCTAAGGTGAGGCTTCCTCCCCAGATGGGGGCTGAAGCCTCAACCTTATAACACCCCGTGGAGCATTGAATTGCAGCGAGGCAGCCGGGATCGGTGAAGTCGCGTTCCCCCGCCAACTGTTTGGATAGTGGGAGGGGAAATCCAGCCATCCGAAAAATCCTGCTGAAGTGTAGTTGCTGGCATGATGCAGGGGAAGCGGCAGCCAATTAGTACACAGCAAGCTCCCTCAAACAGCAAAGTGATGATGACTTGATATTTTTAATGCTGTTTAGGGAATAGATGTTGGCCAGGATAGTGAGGGAACTCAAATAATAACAGAAAATGCCCTAAAAACTCAGCAAGTCAGGCAATATCTGCTGAGAGAGAAACAGGATTAACATTTCGAGTCCCTGTGACTCTTCTTCAGAGCTAAAGAGAAGTAGAAATGTGATGGATTTTATACTGTTTAAGAGGGGGTGGAGCAGGTAGAGCAAAATAGAAGGTCATAATCTAAACTAGAAGAGTCATACGGACTCGAAACATTAACTCTGTTTCTCTTTCCACAGATGCTGTCAGACCTGCTCAGTTTTTCCAGAATTTTCTGTTTTTATTTCAGATTTCCAGCATTATTTTGCGAGAGAACTGCCTGCCCTTCTTTGAACGGTGTCATGGACTTTTAATATCTACCAGAATAGGAAGTCAGGGCCTTGCTTTACTGTCTTGTCCAGGCTTTAGGAGGTGAGTCTTTTGTCAGAATTGGTGCAGTCAGTGTGCAGGATGATATTAGTAACATGTTCTCACTCATTTTCTTTGTCTGTCACGAGAGGTATGAGGGATTACATTAAGGTGTGCTAATGTGTTTGTCATTAATATCGCACAATGCAACTTAAGCTTTAAACCTCCAAATTTCAACTTCATATCTGTGCTGTTAGTAAGCCCATCACTGTATCAATGACTGTCTCTGACCCACCTCACCTACGCCTCTGAAATCCTCATCTAAAACCCTGTGCCCTGTGACATAACACACACCAAATCCTGTTTCCCCATCACCCCTGTGCTCACTGAACTACACTGGCCCCTGGTTAAGCAATGCCTCAATTCTAAATTTATGTACTTCACGGACAATGAAGTACATAAAAACAGAAGAAATAGGAATAGGCGTAGGCCATTTGGCCCTGCAAGCCCGCTCCGTCATTGATCAAGATCAGGGCTGATCGTCTAATTCGACTCCACCTTCCCGTACTATCCCCATATCCCTTAGTTCCCCTAGTGCCCAAAAGCCTCTGTCTTGAATATTACCAATGGTTGAACATGTGCAACCCTCTGGGGTAGAGAGTCCCAAGGGCTCACAACTTTTTGAATGGAGAAATTTCTCCTCATCGTAGCCCTAAAGAGTTGACCCCTTACTTTGAGAGTATGACTGGGTGTTCTAGATTTCCCAGCCAGGGGAGACATTTTAACATCAACCCTACCAAGTCCCTTCTGAAGTTTCTATGTTTTGATTCGACTATAGTCCTAGTCTATTCAATCTCCTGCCATAGGACAACCCAATTTTCTCAAGAGCCAGACTAGTCATTGCACTCCCTCCAGGGCAACTATGCCCTTCCTTTGGTAAGGAGACCAAAACTGTACTCTTTACACTCCAGTCCCTTTGTAACAAAAGCTAACACACCATTTGCCTTCCTAATTGCTTTCTGTACCCGCATGCAAAGTTCCCTCTAAGCTATACAACTGTGCAGCAACTTGAATGTCCCACGCCAGCTGTGTATAAGTCATCCCCTCTAAATTACCACATGTGCTTGACCCCAGAAAAAATTTAAAGGGACTGCACACTTAAATCACTCATCCACTGCACAAAATAAAAATTAGAGGGTACATGGCCTGCATGGTAACTTTCTGTGATTCGTGGACAAGGACAACTAAGTTCCTTTGCATGCGATCATTTCATAAGGACAATAAGAGATAAGAAGAGGAATAGGCCACTTGAGCCTGCTCCGTCCTTCAATAAGATCACGGCTGATATGCTTGAGTTTGATTTCCACATTCCCATCTATTCCTGATAACTTATGATTCCCTTGCCTAACAAGAATCTATCTACGCCTGCCTTAAAAATATTCAGTGACTCTGCCTCCACCAGCTTCTGAGGTAGAGAGTTCCAAAGTCACATAGTCCTCTGAGAGAAAAAAAATTCTCCTCATCTCTGTCCTAAAAGGGCGCTCCCTAATTTTAGAACACTGCCCCCCTAGTTCTGGACTCACCCACAGGAAGAAAAACCCTCACAACGTCTATCTTGTCAAGGCCGTTCAGGATCTTGTATATTTCAATCAGTCACCCCTCACTCTTCTAAGCTCCAGTGGAAACAAGCCCAGTCTGTCCAACCTTTCCACAAAAGACAACCCACTCATTCCAGGTATCAATCTAGTAAACCTCCTTTGAACCGCCTCCAATGCATTTACATCCTTCCTTAAATAAGGAGACCAAAACTGCACACAATAATCGAGGTGCGGTCTCACCAATGCCCTGTATAACTGAAGCATAACGTCCTTATTTTTATGTTCAATCCCTCTCATAATAAAGGATAGCATTCCATTAGACTTCTTAATTGCTTGCTGTATCTGCATATTAACTTTTTGTGACTTATGTACTAGCATATCTAGATCCCTCTGCACCTCAGAATTATGCAACCATTCCCCTTTTAAGTAATATGCTGATTTTTTGTTCTTCCTGCCAAAGTGAACAACTTCACATTTTCCCACATTAAACTCCATTTGCCTGATCTTTGCTCACTCATTCAACCTATCTATATCCACCTGCAACCTCCTCATGTCCTCTTCACAACATACTTCCCTACCTACCTTTGTGTCATCTGCAAATTTAGCTACCATGTCTTTGTTCCCCTCATCTAAGTCATTGATGTAAATTGTAAAAGATTGAGGCACCAGCAGCACAGACCCTGTGGTACTCCCCTCGTGACATCATGCCAGTCAGAAAAAGACCCCTTTATACATACTCTCTGCTTTCTGCCAGCCAGTCAATCTTCTATCCTTGCTAATATGTTACCCCCTAAATCATGCGCTTTTATTTTCCATAATAACTTTTGATGTAACCCCTTTTCAAATTCCAGTCCAAATTTCCCAGTCTCTCACCATTCCAAACATATTCTGCTCTTTTATTTTTCCCACCAAAGTGGATAACTTCACACTTCACCACATTGTATTCTATCTGCCATTTCCTTACACACTCACCCAACCCATATGTACCTGTCTGCAGCCTCTTTGCATTATACTCACCACTTACTTTCCCGCCTAACTTTGTGTTGTCAGCACAGTTGAATTTAAGTCATTAATATGGATTGTAAGTAGCCCAAGATCTGGCCCTTATGGTACCCCCATTAGTTCCAGCCTGTAATCCGAAAATGTCGTCCTTATTCCCACCCCTTGTTTTCTGTCCATTGACCAAATATATGCTAATATATTACCCCCATCCCATGAGTACTAATTTTGGGTAATAACATTTTGCATGGCACCTTAGCAATTAGATGAAAATCCAAATAAGCACCTTTTGAATTGAAGTCCCAGGCCAAGATTGTCCGGTCCAGCCCACGGCATGAATCATCTTGGATTGAAAATTTGACGGACCAGCCAAGGGTCTGTTGACTTCAGTTGGGAAGTTCTGGCCTTGCGGTGGGCTAGAGCTGAAAATTCTGACTGTCGTTGCGAAAGCAGAATGTAGGTTAGGGAAAATCACGATCAAACTGTACAAGACTCTGCTCAGACCACTCCATAAACACTGTGTCCAGTTCTGGCTGCTGACAAACAAGGGAGACATTTGAATGGTGGAGGCAATGGAGCGAAGAGCCATGAGGTGATGCCTATTGTCTTAGGTCTGATTTAAGAGGAAAAGTGGGAGATGCTTGAGGTTGTATTTTACATAAATTATGTAAAATTTACAGCACAAAAACACAGAATTCTGTTCGACTGACCTCAGCTGGTGTTTATGATTCTACGCAACTTCAGCTAACTTTATCAGCATGCTCTTCGATTCCTTTCTCACTCAGGTTCTTCAAGCTTTCGCTTGTAGTTGGTGGGTTATTAATGGAGTTGGACTGACACCCACTGCTCCCCCTCAACCCATGTCATATACATGTACTACAAAGAGTGAGTTCTTGATAAGGCTCCAGTCACCAAAGGGGAGCATGCTGCTGGAAGGGCTACGTTTAGAAAACCTGGGCCTAGGTCTTTGAAAGCGCACAGCACAGGTATGAACAAGGGAGGCTATTCAATGCAATTTTTTTCAAATAAATCAGAAGGTGCCCCCAACCAATTTTTCCTTAAATGATTCCCCAACCTTTGCCTCCACAACCATATTGTGAAGACTATGCCAAATGCTGAATGCTCTTTGAAGTAAATGCTTGTCTCCACAATCTGGATTGTAATCTAATGCAACAGATTGTTCACCCTTCGCATAACTTGTCCAATAATCATCCCATTAAATTCAACACGCCAGATCACTCGCAGGCTGTGACAACAATAGAGGATTCAATAATTTGGGGAATAGATGGCATCCTTTGTATGGACGATCAAGAATCTCCAGTGGAATGTTACCTGCCTGTACGAGCGTGAGAGACATCTCGACTGGTTTACAAGGATGTTGGAAAGGGAGGGGGGAGGTCTTGTTGTTATGACCCATGTTAGGACCAACAGCATTGGGAAGAGAAAGCAAGAGATCCTGTTTGGAGAGTGCTGGGAACTAGGAGCTAAACTAAAGAACAGGTCTTCAAAGATTATAATCTCTGGATTACTACCCGAGCCTCATGCAAATTGGCGTAAGGGTAAGTTTATTAGTAAGCTTAAAGGGTGGTGTGCATAAAGGCAGTTTTGTTTCATTGGATACTGACACCAATACAAGGACAGAAAGGAACTGTACCATTGGGGCGGGCTCCACCTGAACTGGCTGAGACCAGGATCCGAGAGGAAAGGATAAATAAGGCAGTCAAAAGGACTATAAAATAGCAATTGAGAGGGAGGGAAATCAATTAAATTGCAGGTGCAAATTCAGCTCAGAGGTTATGAAATGGCCACCATTATGGAGACATGGCTGCAAGACGGTTAGGACTGGTGACTAAATCAATGAGATTATAAGATTGACAGGGAAGATAGGGAAAATAGTAGAGCTAGAAGAGGAGCCTTAATTATTAAATATGAAATCACTTCCATGCTAAGAGAAGATATAATGAAAGATAAACAGGCAGTGGAGACTTTATGAGCAGAATTAAATAGAAAAAGGGTAGAAGGCTATTATGGGAGTTTGGTATTGGTCCCCTAGTAGCAATTGTGAAGTGGCAGAATATTTTAATGCAGAATTTAACAGGTATGTAGCAAAGAGAGGTGTTTCCACTGTGGGATCATACAGATCAGGAGAGGCAGAATATCTCATGTCAGAAAGGTATGAATTGCTTGAACATAGAACCATAGAAACCATAGAAATGTTACAGCACAGGAGGAGACCATTCGGTCTATCTTGTCCATGCCAGCCCGAGGACACCCAGGTGCCCTTTCTAATCCCACCTTCCTGCACCTGGCCCATAGCCCTGCAGCTTACAGCACTTTAGGTGCAGATCCAGGTACTTTTTAAAAGAGTTTAAAGTTTCTGCCTCTACTACCAACTTGGACAGCGAATTCCAGACACCCACTACCCTCTGCATAAAAAAGTTCTTCCTCATGTCCCCCTATACCTTCTGCCACTTATCTTGAATCTAGGTCCCCGGTTCTAGAATTCTCCATCAAGGGAAACAATTTTATCCTGTCCTATCTATTCTATCTATCTATTCCCCTCATAATTTTGTACACCTCAATCAAGTCACCTCTCAGCCTTCTTTGTTCCAGGGAAAATAACCCCAACCTATCCAATCTCTCCTCGAAGCTACACTTTTCTAACCCTGGCAACATTCTTGTAAACTTTCTCCGCACTCTCTCCAGAGCTATTAATCCTTCCTGCAATGTGGTGACCGGGGCTGCACACAATACTCCAGTTGTGGCCTCACCAGTATTTTATACAATTCCAACATTATATCCTTACTTTTATATTCTATATCTCTGCCAGTGAAGGAAAGCATTCCATATGTCTTCTTTACAACCTTGTCTGCTTGAACTGCTGCCTTCAGGGACCTGTGTACTTGTACACCAAGATCTCTCAATTCATCTACCCCTCTTAGTATATTCCCATTTATTGTGTAATTCCTGTAACTGTTTGACCTCCCTAAATGTATGATATCACACTTCTCTATGTTAAAATCCATCTGCCACTTTACCAACCACTCTACCAACCCATCTATATTGTTTTGGAGATTATGGCTATCCTCTACACTATCCACTACTTGGCCAATCTTTGTGTCATCTACAAATTTCCCAATCGTGCCCCCCATGTTCATGTCCAAATTGTTAATATATAACACAAACAGCAAGGGTCCCAACACCGAGTCCCGTGGAACACCACTTGAGACAATTTTCCATTCGCAAGGGCATCCACAACCATTACCCTTTGTTTCCTGTTACAAAGCCAACCTTTTATCCAAAACAAAAACAGAATTACCTGGAAAATTTTCCAGGTAATTCTGTTTTTGTTTTTGTTTTGGATTTCCAGCATCCGCAGTTTTTTAGTTTTTAACCTTTTATCCAGTTTGCCACATTACCCTGAATCCCATGGGCTTTTACTTTCCTGACCAATCTGCCATGTGGGATATGTTTGGGAGATTTGTCTTGAACTAACAACAGCGAAGACCACATTAGAATGAGAAATGAAGCAGATTGAGTTAACAGCCCAATGACGAGTGAACATTTATGCAATGTCAATTATAATATGATTGAGTTGAACATAGTGTGGCAAAGGAGAAACGCAAAACAGGTATTAGATTCTCGGTTACCACATAGAAACAAAGAAAATAGGAACAAGAGTAGGTCATTGGGCCCTTTGAGCCTACTCTGCCATTCAATATGATCATGGCTAATGTCCTATCTCAATGCTGTACTCCTCATAATGCCTTTAGAGTCCTGAAATTTATCTATTTCCTTTTTAATTATGTTCAATGATTTGGCCTCCACAGCCTTCTGTGGTAGAGAATTCCATAGGTTCACCACCCTCTGAGTGAAGGAGTTTCCCCTCATCTCAGTCCTAAATGGCCTACCCCAGATCCTAAGATTGTGAATCCTTGTTCTAGACCCTGCACCCAGAGGAAACATCATCCCTGCATCCAGTCTGTCCAACCCTGTCAGAATTTTATATGTTTCAATGAGATCTCCTCTCATTCTTCTAAATTCCAGTGAACACAGGCCTAGTTGGCCCAATCTCTCCTCATATGACAATCCTGCCATTCCACGAATCAGTCTGGTGAACCTTCACTGTGCTCCCTCTATAGCAAGTATATCCTTTCTTAGGTAAGGAGTCCAAAACTGCACACAGTACGCCGGGTAAGACCACTCTCACCAAAGCCCTGTACAGCTGCAGCAAGACATCCTTGCTCCTGTACTCAAGTCCTCTTGCAATGAAGGCCAACATACCATTTGCCTTCTTAACTGCTTGCTGCACCTGCATACTTGCTTTCAGTGATTGGTATACATGGACTGCAGCAGTCCAGAAGGAAGCTCACCATTATCTTTTCAAGGACAATTTGAGATGGGTAACAAATGCTTGCCTTGCCAGTGACAGTAGCAAGAAAGAATAATAAAAGATTTAGCTAAGGCTGATTTCAATGCGATGATACAGAGACTTCTGTAAACTGGCCAAATCTGTTGATGAATAAAATAACAGAAGATCAGTGGGAGGTGTGCAACAACTAATTTAATGTGATACGTAATCTGTTCATACCCCTAAAAAAAAGAGACCTACTTGCCAAAAAACAGCCATGGACAACTAAAAAGATAACCTGTCAATATATAACTAAAAGAAAGAGCATACGAAAATGTAAAATCTAGCATAGCTTCTGGCAATTGGGAGAGATATAAAGAACAACAAAAGGTGACAAAAGAGATAGTGAGTTACAAAAAGGGAGTTTGAAAATAAACTCACAAGGGATATTGTTGTAGGGTGGCCGAGTTGTGCTATTAATGATGGAGTTGATCAGCAGACACTTCTTGGGTGGAAGCATAAAGTTTATCTACAATATAGTCAGCAGCAACTACATGTGTGCTTTCAACTCTAACTCTGTCTCTACACTCTACGCCTGAGGTAACCTGCGCTACTCTCCTATTCGTTACTATAGATCATGTGATCTTCCTGATAAAACTATAATTGCTACATTCCTCCCCCTTTAGCTCAGCTATACATGTTACATTTACAAGCACATATTTTTCAAGACAACATAACATTTACACTGGCTATGGGATTTACAAGTTCAGTCTTTCAGGTGGTTTCCTGGTTTGTATGGAATGTTGCAGCTCCACAATGTCAGATTCTTTGTCAGGAATCTCCTTTTCCGGAATTGCCTGAACATCAGGTGCTTCGGTGGGCACTTGCAGTTCCTTATCCTCAACTCTTAGAGGGAACATCAGACATGTCAGTCCTGGGTTGAGTATCCTCAACAGGAAACACAGACCGGGTCATGGTCACTGGTGGAACTATATCTTGATCATTTGTCTCTCTCTTCCTTAAATGGTTCACACGTTTACAGATGATCCAGCCTTCCACCTCCATGTGGTAAGATAGATGTCCAGTCACCACAGCTAGTTCACCCACTATGTGGGTAACCACTATGGGCCTTTCCCGAAGTTTTTCACGTATTCCGGCTCTCCCAAGGTAGATTTCCTCTCATGACTATGCCTTGTCTAGTTTTCTGGATTTCCTAACTCCATTCCACATTCCCCTCTAAATTTGGCATTATTAAGCTCAATCTTGTCCTGAGACAGTGTTTCAACAATAACTCCACAGCCTTGAGACCTGTTGTTGTGTGCAGAGTGGTTCTGTTGGTTGCCAAGGAATCGCCAGTTAGCTTTTTTGTGCTTGCCTTGAACATTTGATCCGCTTTTTCGGCTAGTCCATTTGAGGAAGGTGGTACGGTGCAGTTTTCACAACTGTCAGCACTTGTAAGTTCCGTGTCATAATCAGAAACACTGGTAGTCTGTGAATGGCAAAACCCTTGACGTAGTTTCTCAATTGTAGCGGCCGACATTGGTGACTTCACCTCATGTACATCGAACCATTTTGAATGGGCATCGACAATGAGCAGAAACATTGTTCCCAGGAAATGTCTAAAGTAGTCAATGTCTACCTGGCCACTCCCATGGGAGTAATGGAACTGTCACTGGCAACTTTTTAAGTCGCTGACATTGCACACAGCACTTTACTAAATTCTTTATTTTGCCATCCATCCCAGGCCACCATAGGTAGCTGCGTGTTATAGTCTTCATTCAGGAAATTACTGGATGGGCACTGTGCATTCAATTAAAAGTGGCTCCCTTCCTTTTGGAGGAACTATTACTCGTGCTCCCCACAATAAGATGCCATCCTGGCTGGTTATTTCATGCCTTCTGTTGGAGTACAGTTTCATTTCATCAGATACAGGCTCCTGTGACCAACCACGTAGCACTTGTTCTCTACTTGTGATAGGACTGAGTTCTGACTTGTCCAGTCTCTGATCTGTCGAGCACCGGCAAGGAACCTAAGAAATTTAACAGTAAAACAAGTTCCTGTGGAACTGGGATGTGCTCATCATTTTCTTGTAAAGGCAAACGACTAAGGGCATTGGCATTTGCGATTTCATTGCCAGGCCTATGTATGAAAGCATATTCGTATGCTGTCAGAATTAAGGCCCTATTAGTGTTTCTGTATCTTCTTTCTAATGCAGACTTCTTTTTGACTTCACTGTTGGCCAAACTTCTCTCAGGTGTAAGCTCAACTTGTCTGAGCTCAGTGGCTGAGTCTCCTAAAATATCATTATCTGTCTTCTTCTTGGGAACGTCTGCAACCTTTGCTTCCAAAGCCTCTTCGGCTTCATTTGGCTGATTCTTCAGCTCTTCCATCTCTTTTTTGTATTTGTTTGCTGCCTTCTGGAACATTGAACATTGTTGTGTCTTCTCTGTCAACTCATTCTTCAATTTGTTCAGAGAAGTGCTGAATTCTTTTTGTTTCTCTTCATACTTTTCCAGAGGTACAAAATTTGACCCGAGTGAATCCTGTAGTGTGAAGGTCTTTCAACAGGTTTTCCTTGTCCCTCCGAAGGTTGCTCACCTCATCTCGAACTCTGTCATCGGGGAGGGTCTCTTTGAGTTCCTTCTGCTATTCTTCCAGGTTTTGGGTTAATACAGCCTGCATCTCTTCAGGGTTGTTGAGTCCTTACACTCTCCTTTTCCAAAGCAGAAAAGCTTCCAGCTTCCTTTTGGAATCTCAGTGGCCAATCAAGGTTGATTTTCCTTAGCCATTTTTGCCCTATGGGGCTTGGGTCCTCTGCCTCTCAATTCTAACACTGGTAGCTTTGTCAATTGGCTTCCATAATGGACAGTTAATCTGCTTATGCCTTTCACTTGAATGTCTTCACCCATATATGTTTTGAGCTTAGCATCTATTTCTTCAAAAATTAATTGATGTTCAACATTATTCAAATATGCGAAGATATGTTCCCCAATTACTGTAGTGGAAACTCCCGTGTCCACTTCCATTCTAATATTTTTGCCACTTATTTTCAATGTAACAAATATTGGTTCTGTCTTTCCAACTTTCAGATTAAATAACGAGTAAACGTCTGAATTTGTTGTTTCATGATCTTCGATGTTGTAGATTTCATTGGGCTTATTCTTTTGTTTACTATCCTGTTTGAATCTTTCCTTGCACTGCCTCATTATCTGTCTATTTGTATGTCAATAGTGGCATTCAATTTTTTTAAACTGCCAATTGCTAAAAGGCTGATTGTTTCCTCCTCTATCAAATTTATTCTTTGATTTCGCTGCTAAGTTATTTTTCTTCATTCTTTGGCTAGTGGAGGCTGTTTCCCGCTTCTCAGTGGCGTCTTGCTTTTTTGCGCCTCTTTCGGCTGAGGTTTCCTGCTCGATGAAGAGACTGTCAGCTCAAGTTGAAGCTTATAGAATTGAAGACAAGCTACTGATCTGGTTGGCAAGTTGACTGAGCTGCAGCAGGAAAAGTGGCAGCACAAGATGTGACTAGCTGCATCTTGAATGAGCTGTGCTGGGGGTCTCAACTACTCATCATGCTTATAAGAATATAAGAACATAAAACTAGGAGCAGGAGTAGGCAATTAAGCCCCTCGAGCCTGCCCTGCCATTCAATACGATCATGGCCGATTTCATTTTGGCCTCAACTCCAATTTCCCGCTCTCTCCCCATAACCTTTCAACCCGTTACTAATTAAAAATCTGTCTATCTCCTTCTTTAATTTATTGAGCATTCTGGCATCCACTGCACTCTGAGGTAGTGAATTCCACAGATTCACGACCCTTTGAGAAAAGTAATTCCTCCTCATCTCTGATTTAAATTTACCACCACTTAGCCTAAAACTATGGCCTCTCATTCTAGAATGCCCCACAAGGGGAAACATCTGCTCCACGTCTACTTTGTCTATCCCCTTTAGCATCTTATATACCCCAATTAGATCTCCTCTCATCCTTCTAAACTCTAGCGAGTATAGGCCTGAACTGCTTAATCTCTCCTCATAAGACAAGCCCCGCATCTCTGGAATCAATCTAGTGAACCTCCTCTGAACCGCCTCCAATGCAACTACATCCTCCCTCAAGTAAGGGGACCAAAACTATGCTCAGTACTCCAGGTGCAATCTCACCAATGCCTTGTATAGTTGCATTAACACTTCCTTATTTTTATACTCTATTCCTTTAGCAATAAATGCCAAAGTTCTATTTGCCTTCCTTACTACCTGCTGAACCTGCATACTAGCTTTCAGCGATTCATGCACGAAGACACCCAGATCCCTCTGCACTAAAGCATTCTGAAGTTTCTCTCCATTTAAATAAAAAGTTGCCTTTTTATTCTTCCGACCAACCTGACACTTATCCATGTTAAACTCCATCTGCCAAATTTTGGCCCATTCACCTAACCTGTCCATATCCATTTGTAAATTTCTTATTTCTTCATTGCAACTTACTTTCCCACCTATTTTGGTGTGATCTGCAAATTTAGCTATAGTACCTTCTATCCCTGAATCCAAATCATTAATATAGATTGTAAATAGTTGGGGCCCAAGGACCGATCCCTTTGGCACCCCACTAGTTACAGCCTGCCATCCAGAAAAAGACCCATTTACCCCGACTCTCTGCTTTCTGTTGGTTAGCCAATCCTCTATCCAAGCTAATACATTACCCCTAACTCCATGTGATCTTATCTTGTGTATTAATCTTTTGTGCAGCACCTTATCAAAGGCCTCCTGGAAGTACAGATATACTATATCTACAGGATACCCATTATCTACTTTGCTTATCACGTCTTCAAAGAACTCTAGCAACTTAGTCAAACATGATTTACTCTTCATAAAACCATGCTGACTCTGATGGATTGTATTTTGACTTTCCAAATGCCCCATTACTACTTTCTTAATAATGGATTCCAACAATTTCCCAATGACAGACATTAAACTAACTGGTCTATAGTTTCCTACTTTCTGCCTCCCCCACCTTTTGAATAAGGGCATTATATTAGCATTTTTCCAATCCACTGGAACCTTTCCAGAATCCATGGAATTTTGGAATATTATAGCCAATGCGTCCACTATTTTCACTACCACTTCCTTTAAGACCCTGGGATGTAGGCCATCAGGTCCTGGGGACTTGTCACTCTTTAATCCCAATAGTTTGTGCAGTACTTTTTCTCTAATGATGGTGATTGTTCTAAGTTCCTCCTTCCCTATACCCTCTGCACTACCTGTTACTATTGGGGTGGTACTAGTGTCCTCCACCGTGAAAACTGAGGCAAAATATTGATTAAGTGTCTCTGCCATTTCTGCCTTCCCCACTATTAACTCCCCAGTCTCATCCTCCAAGGGACCAACATTCACTTTAGCTACTCTCTTTCCTTTTATATATCTTCCAGCCTGCCACTGACCTTTGCAATTTGGCATGCCTTAGTTTTTGCCTTTATGTTATCTTTAACTTCCTTGCTTAGCCATGGATGCTTTTTCCCCCTCTTACCATCTTTCTTCCTCTTTGGAATATATTTTACTTCAGAAGAATTCAATATCTCCTTAAATATCTGCCACTGTTCATCAACTATCCTACCTTGTCGTCTTCCTGCCCAGTCCACCAGGGCCAAATCTGCCCTCATGCCTATGTAGTTACCTTTCTTTAACTCCAGAACACTAGTGTAGGACTCAAGTTTCTCACCCTCAAACTGAACTTGAAATTCTAGCATGCTATGATCACTCTTCCCTAGAGGATCCTTTACTATAAGATCATTAATTAATCCCATCTCATTACACAAAACTAAATCCATGATTATGAGCAGATGACAGGGTAGAAAGCCACATACTCAAGTTTTAAGCAGTGCAAAGATAGGTGATATTATAAGTGGTGTAAATGGAAGTGAAAATTGCAGAGATCTTAATGGCTTAAGTGAATGCGCAAAACTGCAGTGATTGGAATGGTGCAGTGCTAGAAACAGCGGTGGTCCAAAGAGACTTGGGGGTCCAGGTACATAGACTTTTGAAATGTCATGAACAGGCACAGAAAGTAATCCAAAAGGCTAATGGAATGTTGGCCTTTATATCTAGAGGGCTAGAATGCAAGGTGATAGAAATCATGTAGAGTCCGGATTAGATTACATCTGGAGTATTGTAGACACCATGCCTTAGTGAGAGTATATTGGCCTTATGTATTCAATATTTTGGAGGTAACATAGTGTAGATTCACCAGAATGAAACTTGGACTTCAAAGGTTTAAGTACAAGGAGTGATTATATAAACTTGCATTTCCTAGAATTTAGAAGGTGAAGAGGTGACCTGAACAAAGTTTTCAAAGTAATAAAGGAAAAAGATCATTGCATGCGCCTTGATTTGAGGATGATGTCTACTCAGAGTCGTGAGTTTCTGCCATGGGCCTTCATGTGGCTGAACAAGACAATTCTCGACCCACATACCTTTGGACATATGGGGCAGGATTCCCCAAGAGGTAGAGGGATCAGGGGTGCAGGATTTGCTGCTTTTTCTTTCCATCTCTGCTGCTGCTCTGCCTCATCATTAAAAAAATTGGGACTCAAAGTGTGGATGCAGGTTGATGGATAAGTTGTCGTCATTTTGAATGATTAGTAGCAATCTCCACCCAGTCATTAATGTCAATGCTGCCGCACTTCAGGGAGAGCTTCAGAGTGCCTTTGAAGCATCTTCTTTGTCCTCCCCAGAGTGTTGGGAATTTGAGAGTTGAGAAAACAGGGGAGTGATTTTTCAGTCACCTGTCCAGTCCATCGAAGTTGATTTTGCAGGAGTTTTGCCTGAACCTTTGTGGAGCTGCCTTCAAAGATAATACTAACATTTCTTCAACTGTCTCCCATTGAATCCGGAGGATGTGGCAGAGGCATTGTTGATGGAATTTCTCTCGCTTTCTTATGTGTCAATGATACGAAGTCCAGGCCTCGCTCCAGTACAGGAGTATAATGACAGCAACTGCTCAGCACATTAGGACTTCTGAAACAAAAACAAAAATTGCTGGAAAAACTCAGCAGGTCTGACAGCATGTGTAGAGAAAGACAGAGTTAACATTTCGTGCCAGTATGACTCTTTATCAGAACTTCTGTTGACTTGCAGAGGTCTTTGTTGTCAAAACACTCACTGCCATGGCTTGTAGAAAGCTGAGCTGGCGTAGTTGATCTGGTGTTGGATCTCTTCGTCAATGGTGATCTTTTGAGAGGTGACTGCCAAGGAATGGGAAGTCCTCAACGTATTCCAGAGCCGCTCCTTCAACATGTATGAGAGGTGAAACATTTAGCTGACCAGGTGTGGGTTCTTACATGAATTTTTGTTTTGGCACCATTCACGGACAGGCCAAGTTTCCTGACTATGGAATTGAAGAGATCGAGAGTGGCTGAACCTGGCGCAGTGTGAGCAATGGGGGCGGTGCCTGGAGGCCGGGCAGGGGGTTGGCCGAACGCCCGATACTCCGGGTGCTGTCAGCATTTGGCTTGCAGAGCGGCTCAAAAGTCTAAGTGCAGAACGGCGAACTCATTAACCGGCGAGCGGATGCATTTAGCGGGCAGGGAAGGGTCAAAACGGCCTAAAATACCGGACCGGCGGGCCAAGATGGCTGCATCCGCAGTCATCAGCAAACTGTAGATTATGTATGTCTGTGGTGGTCAGTTTAGTTTTGGCACAGAGGCAACCGAGCTGAATAAGCTTTCCATCTAGGCAGCATTTAATACTGACACTAGGGGGCAGTTGATTTTTGGTGAGATGAATAGACACTGTCAAATATGTTGCAAATAGTTTGGGAGCAATCTCGCAGCCTTGCTTAACATTGGTCTGGATTTTGAAGCTGTCTGTTTCAGATCTCCCATTCATGACAGTGGCAGCCATATCATCATGACGCAATTACAGGATTGTGATGAAGTTTCTTGGACATCCATATCTTACATACAAACATATGAATTAGGAGCAGGAGTAGGCCACTTAGCCCCTCAAGACTGCTTCATCATTCAATTAAATCATGGCTGATCTAAATGCAATCTGAACCCCACATTCCTGCGTACCCCCGATAGCTTTCACCCCCTTATTAATCAAGGATCTATCTAGCTCTGCCTTAAAAAATATTCAAAGACTCTGCTTCCACCGCCTTTTAAGAAAGAGAGTTCCAAAGACTCACACCCCTCCGAAAGAAAAAATTTCTCCTCATATCTGTCTTAAATGATCGACCCCTTCTTTTTAAACAGTTACCCCTAGTTCTAGATTCTCCCACAAGATGAAACATCCTCTCCACATCCACCCTGTCAAGACCCCTCAGGATCTTAAAGGTTTCAATTAAGCTGCCTCTTACTCTTCTAAATTCCAGTGGATAAGCGCCTAACCTGTCCAGCCTTTCTTCATAAGACAACCTCCCCATTCCTGGTATTAGTCTGGTAAACCTTCTCTGAGCTGCTTCTGATGCAATTACATTTTTCTTTAAATAAGGAGACAAGTACTGTACATGATACTTTAGATGTGGTCTCACCAATGCCCTCACAATAAATGGTAACATTCTATTAGCTTTCCTAATTACTTGCTGAACCTGCATTCTAACCTTTTCTGAATCATGCACTAGGATACCCACATCACTCTGCATCTCAGAGCTCTGCAATCTCTCACCATTTAGATGATAAGCTTCTTTTTTATTCTTCCTGCCAAAATAAACATCTGGACCAGGGAATTTGTCAGCCCGCAGCCCCAACAACTTGCTCAATAACATTTCCCTGACGATTGTAATTTTCCAGAGTTCCTCCTTCCCTTCTAGTTCCTGATTTAGAGCTATTTCCAGGATGTTATTTGTGTCCTCTATAGTGAATACCAATGCAAAATACCTGTTTAATTCATCTGCCATCTCCCTGCTTTCCATTTTCAATTCCCTAGAATAGGCCCAATGTTCACTTGTTAACCCTTTTCTTATCTAATTATCTATAGAAACTCTTACTATCCGTCTTTACATTGCTAGCTACCTTTCTCTCATACTCTAATTTTCCACTCCTTATTAATCTTTTTTATCATTCTTTGCTGTTCTTTGTACTCTTTCCAATCCCCTGACCTGCCACCCACCGTTGTGTAATTATATGCTTTTTCTTTAAGTTTGATACTGCCTTTTCTTTTTTAGTTAACTACAGATGGTGTGTCCTCCCCTTGGAATTTTTCTTTCTCATTAGAATGTATATATTCTGTGGATTCTGAAATATCCCTTTGAATGTCTGCCACTGAACGTCTATTGACATATCCCTTAACCTCATTTGCCAGTTCACGTTAGCTAACTCTGCTTTCATGCCTTCATAATTGCCCTTATTTAATTATAAAACACTAGTCTTGTATGTCTCATTTCTCCCTCAAAATGAATGTAAAATTCAATCATATTATGATCGCAGCTACCTAAGGATGCCTTCACTAGGAGGTTATCAATTAATCCTATCTCATTGCTCAATACCAGGTCTAGTATAGTCTGCTCCAGAATGCACTGTTCTAAGAAACTATCCCAAAAACATTCTATGAACTCCTCATCTATGCTACCTTTTGCCCATCTAATTTACCCAGTCTATATGTAGGTTAAAACCCCCCATGATTATTGCTATACCTTTCTGACAAGCGTCCATTGTCTTTTCTTTTACGCTCTGTCCCACTGTGTAGTTACAGTTAGGGGGCCTGTACACCACTCCCACAAGTGACTTCTTGCCTGTATCATTCCTCATCTCAACCCAAACCGCTTCCGCATACTGGTTTCCTGAACTTAAGTCATCCCTCTTGAATGTGCTAATGCCATCATTAGTTAACAGAGCTACCCTTCCACCTTTTCCTAACTTCCTGTCCTTCCAAAATGTCACGTTACCTTCAATATTCAGGTCCAAATCTATGTCATCCAATAGCCATGTCTCTGTAATGGTTATCTGATTATACTTATTTATTCCCATTTGCCCTATCAGTCCATCTGTTTTGTTTCAAATGCTATGTGCATTTAGACTCAGAGCTTTTAGTTTTGTCCTTTTATTATTTTTGTAGTGTCTAGATTTATCTGCTGATTTGCTCTTGGAATTCTACTCTCTGTCCCTTCCTGTCACAGTATGTTTATCATTTGTCATATTAAAACCTGTTTCTCTTGCCTTGTCTCTACTCTTTGATTTACTACATATTCCCAAGTTTGCTCCCTTACCCCCAATATTCAGTTTAAAACTCTGTCTACTTCTCTAGTTATGCAGCTTGCGAGGATACCGGCCCCAGCATGGTTCAGGTGTAGACTGTCCGAATGGTACAAATCCCACTTTTCCCAGTACTGGTGCCAGTGCCCCACAAACCAGAACCCACTTCTCCCACACCAGTCTTTGAGCCACGCATTCATTTCTCTCATCATATTTGTCCTATGCCAATTTGCACATGGCTCAGGTAATAATCCAGAAATTATTACCTTTGGGGTTCTGCTTCTTAATTTGGTGCCTAGCTCATCATACTGACTATGCAGAGTCTCCTTCTCATCCTGCTTATGTCGCTGGTACCTACATGGACCACTGGATCATCCCCCTCCCACTGCAAGTTCCTTTCCAGCCCTGAGCAGATGTCCTGAACCCTGGCACCAGGCAGGCAACATGGCCTTCTGGACTCTAGCCCTTTGCTACAGAGAATAGTATCAATCTTCCTCACTATACTGTCCCCTACTACACTATGTTCCGTTTTGCTCCCTCCACTTGGATGGTTTCCTGTACCACGGTGCCATGGACAGTTTGCTCATACACCCTGCTGCCCGCACTCTCATCCAAACAAGCTGAGAGAACCTCAAACCTGTTGGGCAATTGCAGAAGCTCACACTCCTGCATTCCTGCCCTCTGGGTCCCTTTACCTGCCTCACTCACAGTCAAACCCTCCTGTGCCTGACCACTAATCAAATCAGAAGACCCTATCCTAAGTGGTGTGACTGCCTCCTGGTATAAAACATCCAGGTAACCTTCCCCCTCCCTGATGAATCGCAGAGCCTGCGGCTCAGTATCCAGCTCTATGACTCTGAGCCACTCAACGACTCTGAACAATCTACAGGCCCTCATGATTTACTGAGTTAAATACTTTGGTCAGGTTGAAGAAGAGTTTCTGGTGTTGTTCCTGTAGGGAAAGTGATATTTAATGATCAGTTCTAGTATAGATCACACAATCAAAATATATTAATCAATAAACCTTAAAGCATATTTTAAACTGAACCAATGGAGGACTTGAGTATCTTAGTACCATGTGACTCTGCTTAGCTTCACTTGACAGAGAAGTGCACCACAGGACTGGAGAGGCCCCTTTTGTACTTATTTCCATTTCACAGAGCTACATTGTGAGAACCTATGGCCTTCAAGCTTGATTGGGCAAGCTTACAACCATTCACATCGTTATTCTTATCGAAACCTGATGTTATCAGCACGGGAAAGTTCAAAGCGGTTTGTCGTGCAGAGAGGAGGAAAGAAGCTGTGTTCTGCATTAAGTTAGTTTTAATTTGTGGTCTTTTAGAAGAAAACAGTTACATTTTGTTCAATGTATTCTTTGTGTTATAGTTAACTTTTGTAACAGTGCATGTAACTGTATAATCCTTTTAGGCTTTTATCACTCAAGACTATGCATTAACTGAATGTATAAGGAGACTTTACAACTTTACATTTCAAACACTGATTATTGCCATACACTTATTTTATGCAAACTCTGTATAACTTTTAAGTACTACCTACTTTGTAATATTTTGCATTAGCACTTTGTAATCTTTTGTATTAGGCCTACATAGTTTTAAGGTTATGAGCAACTTTTCCACTCTATCCTTTGTTTTAAAGGTAAAGTAAAGCATTCCAAGCACTAACAACCACAGACAGAAAAAACATCACCAAGCAAAGTTCCCTTAAAAACTAATAAAGGTTTTGATTTAATGAGGAACCTACGCCAATTGAACAAAATCTAAGATGATGAGCTCAAGGTATCATTCATGAAGGCATGACAGCATACTCCCCCTATCCTAAACAAATTCTCAAGGAAGATATCATAAAACATTTTTTTATCTGAGCAAGCAATCATAAAAGTGACAGAAGCAAACTATAATGAGGAAGATGGTCCTATAAGTAATTGCATTTTAAGGATCCAGTTAGGGGATAGTGTGAAGTGACATCAATCAGTGACCATCACCCTTGAGTACCAATCACAGATTGATCATAAACCCCTTAAACCAATTAAAAAACAGCCTCGCCTCATGTAGGCCAATCAGAGTGCAATAATATCATTGATCACGCTATGGGCTGAGGCTTAGAAAGGATTAATAAGCAGCAGTTTTCAGTGACCAAGGTGCGCACTGAATTTCAAACTGAAGACTGCTTGTCAGCTGAAAGCAGAAGACCAGAGGACTCATGAAATAGAGAGAGAGGGAGAGGGAAAGAGATAGAGATAGAGGTAAAGAGAGAGAGAGAGAGAGAAGACCCAGTGTTGCCTCGCGCCCTAGGCTGAATTGGGAAGCAAGAACCAAATTGAACCAGTAAATTTGCTGGCTAGCTTTGTTAAGTACAACTTTTGTTGCTTAATAAATGTTTCCTGAGATGTATCACTGAATTGCCTCCTATTGACTGAATGGTGAAATTCTCAAAAGAACAAATTAATATTGAGTAAGTGAATTTGGAGGTTAACCACCCCAAAAACTTACATTCCCAACATTTTTCTTGGATTTGTCTGGCAACAAAGACCATATATGAAGTTCCTCTGGAAAGTCTGAAGTGACGCTATGTTTCTGAGGATTACCAAAGCCATAGGAAGTAGGCGATTCAGGAGGGAAATACCAAGCCAGTTTCCACAGCAGGTTTATCTCCCTTCTTGTTACAATTATTGAATTCCTGAAGTCAGTGGAGGTGGGGTGGGGGCTGCTGGGGAGTTCGTTTTCCTCCCAAGTCCGTAGGATGAGGGCATGGAGTCATGATGTGAGCAAAATCCCGCCTGCTTTGAAGACCTTGGCTGGAATACCATCAGGGACACAGGCTTTGTTGCTTTTTATCCAGCGAGTTGCAGCTTCTCTCATCGATGGTGATTCACCACAGGGTACTGGAGGATGGCCTGGAGAGTACCAGCTGTCACTGTTGATTCATAGTTGAGGAGTATCTCCAGCAATACTCAGGTTAAGGAGCTGTTGGAAATGTTCTTTCCAGCAGTGACAGATGGTATTGTCATCCTTAAGAAGAAAAACACCATCTTGTGAATGAAGGGGACTTTGTCCATTTGTCCATGGTCTATGGATGGCCCTGGTGGCTTCAAAAAAGCTTCAAATGTCATTATAGTCAGTTTATTGTTGAATCTCGCAGGTTTTCTCTTCCCACCATATGCCCTTTATCTTCCAGATTTGTCTTTGGGCATCAGCCTTGAGCTATTGGAATGCTGCCTTCTTGAATTGCAACCTTGGGTTGTTCTGTTAGGCAGAGAAGGTGCTCATTTTTGTTCTAGGGGGTCCCATACTTCGACATCATTTTCATCAAACCAGTCCTGGTGACTGCAGTATTCAAACCCAATGGCCTGGGTGCAGGAGTCCAGTGCAGCTGACTTTATTTGATCCCGCTGTTCTGGAATTGAGTTCGATGTGTGTAGATTTCTCAGATTGGCCATGAGCTGCAACTGGAATTCCTCTGTTCATTTGGGCTGCCGTAGGGCCGAGACATTGATCTTTTCCCTTTTGGACCTTTGGGCTTTGTGAAGCTTGGTGCTAGGGGGATGTTCATTAGTGATTGAACAAGTCTATGATCTATCCAGCATACATCAGTCACCTGTATGGATTGAGTGACAGAGACTTCACTTAGATCTTTGACCCAAACAATGACATCATCCAGGAGGTGCCAATGCTTTGATCTAGGAATGCCTCTGTGTGGTTTGTAATTATCTTTCTGGTGGTAGGGTGGTGATTATAATGTGAACACACTTTGTCAGAAGGAGGATGCCATTTGCATTGGATTCTCCCACCTCATTTCCCCAGTGCTTCTACTCCAGACAATCGCAGCCAACCATGGCATTAAAGTTCCCCAGAAGGATGGTCTTTTCATTTGGGATGGCTGTGATGACTTCATCATGGTCAGAATGGAGCTTTCCCTTTACATCTTCATTGGAATCAAGGGTCGGGGCATTAAGCATTGATGTCTTGTTAATGATGGACAGGCATTGCAGAGTCAGGAAATGAGATACCTGCCACAGAACAGAGAACAAAGAACAAAGGAAAGTACAGCACAGGAACAGGCCCTTCGGCCCTCCAAGCCTGCGTCAATCATATTGCCCGCCAACTAAAACATTTTGCACTTCTGGGGTCTGTATCCCTCTATTCCCATCCTATTCATGTATTTGTCAAGCTGCCTCTTAACCATCACTATTGTACCTGCTTCCATCACCTCCTCTGGTAGTGAATTCCAGATGCTCACTACCCTCTGCGTAAAAAACTTGCCCTGCACATCTCCTTTATAGTTTTCTCCTCTCACCTTAAATCTATGCCCCCTAGTAATTGACTCTTCCACCCTGGGAAAAAGCTTCTGACTATCCACTCATAATTTTGTAAACTTCTTTCAAGTTGCCCCTCAATCTCCGTCGCTCTAGTGAGAACAACCTGAGTTTCTCCAACTTCCCCTCATAGCTAATAACCTCCAGACCAGGTAGCATCCTGGTAAAGCTCCTCTGCACCCTCTCCAATGCCTACATATCTTTCTGGTGACCAGAATTGCATGCAATATTCCAAGTGTGGCCTAATCAAGGTTCTATACAGCTGCAGCATGACTTCCCAGCTTTTATACTCAATAGCCCTGCCAATGAAGGCAAGCATGCCATATGCCTTCCTGACTACCTTATCCACCTGCGTTGCCACTTTCAGTGACCTGTGGACCTGTACACCCAGATCCCTCTGCCCGTCAATGCACTGAAGGGTTCTGCCATTTACTGTATAATTCCTGCCTGTATTAGACCTTCCAAAATGCATTACGTCGCATTTGTCCGGATTAAACTCCATCTGCCATTTCTCCGCCCAAGTCTCCAACCGGTCTATATCCCATTGTATCCTTTGAAAATCCTCTTCACTATCTGCAACTCCTCCAACCTTGGTGTCGTCTGCAAACTTACTAATTAGCCCAGTTACATTTTCCTCCAAATCATTTATGTATACTACAAACAGCAAAGGTCCCAGCACTGATCCCTGCTGAACTCCACTAGTCACTGCTCTCCATTCACAAAAGCACCCTTCCACTGCTACCCTCTGTCTTCTATGACCAAGCCAATTCTGTATCCATCTTGCCAGCTCACCTCTGATCCAGTGTGACTTTACCTTCTGTACCAGTCTTCCATGAGGGACCTTGTCAAAGGCCTTTCTGAAATCCAGGTATGTCTTAGCCTCTATTCTGCTCTTGCAGGCACAGTTTTATGTGACTGGTCCAGTTTTGTTTTGGTCAGAGATGACCCTTGCAGGATGTTGATGCTGGGGATTCAATGATATTAATGTTATTAATTGTCAAAGGAAGTTGCTTAAATGGAATCTTGTTTTTCCAGGTCTTAGTGCATGGGGGCATGAATTGCTTCAGTATCTGAGGAATTGTGAATGGAATTGAACATTGTGCAATCATCAGCAGATATCCAAACTTCAGAAATTATGCTAGGGGAAAGGCTATTGTTGAAACATGCGATTATGTTTGGGCCTACAGCATTGCCCTGAGGAAATAAACAGTGATATCCAGAGACTAGAATGATTGGCCTCCGATAACCACAGCCATCTTACTTTGTAGTAGGTATGACTCCAGTCAGTGGAGATTTTCTCCTGATTCTCATTTACTTCAATTTTGCCAGGGCTCCTTGATGCTGCGTTTGGTCAAATGCTGTCTTGAAGTCAAGGCAGCCACTCTCATCTCACCACTGGAATTTAGTTCTTTTTGTCCATATTTGGAGGTGAGTTGATTATTGCTGAGGATGTTACAATTGATCTCACTGTCAATGATGCCTTCTATCACTTTGCTGATGATTGAGAGTTGACTGATGGGGCGATGATTGGTTGGATTAGATTTGTCCTGCTTTTTGTAAACAATACATACTTGGACAATTTTCCACATTATTGTGTAGATGCCAGGAGTGTAGATGCACTGCAACAACTTAGTTAAGGGCACAGCTGGTTCTGGAGCACAAATTTCCTGCTCTACAGTCTGGAGGTTGTTGAGGCCCACAGTCTTTGCTGCATTCAGCACCTTCAGCCATTCCTTGATATCATGTGGAGTGGACCAAATTGGCTGAAAACTTGTATCTGTGTTGGTAGCTAGCTCAGTAGGAGGCTGAGATAAATCATAAACTTGGAACTTCTGGTTTCAAATATTTCAGCCTTGCCTTTTGTATTCATCTTCTGTGTTTCACCATTATTGAGGTTGGGGATGATAGTGGAATCTCCTCTCCTGTAAATTGTTTAATTGTTTCCCATCAATCATGACTGGATGTGACAAAACTGCAGAGCTTTGATATGATCTATTGCTTATGGGATCAGTTATTTCTTTCTTGCATTCTTCTCCCACTGGAAAAGTACTGATTCATCAGCCGAGAGAGGGCAATAGGTGGTAATTAGTTGGAGGTTTGTGTGCCCCTGGTTGACTTAATGCCATGATACTTCACAGGATCCAATGCTGAAAACTCCCAGGACCCCTTCATCGGGAGTGTATACTGCTGTGCTGCCATATCTCGTGGATCTGTGCTGCCACACCCAGGCTGATGATGGAGGAGTTTGGGACTTTGGCAGTAAGTTATAATTGGGTGAATATGGCTATGACAGGCTGTTGCTTGACTAGTCTGCGGGACAGCTCTCACAACTTTGGCACAAGTTCCCAGGTGTTAATGAGGAAGATTTTAAAGGGTCGATTGGGCTGGTTGTGCCTTTTTTGTATCTGATACTTCGTTATTGCCAGGTTGTCTATGTGGCTTTATTCTTATTAATCATTTCCATAGCCATGTAATACAATTAGGTAGCTTGCTAACTATTTCAGAGGTCTGTTAAGAGTCAATTGTCATGGTTCATCACACTCCTGTTTTTACATACTTCCCCCAAGATTCATTTCCAAATATAAATTTAAGAAGATGTAATGCCAGAAGTTGATACACTATTACTCACTTAGCACTTATTAAAAATTATTTTACTGGTGTGGGTGCGACTGGCTAGGCTAGCATTTATTGCCCATCCTTGATTGCCCTTGAGAAGGTGGTGGTGAGTCACTTTCTTGAACCACTGCAGCCCAGGAGCTGATGGTATAAATTCTACTGTACAGAATCAAGAGCAACCTCCCATCTTCCACTATTCAATAACTTAAGATCACCCAAAACTCTGTTGTTCATGACCCAACTCACACCAAGTTCACCATTAGTGGCCTTGCCTTTAGGTCAAGGTCCTAAATTCTGGCATTCTCTCCCTATACTTTGTTGCCTCTCTTTCCTCCTCTAAGACATTCCTAAAAACCCTGCACTTTCATCAAGCTTTTGGCCACCTACCTTATTGTTTCCATGTAGCTTCATGTCAAATTGTGTTTGATCTCACTCCTGTGAAATGCATTAGGATGTTTTACTATCCTCAAGGTGCCATATAGATACAAGTTGTGCTGTTGAATTGGAAGGCAGAAAAAAGTAATTTCTACGACGTGCTAAAAGTTTCACATTTCCTTCCAATTTAATGGTGTTCTCATCTGTACATATCTGTACAGTACTGAAAGATTGCAGTGCTGTCAGAAATGCAGGGCCAGTCCATCATGACCATTGTCCTTTATTGCCATTGTCACCCTGTCCTCTTGACTGCTTCTCATTCCAGTTAGATTCTGTCCCATTCCCAACATCACCACCCTGACCCTGATCCTTCCATCGTTCTATACAAAGTCAGACCTGCATTTCATCACAAAGGGTAATGCACACAACTTGAAAAAAAAAACTGTTGAGTCTGACAGCCTACTGAAAAATGCTGAAATTGAGATTGATATATTTTATTAGGCAAGAGCATTAAGGGCTATGAAACCAAGGTAGGTAGGTAGATTTAAGATACACAACAGCCATGATGTAATTGAAATTGATGCACGGGAGTGGATTCTGTGCAATAATGCAAAGTGGGTGACAGCGTATCAGCTGCCTGTTTTACATCTTTTTAAAAATTTACATTTGGAAATAAAACTTGGCAGAGCTATTTAAAAACAGGCTGGGATGAAATGGCCCCACCCATGTTATACAGTCACATAAATTCACTAAAGAATCCACCAAGGCTTCTTAGCCAGCACTTTCCAAACTCACAAGCACTACCACCTAGAAGGACAAGGGCAGCAGAAACATGGGAACACCACAACCTGGAAGTTCCGCTCCAAGTCACTAGCCATCCTGACTTGGAAATATATCGTTGTTCCTTCACTGTCACTGGGTCAAAATCCTGGAACTCCCTCCCTAACAGCACTGTGGATGTACCTACACTATGTGGACTGCAGCGTTTCAAGAAGGCAACTCAGCACCACCTTCTCAAGGGCAACTAGGGGTGGGCAATAAATGCTGGCCCAGCCAGTGAAGCCCACATCCTGTAAGTGAATTGGAAAAAGTATCCAGCACATTGTGTTAGTCCCTTGAAAGAGCTCTCCAATTAATCCCATAGCCCTGCTCTTTCCCCACAGTGTTACAAAAATTTTCTTTGAACTTTATACCAATTCCTTTTGAATTGAATCCTATTGAATCAACTTCCCCCACAGCATTCTGCTGTGATTGACAACATGGAGTGCACACCAATTCCCATGAGCAACATACCCGTTTTACTAAATCAAAAGGAGACAAATTCTCCATTGATAGAGTGGAGATGGGTTACCTCAAGTTTATGCAAAGGTAGTGCTCTGGAGTTTCCCAGCTGAATCCAGACATTTTGCCATCACAGGCTGAGCCAGCTCACCCGTTGAGACATTCGTTTGCAGGAATTATTTGGAGTAGAATGGAAAAAATCCAAGCCCCAGCGACAGGTCCCCTCCTCCTCTAGAATAATTGCTAATTGTTTTGTTAGATTATCACTCAGTGCCTTCATGAAGGAAAAACTGTTGGGGACAGAGATGAGTGATACTGTGCAAGCACGTGATGTGATTATCCCTTTCTGTGCATCATTGGTAAATCGAAGACGTTTTTTTATTAATCAGAAGATGCTCTCACTTTGATTTTTAGAGGGTGGTTGTAAAATTCCACTTTAAAACAAAGAACAGAAATGTTTTGAAACTTGAAATTGAAAAAAAAAGGAAAATGTGAGAAATCTGAGGTAGCTCAGGCAGTATGTTCAGAAGATCATCGACCTGAAAAGTTATTCCCATCTTCTTGTCCCCACAGATGCTGTCAGACTGTTTTCAATGTTTTCTATTTTTACGTGAAAATGTTATCAAGGTGGATGCAAAAGATCTGATGATTCTACTTTAAAGAGCAACAAGGGAGTTTTCCTAGTGTCCTGACAAATATTTATTTCTCAAGCAACGTGGCTGAAACAGATTATTTAGTGATTATCACAATGCTGTCTGTGGGTCCTTGCTGTGTACAAATTCACTGCTGTATTTCCTGCATTATAGAAATGACTACATTTCAACCATTTCATTGGCTGTAAAGCAATATGAAACATTGTGAAGTTTTGAAAGGCACCAAGTCAGTGGATTTTTTTTTCATTTCTCTATTCCATTGGAAGCAACTTAGAGAATTTTAGCATCTTACAGCAAAGAAGGAGGCCAATCAGCCTATCATGCCTTGCTAGCCCTTTGAAAGGGATATACAAGTAGTCCCACGCCTCTTCTCTTTGAGACCCTGCAATTATTTCCTTTCATGTATATATCCAATCGCCCTTTGAAAGTCACTATTGAATCTGCTCCCAACATCTTTTCAAGCAGCACATTCCAGATCATGACAATTCTATGAATAAACATTTAAAAAATCTTCTCATTGTCTCTCTGGTTCTTTTGTCAATGATCTTGTAGGTTCTACACAACAATTGTTGGTTATAAAAGCAAAATACTGTGGATGCTGGAAATCTGAAACAAAACAGAAAATATTGGAAAAACTCAACAGGTCTGACAGTATCTGTGGAGGGAGGAAAACAAAGTTAACCTTTGGAATCTGTTTGACCCTTCTCCAGCTTATAATTATCGGTTATAAGCAACTTATATGGTTACAAATGAGTTTGTCTGAAAATGTAAGGTTGGATAACTTAGTGTGAGCAATATGCCCGTGAAAGAAGTCGGAATTTGTGTTTTTTTGTGCATGTCTTCGTCTAAGCAGGATTATGACTTGTAACGTTTGAAGCTCTGGTGTGTAATGAGTTAAATCCTCCAAGGAATGAAAGCATCAGGTTCCGAGGGTGGACTGTGGAATTAGTTAGATATCGTTCTTCCAGGCACCAGACAGAAACCTTTTGGGTGACGTGCCTGTCTGCCGAGTTATTTATAAAAAGCGTCTCCAGTCTTTTGTTCTCTTCCCCCCCACCCCCTTCCACTCCACCTCCCACCACCCCCCCACCCACCCCACCACCGCCCCCCCCCCCCCCCCCCTCCAATTCCTTTGCTCCCTCCTTCCCTGTGCTACAAGCTTTGACTTTCCAGTTTCAGCACCACAGCGCTGCAGAACAGCTCTCCGGGTCTCCGGGTCCGGTTGCTGGGATTCAGCACCATGAACAGCTCCGCCGAACTGTTGGAATATGCCGGAGGGTTCCAGGTGCTGAAGGAAGAGGACCTGAAGGTCGCCTTGCCCGTCGTCTTGGGAGTCATCTGCCTGGTGGGCTTGGCCGGCAACACAATGGTCGTCACGGTCCTGATCCACGACTTCAGGCAGGGCAAGAGCTCCGTGGTCAACGGCTTGATTTTCATCTTGAGCGCCACCGACCTCCTCATCCTCCTCTTGTGCGTCCCTCTCCGCGCTGTCACCTACTCCAAGCCGAGCTGGACCTTCGGCTGGCTGCTGTGCAAGTCCTCGGATTACTTTCTCCACGCGTGCTTGTCGGCCAAAAGCTTCACTCTGGCGGCGGTTGGACACGCCCGCTACAAACATGTGAGCAGCCCCCAAAAATCCATCCACTGCAGGTGCCAGCGCGTCTTGGCATTGACATGTTCCGTGTGGTCGGTCGCCCTTCTCCTCCCCATCCCGCACTGGCTCTTCTCCAACACCAAGCGCAATGGCCGGGAAACTTCCTGCGTGTTGGAGATACCCACGTACGCTTCGAATTTCATGAAAGCCTTCGGCATTGCTTACCCGCTGGCAGCCTATGGGATCCCCATGA
The DNA here is from genome assembly GCF_017639515.1 of Carcharodon carcharias. Taxonomy (NCBI): domain Eukaryota; kingdom Metazoa; phylum Chordata; class Chondrichthyes; order Lamniformes; family Lamnidae; genus Carcharodon; species Carcharodon carcharias. The sequence continues at coordinate 251,292,026 of NC_054467.1, read as the reverse complement.
CCTTTGCCATGGCATGCTACATCAAAGCCCTCCTGCTGAACAAGCCCAGGAGAAACAGGACCCTGAACCGCAGGTACGAAATTCGGAGGGTCACCATGATGCTGTGGGGTCTGAGTGTCGCCTTCGCGGCCATGAGGCTCCCGGACTGGGTAGCGTGGATGTGGGCGAGGCACAGGAAGGCGGGCAGCCCCATGCCTCCCATCGCTCTGCTGGTTCTGGCTCAGGTTGTCCTGTTCGCCAACTGCACGGTCAACCCCCTGGTGTTCTTGGCCCTGTCCGAAGACTTCAAGGACGGCTTGAGGAGTGTCTGGCCGCTGGCCGCCTGCAGGAAGGCGAGGAGGTCAAGCGCCGATGGACGAGGGGCGGCAACCACCTCCTTGGGCCAGAGGGGTGGCTCGGGGTTGGCGATGGGCAACAACAGCGGTCCTTCTCTCCGCGCCCTGCCCACCATCTCTGGCCGGGAGGATATGATCATTTGCCGGGACGTAGCCCAGAGCATCCCACCTGATGTGCAGCACTTCTGGCAGGACAGGAAGAACGCAGCACCGCCGGAAAACAACGATCCAATTCCGTGGGAGCGCCAAGAAAACTCTTAACACAGAAACTGAACTGGGCAAAGAGGGAGCTGGACTGTGAAGCGTGGCTGGTCTTAATTTCTCCTCTAGAAAAATGTCATTCCAACCTTTTGCAAAAATTTCAAAGCTGCAGTGTTATTTCATTTATTTGACAATGGTACATGACGGACGAGCGATCCGACAATTGCCAATTTTAACTCTGATCGCTAAGCAGCTATTGAGGTCCCCAGATGTACACGGATTGGAATATCCAAGAAACAGCCTCCTGGAAGCCAAGGCCTGTGTCTCGCAGCCCTTAAGAAGTTTATATCCGCCAGACCCGCCTTCCCCCGGACTTTGAAAAGCGAGTCTGTTTTGTTTTTGTAACTTAACTTCTAAGAGACGCGCTAACTGTTCTAAGGAGTCTTCAATGGCAATGGCCAGGATGAGAAACGCCGCGGCATAGTCTAGCTGGTCGTGCATGCCAACAGAGTCCAAGGGAAAAGGACCCCAGAGGTTTCGAGAATCAAGCAAGCTTCGGACGAATCGGCGGTAACACGTGCAAAAGGGGTATCTGTCCAGCGCGAATTTAGCGCGTTGTAATAGGAGTGCGGCAGTGTGTGCCTTTTGTGTCCTAACACAAGCCGAGCCCCTTCCACACTTCATCCCCAATCCATCCCCGATCCGAGAGGACCAACTCCAAAATCCGTACGAAACCTTGAGGATTGCCCTCAGCACTGAGACTCCGTTCATCCAACCGCACGCAGCATATTAATAAACACCCCCCACCCCCACCCTTCCGTGCTTAGGGTCATGTTATACAACGAGTTTAGCGATGCCAAAAACCGAGCATCAAAATCACATTGCAGAAGGAGGTCCCTGTGCCGGCTCTTGGCCGACGGTCGATGCTACTGGATTTCCTCATCTAAAACCGCCCCTGGATTTGGTCAGATCGCCCCTTACTTCTCCAATGGAGATGACGAACCGCATTCACTTTGCAGGAAGTTGAAATGGTTTTAATTGGCTGCGGTGTGAACATTCTATGCGCATTGAGAAAAAAGAATATGTTTATTTTTAAAATCATGGATGATTTAGATAGAGTAAATAAAAAGGAAGTGTTTCCAATGGCTGGAGGGTCAATAGGCAGCCCCTGGGATAGAGGATGACTTGCTCCCACTCCAGTTCCATGGGTTCTGAGATGCCTGGTAAGTCCAATGCACGACCTGCAGGTGCTGCCACGTGTGGGGCAAGTGGTCCTTGAAGGTTTGGGTAGATGGGGCTGTTTGATGGCTTGTTTAGTTCCCCTGATGCTCAACTTTGTCCCTGCACGTTCCCGGCAAAGTCTCTCGATGTGTTTGGCACTTTCCTGAATGAGTCTTCTCCATTTTGGTCAGTCACAAGCAGTCTCCCATGAGTCGAGCTTGACCTCTCCAGGAATGCTTTGAGAACATTCCTAAAGCATTCCGCTATCCTCCTGGGGGCTTCCCGCCACAACCAAGCTCTGAGTGGAGCCGTTGCCTTGGGAGTCTGGTGTCAGGCGTAAGAATGGCATGTCCTCCCCAGCAGAGCTGGTTTTGAGTGATTAGTGCCTCAGTGCTGGGCCTGGGAGAGGTTGTTGCTGTTGTCAATAAGCAGAGAGCGCAGACCAAACATGATGAACAAAAGAACCAGAGATGACAGGAAGGAGAAAACATTCTTTTTGCACAAAGGATGGCTTAGGATTTGTAATGCACTGTCGATAGTGTGGCGAATACAGTTAGTAACCTCCAAAAGAGAACTGGATACATATTTGAAACAGAAAAAGATTGCAGGGTTATAGGGAAAGAATGAAGGAGTTGGGCTAACTCTCCATAAGAGTCAGCACAAACTTGATGGGCCAAATTGCCTCCTTCTTTCTGCAGTGTCTCTGATTCCACGTTGCTACATGTGGCAACTGGTTATATTCTTACAGTCAGGTCCATCTGGGAACGAAACCCTGCCCTGGCATGACACTGTCCTTAATCCCAAACCCAAAAGAAGAGAGGCTCGAGGGGTTGAAAGGTCCACTCTTTTTCCTATGTTAGTTTAACATTCACTGCTGTTACATTGTAGCTCTCTCATCTTGTGGGCTTTCACCTAAAATGGGATAAAATTGCCTAAAATGTATTTCGGTTTCAATATTTACAAACAAACAGGAAAGAGAGTGGAGACAAAAACAGAAAATGCTGGAAAAACTCAGCAGGCCTGGCAGCATCTGTTGAGAGGGAAACAGAGTTAAAGTTTCGAGTCTGCATCACCCTTCTTCAGAGCTGAAGAGAAGTGGAAATGTGATGAAATTTATACTGTTTAAGGGGGGGTTGGGCAGGTGGAGCTGGATAGGAGGCCAGCGATAGGTGGGGAAGAAAGAGGGATTGACAAAGATGTCATGAACTGAAGAACAAAGGGAGTATTGATGGTAGTGGTTAATGCTATAAAAAGGTGTTAATAGTGGCTTAAAAGTAAGAAAGCAGAATGTGATTATAGCAGGGGTAGCATTGCTATTCCTCTGAAGAAGGGCCATACGGACTCAAAACATTAACACTGTTTCTCTCTGCACAGATGCTACTAGACCTGCTGAGTTTTACCACCATTTTCTGTTTTTGTTTCAGATCTCCAATATCTGCAGTATTTTTCTCTTATTTAAGGAGCGGAGACAATTATCTCATAATTCTTGGTTGGGTTTGAATTTCCCCCACCCTCACAATCTCATCACAGAAATGGGAGGCCAATGTTCTAATCTATCATGTCACATAGTTATCACCCAGTTATCCTATGAAGAAAGATTTGCATTTATATAGCACATTTGGATATCCCAAAGCTATATACAGCCACAATGAAGTTACTTCCAAAGTATTTTGAGGCTAAAAGGGAAAGATAAGATTAGGAGCTCAAAAATGTTGCATTGCAAACCTCCCAGCTTAATAAGAATACTTTTATTCCATTATCTCTTGTTCCTACATTGGTGATGCCATTTGTCAGAGTGAAAATATATTGAGTTACAAAGTGCAGAGGAATAATTTGAGCTTTTACTCTGGCTACTTTCAAATTCCAGTGGAAAGATACAAGCCAATAATCAGACAACTTCCTGCAAAGGGAAATAGAAAATAATATATGGGTTCATCAATGTGCCCAACAGCCTCTTGCCTCTTGAAATCTCTCAAAGATGTTTGCAAATTCCCATTGGTCATAGGATCAGGAAGCAGGGGGCACCTATTTAAGGAAATTAGCAAAAGAAGCAATGGCTATCTGAGGAAAAGCTTTTTTATTTGATGCAGTGAGTGGTTAGGATCTGGAATACACTACCTGAGATATGGCCGGAGAAGAGTCAGTCATGGCTTTCAAAAAGGATTTGGACCATTATCTGAAAAGGAAAAAAAAATGTGCAAGGTTATGGGAAGAAGGTAGGGGAGTGGCACTAGCTGAATTGCTCTTCCAGAGAGCCAGCACAGACACAACAAGTCGAATGGCCTCCTTCTGTGGCGTAACCATTATAGGATTTCATGATTCAAATCTCTCCATGGCCTCCCTATCCCTTTAACCTCCTCCAACACTGCTAGCCTCCAAAATATCTGACTCTTCCAATTCTGGCCTTGGACACATCTCCGATTTTAACTGCTCCAATGTTGGCAGCAGTGCCTTCAACTACTCAACCCCTAACTTCAGGAATCACCACCCTAACCCTCTCCTCTCTTTCCTCCTTTTAAGTGCTTCTTCAATCCTATATCATTGACCAAGCTGTTGGTTGGTCACCTCTTCAATATCTCTTTATGTGGCTTGAAGTCAAATTCCATTTTATACTTGCACCTCTGAAGCCCATTGGGATGTTTCACTGCTTAAAGGTGATGTATAATTGCCTGGAGAAACATAAAAGGGGAAAAAGATATGTAAGAAAAAACATATCCTCGAAGGGTGGTAGAGAATTCAAGCAGGATGAGTTGCCCAGTCCCTTAGTTAGGAATCCAGTTTGATGTGAAGGGAATCAACTAAAGAGAAGACATTGCAAACTGCAGTTACTCACAGACTGATGAACTGTTTTAAATGTTTGGAACACCAAATTGATTCAATTCCAGTTACTAGTGGATCTGAGCCCACAGCTCAAGCCTTCTGCTACTCAAAATGAAATTGCCCCAAAGTTTTAATTTCCTAAGAGGAACCGTCAGGGTACTGTAGAGGTAGGGGAGGACTAGTCATAGAATGGAATAGAAGAACCATATGGGAAATTGGGAGCGTTCCCGAGGGCACACATGAATAGTTTCATAGCGTTGTATTATCAAAGCCCCCTTTCATTGTGAGACTCCTGCGTCCTTCATGAGGAGGCAGCCTACCCACAAAGGGAGTTTTACTCTACATCTAACCTGTGCTACATCTGATTGGTGAGTGCCAGCTGGAATTTTAATCTGTATCTAACCCATTCTGGATCTTAGCTTGGAGTTCTTGTGGGAACATAGTGTAAGCCTTACCTCCTATCTAATTTTTAATGTACCTGACCTGTGAGTGTTTGATATTTAAAGTCGGTGATAAATTATTTCATTCTTCAGCATTGAGATGCCACATCTTGATAAAAAAACATAAGCAAATTGTTCGGCTTTTTTAAAATTATACATTAAATGCAAATTATTTCTATCCTCTTATTCCCAGAAATGTGAAATAAGGGACTTGACAGCTCTAATGTAAAATGTGTAGAAATTTAAAAAAAAATGTATACATATTCAATAATATTTAGTTGTCAGGTTGCAGGGATGGATTGACTCTGTCAGTGTTGCATGTGTGATGTACGTGTTAAAATGTTTTTTACACTTCTTTACACATCTGCAGCATTTTCACAGTCTTGCTCTGGCTGATTAATTCCATCAAACAGTGGATGTGATTATTTGTAACTGGAATATTCCATGTCTGATGTTGAATAAATATTTCATAAATGTTCACACATCTCCTCATGTCTCCTTATTGAAGTGAACTAATTACAGAAAAGACTGGAATTTCCAAAGTGAATGCAACAAGCCTTCAACAGTTAGAAGCAGGTCTTGCACTGGCATGAGTGGCAGTTGTGCAGGTTGCACTCAATTTTCCAAACTCAAATCCAGAGCTCCCTGGATTAAAAACAAGATTGAAATTAAGATAAAGAAGAAAAAGCATGCTTATGACAGGTGTCAGGTAGAAAATACAACTGAGAACCAAGAGGAACACAGAAGGTTCAAAGGGGAGGTGCAAAAGCATATTAGAGAAGTGAAGAGGGATTATGAGAAAAGACTGGCAGCCAACATAAAGGGGAATCTCAAAGTCTCCTGTAGGCATATAAATAGTAAAAGGGTGGTAAAAGGAGGAGTAGGGCCAATTAGGGACCTAAAAGAGAATTTGCACATGGACAAAGGGGCCATAGATGAGGTATTAAATTAATACTTTGCACCCATCTTTACCAAGGAGGTAGATGCTATCCAGGCCATGGTGACAGATGAGGAAACACAGTCACTAGAAGGGTTCAAAATTGATAAGGAGGAAGGGTTGAATAGATTGTCAATACCTAAACTTGACAAGACACTGGGACCAGATGAGATGCATCCAAGGATATTGATGGAAGTGAGAGTAGAAATTACTGGGGGACTGGCCATAATCTTTCAGCCTTCTCTAGACTAGGTGGTGCCAGAGGACTGGAGAATTGCAAACATGCCCTTGTTCAAAAAAGATTGTAAGGATAAGTTCAGCAATTACTGACCAATCAGTTTAACTTCAGTGGTGGGCACGATTCTAGAAACAATTATTCAGGATAGAATCAGTAGCCACTTGGAAAAATATGTGTTGATAAGACCTCAGCTGGAATATTGTGTACAGTTCTGGGCAGCATATTACAGGAGGGATGTGGACACAGGGGATGTGATGGCGTAGTGGCATTGTCACTGGACAGCGATGTGGTTGACTCTTAAATACCCCCTGAATTAGTGCAGCTAGGGATGGGTAATACATGCTGGTCAGGCCAGTGACACCCACATCCAAAGAAGAAGAATGGATGAGAAACTTCAGCCATGTGGGGAGGTTGGGACTGTTCTCCTTGGAGAGAAGGAGACTGAGAGGAGATTTGATAGAGATGTTCAAAATCATAAGGAGGCTGGACAGAGTAGAAAAGGAGCAGCTGCTCCCACTTGTAAAAGGATCAAGAATGAAAGGCTTAGATTTGCAAAAGAAGCGAATGTGAGGAAAAAACCTTTTTCACACAACGAGTAGTTCAGGTCTGGAATGCACTGGAAGTGCGGTGGAGGCAAATTCAATTGAAGCATTCAAGAGGGCATTAGATGATTATTTGAAGAGAAACAACGTGCAGGGGTATGAGGAAAAGGCAGAGCAATGGCACTAGATCATAATGCTCATTTGGAGAGCAGGTGCAGACATGATGGGCCAAATGGCCTCCTTCTGTGCCATTAAGATTCTGTGATTCTCAGTTCTTCATCATCATCATCATCATCATGGTGCAGAGGCCCTGGTGCAAGTTAAGATGTGTTTATCGAGCATGTTAAAAATGAGATGGAGAACATTTAAAGGGAGGTTGGAGCTGATGAAACGGGGATGAAGCAATTCCTAAAGTCTTCAGAAAGGTATCACAAACCTATCACAGAGGAAGGAGGCTAATGAAAAATAACGGAGAAGGTTGTCCAAGGCCTAAGCAGGATTTTGTGTTGTTTTCAAACCCTTCATGGCCTCGCTCCAACCTATTTCTGTAACCTCCCCCTGCCCTACAACTCTCTTAAATCTCTGCACTCCTCCAGTTCTCTTCTCTTGTGCATCCCCTATTTTATTTACACTGCCATTCCCACTCATGCTTTCTAACAGTCCTAAAATCTGGAATTCCCTCTCTGCACCTCTCTCCCTCTCTCCCCTCCATTATGACATACCTTAAAACCTACCTCATTAACAAAGCTTTTGTTCACCTGCCTGAGCATCTTCTTATTTTGCTCAGTGTTAAATTTTGTGCGATTACGTTCCTGTGAATCACTTTGGAACTTTCCACAAAAGTAAAAGCGCTATACAATTAAAATTTATTGCTGCATGCAAGAGGCAAGACAGCAGAATATTTGATGAAATGAAAACAAAAAATGCTGGAAAACCTCAGCAGGTTTGGCAGCATTTGTGGAGAGAGAGAAACAGAATTAATGTTCCGAGTCCAATATGACTTATTCAGAAATTTTTATTTCAGTTTTCCAGCATCTGCAGCATTTTGCCTTTAGAACATTTGCTGACATGTTTGTGTGGAGAGTCTGGACCATTACGTTGCGCCACACCCATTGGTCAACTTTGATGCAAGGAGGTGGAGTCAAGATTTAGGTCATTCTTGATTATCTCTGTGTATAGAAACATGAAAAGGGAATGACCAGCCCATCAAACCAACATTTACAGCACTGTAAGTACAGCACCGACCTCCCCCTACTCTAGGCTTTGTAGTAAAAGCAAAAAACTGTGGATGCTGGAAAACAAAAACAAAAATACCTGGAAAAACTCAGCAGGTCTGGCAGCATCTGTGGAAGGGAGAACAGTTAATGTTTCGAGTCCTCATGACTCTTCAACAGAACTAAGGAAAAATAGAAAAGGGGTAAAATATAAGCTGGTTTAAGGGGGGCAGTAGGTGGGGGGTGCGTTGGGATAAGAGAGCTGGATAGAGGGCCAGTGATAGGTGGAGATAACCAAAAGATGTCACAGACAAGAAGACAAAGAGGTGTTGAAGGTGGTGATATTTTTTAAAGGAATGTGCTAATTAAGGGTAGGATGGTGCTGTTGTTGTCTGGAGCACTGACCTTTACCTTGCAGAGGCTGAGCGTCAACTTGCAGACACTTCCTCCTACCTCTCCCTGGACCATGACACCACTACTGATCATCAAGTCATTGCTTCCAGGACTGTCACTGACCTCATCTTCTCTGCAGGTCTTCCTTCCACAGCTTCCAACCTGATAGTCTCCCAATCTTGGACGGCCCGCTTCTACCTCCTACCCAAAATCCACAAACAGAACTGTCCCGGCAGACCTATCGTGTCAGCCTGTTCCTGCCCCACGGAACTCATTTCTCGCTATCTTGACTCCATTCTCTCTCCCCTTGTCCAGTCCCTTCCCAACTACATCCATGATTCCTCTGACACCTTATGTCACATCAACAATTTCCAGTTCCGTGTCTGCAACTGCCCCCTCTTCACCATGGACGTCCAATCCCTCTACACCTCCATCCCCCACCAGGATGGTCTGAGGGCCCTTAGCTTCTTCCTCGAATAGAGGCCCAAACAATCCCCATCCACCACTACACTCTTCCGTCTGGCTGAACTTGTTCTCACACTGAACAATTTCTCCTTCAACTCCTCTCACTTCCTCCAAATAAATGGTGTGGCTATGGGTACCCGCATGGACCCCAACTATGCCTGTCTCTTTAGGGGGTATGTGGAACATTCCTTGTTCCAGTCCTACTCCAGCCCCCTCCCACAACTCTTTCTCCGGTACATCGATGATTACTTCGGTGCTGCTTCATGCTCTCGTCTGGACCTGGAAAATTTGATTAATTTTGCTTCCAATTTTCACCCCTCCATCATTTTCACATGGTTTATCTCTGACACTTCCCTTCCCTTCCTTGACCTCTCTGTCTCAATTTCTGGTGATAGACTGTCCACCAATATTCATTACAAGCCTACCAACTCCCACAGCTACCTCGGCTACAGCTCCTCACACCCTGCTTCCTGTAAGGACGCCATCCCATTCTCTCAGTTCCTTCACCTTCGTCGCATCTGTTCTGATGATGCTACCTTCAAAAACAATTCCTCTGACATGTCCTCCTTCTTCCTTAACCGAGGTTTTCCACCCACGGTCGTTGACAGGGCACTCAACCGTGTCCGGCCCATCTCCCGCGCATCCAGCCTCACGCCTTCTCCTCCCTCCCAGAAACATGATAGGGTCCCCCTTGTCCTCACTTATCACCCCACCAGCCTCCGCATTCAAAGGATCATCCTCCGCCATTTCCGCCAACTCCAGCATGATGCCATCACCAAACACATCTTCCCTTCAGCCCCCCGGTGGCATTCCATAGGGATTGTTCCCTCTGTGACATCCTGGCCCACTCCTCCATCACCCCCCACACCTCAACCCCCTCCCACGGCACCTTCCCATGCAACCAGAGAAGATGCAACACCTGCCCCTTTACTTCCCCTCTCCTCACCGTCCAAGGGCCCAAACACTCATTTCAAGTGAAGCAGCATTTCACCTGTACTTCCCTCAACTTATTCTACTGCATTCGTTGCTCCCAATGCGATTTGCTCTACATTGGAGAGACCAAATGCAGACTGGGTGACCGCATTGTGGAACACCTTCATTCTGTCTGCAAGCATTACCCAGACCTCCCTATTGCTTGCCATTTCAACACTTCACCCTGCTCTCATGCCCACATTTCCGTCCTTGGCTTGCTGCATTGTTCCAGTGAAGCTCAATGCAAACTGGAGGAACAGCACCTCATCTTCTGACTAGGCACTTTACAGCCTTCCGGACTGAATATTGAGTTCAACAATTTTAGATCATGAACTCTCTCCTCCATCCCCACCCCCTTTCTGATTTTTCCCCTTCCTTTTTGTTTTTCCAATAATTTATATAGATTTTTCTTTTCCCACGTATTTCCATTATTTTTAAATGTATTTCCATTCATTGTTTTATCTCCACCTTTTAGTCTTTTTTGATTCCTTCACCCCACCCCACCCCCACTAGGGCTATCTGTACCTTGCTTGTCTTGCTTTCTACCCTTAATTAGCACATTCCTTTAGATAATATCACCACCTTCAACACCTCTTTGTCCTTTTGTCTATGACATATTTTAGTTATCTCCACCTATCACTGGCCCTCTATCCAGCTCTCTTGTCCCAACACCACCCACCCCCCCACCCTCTTAAACCAGCTTATATTTCACCCCTTTTCTAATTTTCCTTAGTTCTGTTGAAGAGTCATACGGACTCGAAATGTTAACTGTGTTCCTCTCTGCAGATGCTGCCAGACCTGCTGAGTTTTTCCAGGTATTTTTGTTTTTGTTCTAGGCTCTGCAGTCTCTGATTCCAAAAGCAAACAATCTGCAAGACACAGCGGTATCACTTTATCAGCTATTCCACAACTGATCCGTTATGGCTTGAAATGGTGTTCCTCTATTGGGACCCCATCCTGCTCCTTGTACAAGGACAGCAGGGTGTCCAATTTCACCAGTGACTGTGATAATTTGTTCCAGCGTGTGATAAGTCTTTTTAAAAATGCTTGCTGACATCTAACCAATCTTTTCCTAATGTCTCTGCAGGTGTGCCCTCTTGTTTTATCATCTCATTTCAACTGGTCATAATCTGCAAAATTGAGCATTTTAAAATCTTCAATCATAGGTGTTTTTAGCAATGAAAACAGTCAAACCCCTGCAGCCTACCCTAGGAATTGAAAGCATTAGGATTGGCTATTATTTCAGAAACTCTTTTCCTTATTTGTTTAAGGTACGTGGGCATTGCTGGCTAGGCCAGCATTCATTGACCATCCCTAAAGGCCCTTGAGAAGATGGTGGTGAGCTGCCTTTGTGAACCACTGCAGTCCGTGTGGTGTAAGCACACCCACAGTGCTGTTAGGAAGGGAGTCCCAGGATTTTGACCCAGTGACAGTGAAGGAACGGTAATATAGTTCCAAGTGAGGATGTTGTGTGACTTGGAAAGGAACTTACAGGTGTTGGTGTTCCCACATGTCTGCTGCCCTTTTCCTTCTGGTGATAGAGACCATTGATTTGGGAGGTACTACCGAAAGAGCCTTGGCAAATTGCTACAGTGCATCTTGTCAATGGTACACACTGATGCCACTGTGCATCATGGTGGAGGGAGTGAATATTTAAGCAGGTGGATGGGAGGAGGGTAACACTCTGGGGATCTGGGTTCAAACTCCACCACAGCAAATGGTGAAATGTGAATTCAATTTAAAAAAATTCTGGAATTAAGAGTCTAAAGGTAACAATGGGCAGGACTTTCCCCCCTGTTGGGGGCGAAGTTGATGAGCAGGCACGCGTGGGTGTGCTTCTGATTGGCACCCCGTTTGGGGGTGCGGCGCCATTTTACGTGGGTGGGCCAATTAAGGCCCGCCCAGCGTGACGTCTGCACAGAAGCGCTATGCACTCCCTGTGAGGGCGGGGGGTGGGGGGGGGGGGGGGGGGGGGGGGGGAGGGGGTGGAATCCCAAAGTCGAGAGTGTGCGCTTGTGCGCATGACAGTGCACACTCCTCTCCCTGAGGCTAAGTGCAGCCTCAGGGAAATGTAAAAAAGAATAAAAATAGAATAATAAAATTTCCCTAACATGTCCCCTCATGTGACATGTAAAAAAAAGTTAATAAAGTTTTTGTAAAAATTATGGACATGTCCCAACTCATGTGACTGGGACATGTCCATAACTTTTACAAAAACTTAATTAAAATTTTAAAAAAACCTACATGAAACCTTATCCCGCCCGTGGATGGGGTTTCATGCCTTTTCTAATGCCTGCCGGGGCTATTGGACTCCCCGCCAACCTTAAGGTTGGACGGGCAGGTCCATTCATTAGTTTGCTTTCTCTGTCAATGGCCTCAGTTGGCCATTGATAGGTCGGTGGGCCCGCAGCTGATTTTGCTGCGCCCCCACCTTCCTGAAAATTTAAATGGGGCGGGGTGACGCCAGGAGGACCACCCGATGTCATCGTGCGTCATTTTACGCGTCGGCGAGCAAAATCCTGCCCCATGAGTTCATTGTTGTAAAAGCCCATCTGGTTCACTAATGTCATTTAGGGAAGAAAATTTGCTGCCCTTACCTGGCCTGGTCTATGTGTGACACCAGCAATGTGGTGGATTCTTAAATGGCCTAGCAAGCCATTCAGTTCTCAAGGGAAATTAGGGATGAGCAATAAATGTTGGCCCAGCCAGCGATGCTGCCACCCCATGAATGAATAAAAAAATAGGGTGCCAGCCAAGTGGGCTGCTTTGCCTTTGCCTCCTCTGGTGCCCCATAACATGTAGGGACCAAAATTGGTTATAACACTCCACGTGCGGCAGTACGGCCTAAGTGTCCTTGGATTTATGAGCAGAAGTTTACGTCCCAGGGGGCGGGGACACGCCTGACCTGATTGGGCGTAAAACAGTACACGAAAATAGTACGCAATGTCAGCGCGCGCTCGCATGATATCTCGGTCGGCGGACGCGGGCGAGCGTTGGCAGCGCGCTTGCCGAAAATTAAGAGGCCTATTAAGGCCATTGAAGTATTAATTAAGAGAGATTTGTCACTGCCCATCAAACCTCACGGTTGGGCGAGTGGGGTGAACCGGCCAGGCGGCCATTGCATTTTTGAGGGAGCCTCATTCATGGGCAGGATGAAGTTTCTGACGTTAAAAGTTTCTGACATTAATTAAAACAAAAAATGTTTTGACATTGTTCGTGTGAGTGAGTCCAACGTGGGGGCATCCTTTTCAGAATTTCCAAATCTTTATTTTTGGATTTGAAATTTGTCAGCTCCCTGTGGCGGCTCTCTGCCTTCAGGGAGCTTTTACCGTACACTCCCCCACACCTGTACCGACTTCAGCGCTCACCCTTCTCCCCGCTCCCCCCCCACGCTGGCAGTGTTGAGCCGTTCAGCACGCATTTCATGCCGTTAATTGGACAGCTAGCGTGAAATCGCGTTCAGGGGCCGATCGCGGACTGTTTCTTTCCTAGCTGCTCCCAGGCCCGGCTGCCAGGATCACCCGTCAACCTGAAAATCCTATCCTGTGTCATATTATCCCAGCTATAAAACCTAAAATACACTGTTTCCTTCCCAATGGCTTTAATGTTCTACATGTGGACCTTTAATTATTTATCAGATTTCACCTCTAGGTCACTCATCTGCTCCATATGCCTTTAGCTGGCACCCAAGCAAGGAATATATATATATACCTCGAGTTTCCCCAACCAAAAATCATACTGAAGGGCACTGAAGGAAATGTGAAGTTGAGGAGAGCTATAATTGAAGTTTATAAAATTGTGAGGGGCCTAGATAGATTGGATGTGAAGGACCCATTCCCCTCCACAGAGTGGCCAGCAATCAGGGAACAAAGGTTTAAAATGATAGGGTTAGAGGGGAGTTGAGGAGAGATTCTTTTGGTCCAGAGGGTGGTGGGGGTCTGGAACTCACTACCTGAAAGGGTGGTAGGGGCAGGAATGCTCAGCACATTTAAAAAACACTAAGATAAAGGCAAAATACTGCTGATGCTAGAAATCTGAAAAAAAGCAAAAAATGCTGGAAAATCTCAGCGAGTCTGACAGCATCTGTGGAGAGAAAGACAGAATCACATTGACTCGAAACGTTAAAAAACATTTGGAATTGCACTGGAAATGCTGTAACCAACAGAGCTACAGATCAATTGCTGGAAAGTGGGAAGAGGCTGGGTAACACGGGCAACACTTTTTTGGCCAGCACAGAGAAGATGGGCTGAATGGCCTCCTTCTGAGCCAAGAAATTCCAATGTTTCGATGCTGCTTTGACATCAGTGAGACATGTGCTCGTTTCCCTCATACATCAAAATTGGCCTCCAACATATTCACTTGATCTAAATTCCAAACTCCCATCAATATTTTTGGTGTCAATATGCACATTCAAATCATTAATAATTAGATGTAGAGCAACTGTTTCAGCCTGGCACCCACTGGGCTTGCACACTGAAATGTTATCAATTATCCACAAAAGTGGAAGATATAATTGATGCCATTTTGGCACAGTGGGCCAATTAGGGTTCATTGGATTCTAATAAATCATTAAATGGATGCTGCATAGCAGTGAGGTTGGAGGGGGAGCATAGAAGGACCAAGTCATAATGTTCCTGCCATTATGGCATGTGAAACAGGTTTCTAGACCAGCTCGACTTTTCCTGTCCTTCAGTGGTATATCTGAGCAATCATTTTCTTTTAATGCTTTCACGGGATGTGGGTGTCACTGGCTGGGCCAGCATTTTTACTGCCCATCCCTAATTGCCCTTGAGAAGGTGATGGTGAGCCACCTTCTTGAACCGCTGCAGTCCATGTCATGTAGGTACACCCACAGTGCTGTTGGGATGGAGCTCCAGGGTTTTGACCCAGCGACAGTGAAGCAACAGCGATATATTTCCAAGCCAGGGTGCTGTGTGACTTGTGGGGGTGGGGGGTGGGGGGTGTGGGGGGGGTGTGTGGGGGGGGGGGGGGGTGGGGGGGTGGGGGGGGGGTGGGGGGGGGTGGTGGTGGGGGGGTGGAACCTTGTAGGCGGCAGTGTTCCCATGATGGAGGGAGTGAATGTTGAATGTGGTGGATTTGGTGCTGATCAAGTGGACTGCTTTGTCCTGGATGGTGTTGAGCTTCTTGAGTATTGTTGGAGCTGCACTCATCCAGGAAAGCAGAGAATAATTCCTGACTTGCGCCTCGCAGATGGTGGACCAGTCTTTAGGGAGTCGGGAGGTGAGTCACTTGTCTAAGACTTCCCAGTGTCTGACCTACTCTTGTAGCTACAGTAATTATATGGCTGGTCCAGTTCAGTTTCTAGTCAATGGTAACCCCCAGGATATCAAACTTGCTTTCGGGAAGTACTTAAAAAGACTAGCTTTCTTGAAAATACAGAGGCAGATGCTTCAGCTAGATTGACAAAATTATATTCAGTGGCATGCCTGGCTGGTACCATCATGAATGCTTGCTTCCTGATACATGGTTGCAGTATAACTTTCCAGATTGCAATAGCAGCAGGATTTCCAATTTAGCTTTTCCTTTATGTTGAAAAATAGTTTCCAGAAGTTCAGTTTCAGAAAATAAAAAAATACCAACTACACTGATTGTTGCGATGAAACCAGAGCTTAAAATCCTCGCTGGGGTGGTGGTGGTCAGGGGGAGAGGGTGGATTTAAGAGAGGGAGCAGGTAGGAAGGAAGGGGAGGTTCAGTCTAAGGGGTGCCGCCCTGCGATTGGCAAAGGGCAGCACCCCAAGGACAGTCCCCCCCATTTCTTCCCAACATTTAACCATTTGAGGTTAAAAATCAGGCTCCCAGCTCCCACCCTGCTGCCTATGCCAAAAATGTTATGGCCTGGGCAGCAGATTGTTAGGGTCAAAATGCTTTTTAATAAGTTCAATTGACCCTTAAATGGTCATCTTAACATGGCTGCCAATTTCGACGCTTACCCGCCACTTCACCCCGCCTCCCCCGACCAGCACCCCCCACCCACCCGGTATTATGGGAGTGAGATTGGAGGTGGGCGCGAAGGTGGTGTGATTGGCACCCGTGCCATTCTGTGTGCTCTCCCTGCAGGAAACACGCCTGCTGGGGGCATGTAAAATTCAGACCCTCCCCTGCACCAACACCCCTCTCCCTAACCTCCCCAAACCCGCCTGGCCCAAGACTCCGGACTTACCTGCTCTGGGGATCCTCAGCCTTGAGCTCCTCTCTCCAGCTGCAGTCCCGGCAGCTGCCACTGACGCTCCTGGCGCTGCCAGGACTGTTGGAGCTGCCGGCCAATCCGAGCTCCAGAGGGCAGGGCATCTACCGCAATTAATGAGCCCTGCAGTGCTTTATTGCTGTGGGGCTGCTCGGCATGTTGTCGGCCGGCTTCACGCCAATGTAGTTTCCGGGGGTGGGGCGATGGGGGGGGGGGGGGGGGAGGAGAGAGCCTGCCGTCCGGCCCCTTCCCATTCTGATGATTCTGAATCATGTTCTACAATTCTGTGCAACATAAAGTTTGGTCTCTCCATATAAATCAAACAAAAATACTGCGGACGCCGGAGATCTGAAATAAAAACAGGAAGCGTTGGAAAAACTCAGCAGGTCTGGCAGCTTCTGTGAAGAGAGAAACAGAGTTAACGTTTTGAGTCCAATATGACACTTTCTCAGAACTGAAGTTCTCTCTTGGGAGCCCTAGGTTATCTGTTCTTTTATAAAACTATTCATTTGCAAGGTAAATTATGGATGAAGGTTTTAAGCTCTGGTTTCATCGCAACAATCAGTGTAGTCGGTATTTTTTTTTATTTTCTAAAATTGAACTTCTGAAAACTATTTTTAAACATAAAGGAAAAGCTAAATTGGAAATCCTACTGCTGTTGCAATCTGGTGAGTTATGCTGCAACCATGTATCATTCATGATGGTACCAGTCAGGCATGCCACTAAATATCACAGTATCACAGAATTTTAACGGCACAGAAGGAGGCCATTCGGCTCATCATGTCTGCATCAGCTCTCCAAATCAGCATTATGACCTAGCGCCATTGCCCTGCCTTTCCCCCATACCCCTGCACCTTGTTTCTATTCAAATAATCATCCAATGCCCTCTTGAATGCCTCGATTGAACATGCCTCCACCACACTTCCAGGCAGTGCATTCCAGACCCGAACCATTCGTTGTGTGAAAAAGATTTTTCTCATGTCACACTTGTTTCTTTTGCAAATCACTTTAAATCTGTGCCCTCTCGTTCTTGATCCTTTTATCTACTCTGTCCAGCCCCCTCATGATTTTGAACATCTCTATCAAATCTCCTCTTAGCCTCTTTCTCGCCAAGGAGAACAGTACCAACCTTTCCAATCTATCCTCATAGCTGAAGTTTCACATCCCTGGAACCATTCTTGTAATCCTCTTCTGCACTTTCTCCAATGTGTTCACACCCTTCTTATAATGCTGTGCCCAGAACTGTACACAATACTCCAGCTGTGGTCTAACGAGTGTCTTAGATAAATTCAGCATAACCTCCCTGCTCTTATACTCTATGTCCCTATTAATAAAGCCCAGCCCAGGATACCGTGTGCTTTACTAACTTCTATCTCCACCTGTCCTGCCACCTTCAATGATCTATGCACATATAGACCCAGGTCTTTCTGATCCTACACCCCCTTCAAAATTTCACCCCTTATTTTATATTGTCTGTCCATGTTCAATTAATTTTGTCAATCTAACAAAAGAGTAAAATACACCACTGAAAGAGGCCATTCAAATTACAGATCCATGCTGATGCTTATGCTCCCCCCGAGCATCCTCCCACCTTATTTCATCTAACTTCATCAACATACTCTTCTATACTTTTCTCCCCCACGTACTCATCTAGCTTTCTATTGAATGCATCTATACTACTTGCCTCACTGTGCTCCATCCTCATCATTCTCTCAGTAAAGACATTTCTCCAGAATTCCTCAATGGATTTATTAGTGACTAGTTTATATTTATGGTCTCGAGTTCTGCTCTTGCTTTCAAATGGAAACATCTTTTCTAAAAAACCAGATCAAATCCCTTCAAAATCCCAAAGCCCTGTATCAGTTCACCTCTCAGTTTTCTCTTTTCTAGAGAACAGAGCCCCAGCCCATCAACCTTTCCTAATAACCTCTCAATTCTGGGATCATTCTGGGATCATCCCATTACAGCAGATGGTAAAATTTGAATTCAATAAAAAAAATCTGAAATTATAAGTCCGATGATAACCATGAAGTCATTGCTGATTGTTGTAAAAACCCATCTGGTTCACTAATGCCCTTTAGGGAAGAAAATCTGCCGTCCTTACCTGGTCTGGCCCACATGTGACTCCAGACCCACAGAAATGTGGTTGACTCTTAAAATGCCCTCCCATCAAGGGCAATTAGGGATGGGAAATAACTGCTGGCCTAGGCAGCGATGCCACAGCTCATGAACGAATATAAAAAAAAACGATATATTTTTTAACACCTTCTCCAGGGACTCAATAAAAGGATTTATGCCTCCTCTAATGCAGCCCAGAACTGATGTTTTTAAATTCCTTTATAAGATGGGGGTTTCACCGGTAAGTCCAGCATTTGTTGCCTATCCCTAATTGCTTTTGAACTGAGTGGCCTGCTGGGCCGTTTCACAGGGTCGTTAAGAGAGTCAACCACATAATTGTGGGCCTGGAGTTTCAAGCAGGCCAGGTAAAGATGGCAGATTTCCTTCCCTAAAGGGCATTTCTGAACCAGAGAGGCTTTTACAACAAAAAATAATTTTACAGACACCATTGTTAAGATGAGCTTTCAATTGCAGGTTTATGTCAAACAATCTACCAACAGCCACAATGGGATTTGAACCCATACTGCCAGAAAGTTGGCTGGGTTCTAAATGACCAACCCAACAACATTGGCACAACACCACTGTCACACCCTTCCAACAGAACCTGTACAACTCCAAACATGGTTCTATACAAAGATGAAGGCAAAATACTGCAGATGCTGGAAATCTGAAACAAAAACAAAAAATGCTGGAAATGCTCAGCAGGTCTGACAGCATCTGTGGAGCATCTGTCTTTCTCTCCACAGATGCTGTCAAACTTGCAGATCTTTTCCAGCATTTTTTGTTTTTGTTTCTGGTTCTATACAAGTTCAACATATCTTCTCTGCTTTTCATTTCAATTCCTTCAAAAATAAACTGCAGTGATTTGTTGAGTTTTTTTATGACCTAATTAACCTGTTTTCTACTTTTTAATGATTGTGTACCTGTACCCACAGATCCCTCTTTTTTTTTATTCATTCATGAGATGTGGGCTTCGCTGGCTGGGCCAATATTCATTGCCCACCCCTAGTTGCCCTTGAGAAGGTGGTGAGCCGCCTTCTTGAACTGCTGCAGTCCATGTGATGTAGGTACACTCACAGTGCTGTCAGGAAGGGAGCTTCAGGATTTTGACGCAGTGACAGTGAAGGAACAGTGACATATTTCCAAGTCAGGATGGTGAGTGACTTGGAGGGGAACTTCAAGGTGGTGGTGTGCCATCTATCTGCTGCCCTTGTCCTTCTAGATGGTAGTGGTCGTGGGCTTGGAAGGTGCTGTCTAAGGATCCTTGGTGAATTCCAGCAGTGCATCTTGTAGATGGTACACACTGTTGCTACTGTGCGTCAGTGGTGGAGGGAGTCAATATTTGTGGATGTGGTGCCAATCAAGCAGCTGCTTTGTCCTGGACGGTATCAAGTTTCTTGAGTGTTGTGGGAGCTGCACTCATCCATGCAAGTGGGGAGTATTCCATCACACTCCTGACCTGTGCCTTGTAGATGATGGACAGGCTTTGTGGAGACAGGAGGTGGGTTAACCTTCAAGTGATTCCGAGCCCCTGACCTGCTCTTGTTGCCACAGTATTTATATGACTAGTCCAGTTCAGCTTCTGGTCAATGATAACCCCCAGAATGTTGATAGTGGGGAATTCAGTGATGGTAATGCCATTGAACATCAAAGTGCAATGATTGGATTCTCTCTTGTTGGAGATGGTCATTGCCTGACACTTGTGTGGTGTGAATGTTACTTGCCACTTGTCAACCCAAACTTGGATATTGTCCAGGTCTTGCTGCATTTGGACATGGACTGCTTCAGTATCTGAGGAGTCATGAATGGTGCTGAACATTGTGCAATAGTCAGTGAACATCTCCACGTCTGACCTTATGATGGAAGGAAGGTCATTGATGAAGCAGCTGAAGATGGTTGGGCCTAGGACACTACCCTGAGGAACTCCTGCAGTGATATCCTGGAGCTGAGATGGCTGACCTCCAGCAACCACAGCCATCTTCTTTTGTGCTAAATATGACTCTGACCAGTGGAGAGATCCCTCCCCCTCCTGATCCCCTTTGACACCAGTCTTGCTCAGGCCCCTTGATGCCACACTCTGTTAAATGTGGCCTTGATGTCAAGGGCAGTCACTCTCAGCTCACCTCGGGAGTTCAGCTCTTTTGTCCATGTTTGAACCAAGGCTGTAATGAGGTCAGGAGCTTAGTGACCCTGGCGGAACCCAAGCTGAGCGTCAGTGAGCAGGTTATTGCTAAGCAAGTGCCACTTGATAGCACTGTTGATGACCCCTTCCATTACTTTATCTGATGATGGAGAGTAGACTGATGGGGCTGTAATTGGCCAGGTTGGATTTGTCCTGCTTTTTGTGTACAGGACATACCTGGGCTATTCCCCACATATACGGGTAGATGCCAGTGTTGTAGCTGCACTGGAACAGCTTGGCTAGGGGCGCAGCAAGTTCTGGGGCACAAGTTTTCAGTGCTATTGCTGGAATAATGTCAAGGTCCATAGCCTTCTCAGTATCCACTGCCTTCAGCCGTTTCTTGGTGTCATGTGGAGTGAATTCAATTGGCTGAAGAATGGCCTCTATGATGCTGGATTCCCCCGGAGGAGACCGAGATGGATCATCCACTTCGTACTTCTGCTGAAGATTGTAGTAAATCCTTCAGCCTTATCTTTTGCACTGATGTGCTGGGCTCCTCCATCATTGAGGATGGGGATATTTGTGGAGCCTCCTCCTCCAGTGAGTTGTTTAATTGTCCACCATCATTCACGACCGGATGTGGCAGAACGGCAGAGCTTAGATCTGATCTGGTCGATGGTGGGATCGCTTAGCTCTGTCTATCATTTGCTGCTTATACTGTTTGGCATGCAAGTAGTCCTGTTTTATAGCTTTATCAGGTTGACAGATTATTTTCAGCTATGTCTGTTGCTGATGGTAATGGTAGGTTGGGGGATATGCCGGGCCATGAGGTTACAGATTGTGTTCGAGTACAATTCTGCTGCTGCTGATTGCCCACAGCACCTCAGGGATGCCCAGTCTGGAGTTTCTCTATATCTGTTCAAAATCTATCCCATTTAGCACATTGGTAGCGCCACACAACACGATGTATCTTAATATCCCAGTTGTGAAGGCGGGATCTCATCTCCATGACTGTGCATTGGTCATTCCTACCGATATTGTCATGGACAGATGCATCTGCAGCTGGCAGATTGGTGAGGATGAGGTCAAGTATGGTTTTCTCTCTTGTTGGTTCTCTCACCATTTGCCGCAGACCCAGTCTAGCAGCTATGTCCTTTAGGACTCAGCCAGCTCTGTCAGCAGTGGTGCTATTGAGCCACTCTTGGTGGTGGATACTGAAGTCTCCCACCCAGAGTACATTCTTGACACCCTTAGTGCTTCCTCCAAGTTGGGATTCAACATGGAGGAGCACTGATTCATCAGCTGATTGAGGGCAGTGTGTGGTAATCAGCAGGAGGTTTCCTTGCCCATGTTTGACCTGATGCCATGAGACTTCATGGGGTCCAGAGTCAATGTTGAGGACTCCCAGGGCAACTCCCTCCTGACTGTATACCGCTGTGCCACTATCTCTGCTGCGTCTGTCCTGCCGGTGGGACAGGACATACCCAGGGATGGTGATGGTGTTGTCTGGGACATTATCTGTAAGGTATGATTCCATGAGGATGACTATTCAGGCTGTTGCTTGACTAGTCTGTGAGACAGCTCTCCCAATTTTAGCACTAGCCCCCAGATGTTGGAAAGGAGGACTTTGCAGGATCAACAGGGCTGAGTTTGCCGTTGTCATTTCTGGTGCTTAGGTTGATGCCGGGTGGTTGGTCCAGTTTCATTCGTTTTTGTGACTTTATAGCGGTTTGCTCCAACTGAGTGGCTTGCTAGGCCATTTCAGAGTGCATGTGCCAGTGTGTGCCCATTCTGCAAATTTATTCATCTCTCTGTTTAATTTTTACAATAGGGAGACCAATACTGTGAGTTGTAGACTTGTGCTGGGGCAGGGAGAGAAGGAGAGAAGATCTCTTGTTCCTCCTGGACTGCCCAGAAAGGCAAAAAAATGAAAGCTTCATGAGTGTTTTATTTTTTGATCAGGCTCAAGCAGCCTCTTTAATGTTTGTTTTGTCTTATGTTGGGGTTTTTTCCTATTTCCTTAAGTAAGCTACTGAAGACTAGTTTTTAAAATCCATTAGCATTTATTTGCAACTCTATGTACATCTTAGGAACTCTGCATGAGGTTAGATTTCCCCTTCCTCCAGATCTCTGTTATTTGATCAATTGCCATTACATCATAGCTCCATAGCTGATGCATTATGGGCTTCTTATGTAACCCTTTAATCTAATCTTCCCCAAGTCTTTATCCCAACCATGTAAACCCTCCTTAATCTCCCCCAAACATCTCACATTTCACAGGGCTGGTCTCTGAGATGCCTTGACCAATCTCCCTGATCTCGTTCAGAACTCTTTCTGTGGTTGAAGACATTTTGTACTCTCTTTCATGAGTGTTCATGAACATTCCTCCTCACGGTTTTTAACTCTGTCATGGCCATTCGAGATGATATCAGTTTCCAGTTTCCATTACAGAGCTGGATGTTGTGTTCTCCATCACCCTCCCATTAACAACTCTTGTTAGTGAGAACCCATTTTGTAGCGGTGAGGTTCTACGACTAAGAAGGGCTAGGTTGAGGCATTGATTTTTCTTCTTTGATGGTTCGAACATCTCTCTTAGCTTCTCCATTCACTTGAGGATACCGAGATGAGCTGGTCACGTGAATCAGTCCATAGTCCTTCACAAAGTTGTAGAATAAAGCATTAGTGAATTGCAGACCGTTGTCTGACACTGCAGTGTCCAGTATGCCACATGTTGCTTAGATTCTCTTCAGCATTGAATGACTGCTTCTGCCATGTTGTGCAATCTGTTCTCTTCAATCCACATTGAGTAGTAACCATTGATAATAAGAATTATTTTGCCTTTAAAATTAAATAGATCCATTCTCAGGTGCTCCATGGCCTTGATGGAAAAGTCAAAGGTGATAGTGGCTCCCTTTTTCTCTTGGCTGTTTATTGGCCATGTAAGGCAAAACAAAATTAGTTCTTCAATAGAACAAGTAATGACAGACTGATTACTGGTCTCTTGCTCAACATTGTGCTATTCCCAAGGGATTTTAGTGAAGTCTCTGAAGAATATCAAGCCAAAGTGCTGGGCACTCTCCCCACTTGCACAATTTTCTCACCACACTGAGAAAATTTCAAAATGGTGGTCGGTGCATTTTTCCTCTTTATGCATGCTCCTGTTTTGTTGCATTTTCCCTTTTCTTGCCTACTTATTAAACGGCCTCACTCATTCATTTCCAAGGGATTTCAATTTCCTACAAACAAACACTCTAATTTGCTTTCTGAGCTCAGTTTGCCTCACGGTTCATACTGCCTTAATTAGAGTTAGATGTTCTCTCATTTGCAAGAGACCTGACAGAGATTCATCTCAGATCCCAGTTACTATGCCATCATGAATCAATTCATTCCTCAAAATTCTGTCGTCACAATTTTCTGCCGGCCTGCATCAATCATTGATGAACAAATCCATGCTTACACTTGGCCTTTGTTTTCGCTTATTACATTTTGCCAGTTCTATTATTAATTCTTTCTGAATGCTGAAATACAAATACAAAATGCCTGGAGGTCCTCCTCGTAAGAACTTGAAGTTTTATCAACTCCTTGTCTCGCTATTATGTCATCATAATTACAGTAATCAAATTACTGGGAGCAATTTGGGAGACACAGCAAAAATTCATCCCTAGGAAGAAGAAGCATACTAAAGGGAGGACGAGGCAACCATGGCTGACAGAGGAAGTCAGGGACAGCATAAAAGCTAAAGAGAAAGCATACAATGCGATGAAGAGCAGTGGGAAACCAAGGAATTGGGAAGCCTACAAAGACCAACAGAGGACAACAAAAAAAAAATAAGGAGGGAGAAGATTAAATGTGAGGGTAAACTAGCCAGTAATATAAAAGAAGATTGCAAGAGTTTTTTTAGATATATTAAGGGTAAGAGAGAGGCAAAATTGGACATAGAGCCGCTGGAAAATGACACTGGAGAAGTAGTAGTGGGGAACAAAGAAATGGCGGAGGAATTGAATAGGTACTTTGCGTCAGTCTTCACAGTGGAAGACATGAGTAACATCCCCAAAGTTCAAGAGAGTTGGGGTCAGAGGTGAGTATGGTGGCCATTACCAAGGAGAAGGTGCTAGGAAAACTGAAAGGTCTGAAGGTGGATAAATCACCTGGACCAAATGGATTACAACCCAGAGTTCTGAAGGAGATAGCTGAGGAGATAGTGGAGGAGTTAGTGGTGATCTTTCAGGAATCACTGGAGTCAGGGAGGGTCCCAGAGGACTGGAAAATCGCTAATGTAACCCCCCTGTTTAAGAAGGGAGTGAGGCAAAAGATGAGAAATTACAGGCCGATTAGCCTGACCTCGGTCATTGGTAAGATTTTAGAGTCCATTATTAAGGATGAGATTTCAGAATACTTGGAAGTGCATAATAAAATAGGGCAAAGTCAGCATGATTTCATCGAGGTGAGGTCATGCCTGACAAATCTGTTAGAATTCTTTGAGGAGGTAATGAGTAGGTTAGACAAAGGAGAGCCAATGGATATTATCTACTTGGACTTCCAGAAGGCCTTTGACAAGGTGCCGCACAGGAGGCTGCTCAGTAAGATAAGAGCCCATGGTGTTAGAGGCAAGGTACTGACATGGATAGAAGATTGGTTGTCTGGCAGGAGGCAGAGAGTGGGGATAAGGGGGTCCTTCTCAGGATGGCGGCCGGTGACTAGTGGAGTTCCTCAGAGGTCAGTGTTGGAACCACAACTTTTCACTTTATACATTAATGATCTAGATGAAGGAACTGAGGGCATCCTGGCTTAGTTTGCAAATGATACAAAGATAGGTGGAGGGATAGGTAGTATTGAGGAGGTGGGGAGACTGCAGAAGGATTTGTACAGGTTAGGAGAATGGGCAAAGAAGTGGCAGATGGAATACAACGTGGGGAAGTGTGAGGTCATGCACTTTGGTAGGAAGAATAGAGGCATAGACTATTTTCTAAATGGGGAGAGAATTCAGAAATCTGGAGTGCAAAGGGACTTGGGAGTCCTAGTCCAGGATTCACTTATGGTTAACTTGCAGGTTGAGTCTGTAGTTAGGAAGGCAAATGCAATGTTGGCATTTATTTTGAGAGGTCTAGAATATAAAAGCAGGGATGTGCTGCTGAGGCTTTATAAGGCTCTGGTCAGACCACGTTTAGAATATTGTGAGCAATTTTGGGCCCCGTATCTCAGGAAGGATGTTCTGGCCCTGGAGAGGGTCCAGAGGAGTTTCACGAGAATGATCCCAGGAATGAAAGGCTTAACATATGAGGAACGTTTGAGGACTCTGGGTCTATACTCGAGGGAGTTTAGAAGGATGATGGGGGATACTGAAAGGCCTGGATAGAGTGGACGTGGGGAAGATGTTTCCATTAGTAGGAGAGACTAGGACCCAAGGGCACAGCCTCAGAGTAAAGGGAAGACCGTTTAGAACAGAGATGAGGAGAAACTTCTTTAGCCAGAGAGTGGTGAATCTATGGAATTCATTGCCACAGAAGGCTGTGAAGGCCAGGTCATTGAGTGTATTTAAGACCGAGACAGACAGGTTCTTGAAAGGTTACGGGGAGAAGGTGGGAGAATGGGGTTGAGAAACTTATCAGCCATGATTGAAGGGCGGAGCAGACTCGATGGGCCGATTGGCCTAATTTCTGTCCCTATGTCTTATGGTCTTATCAGCAATAACTCCAATTGCATGGAACAATGTACGGATTCTTTACTTCCTTTTTGTGGAAACCAGAAGCAGTTCTATCCTTGGGAAGCCTCTCTCTTCAGTTGCCCCCGTGCTGAGCTTGTTGTGAGCCTTCAGCACTTCAGAATGGTTCGGGAATGGCACTGTAGAATCCTTGCTTGTACCAAGTTCTGGCCTAGTTGCTGCTTCACTGGTGTTGCTTTTTGATTCTGGTCTGTGCTCACTGCTGTCCGCAATCCAGCCCTGTGTCTCAGCTTGCATCTGCTGCACCCACGCTGCTCCGACTTTCTTAGCGAGCCTCCAACCCACTCCTCTCATCCTCCCTTCAAGGATCTGTAGGCTTGCCAGATCTGTAATCTTTTCTTGGAGTTTTTCTGGTCCTTTACTGATTATCCACTGCCACCATACTTCTTCAGGTCTAGATAGGACTCTACAGGGTTTGTCAACTTTCCTGAAGTAAACTACAAAAGGCTGGAGTTCGTAAAAGCCATTGTTATTTATTTACAGTTCTATGTACATCTTAAGAGCTCTGAACGACGCTGGACTTCTCCTCCCTCCAGATCTCTATTACTTGGTCATGTGTCATGACATCACAGTTCCATCAGCATCAGGTGCTTCTAATGTTAACCCTTCACTCTACAATGCCTGATGGTTAGGTTGCTCAATAGCTGCTCAAATTCTTTCAGATGAGAAATTAAGACCCTGTTTACCTTATACCTCAAGTGGGCATAAAAGATCCCATGTACACTATTGAAAAAAGAGCATAGAGTTCTGGCTAATACCAACACACAAAACAGTTGTCCGCATCATTGTAACATTACTTGCCCTTGCTGGGTGCAAATTAGCTGCCATTTTTCCTACATTAAAACAGTGACTACTTCTCTATTTAATTAATTGGCTGTAATTTGGGATGTCCTGGGGTTGATAAAGGCACTATACAAATGCAAGCTTTTAATTTTCTTTGGCTTGGTGCCAATGTTGTCTCATAGTGGCTCCTGTGAAGCATCTTGAGTTGTATGAATAGGTGAACCTGATGGTGGAATGTGTTATGGGAGGCTACCAGGAAGATGCTCTCCTATTCCTCCTGGTCCACAAGCAGTGCTGTAAAGGCACTTGCCTCCTCCCTGAAGCTGTTTTCACCTGCTTTCAGTTGTTGAATTTCCCGAGACCTGGGAAACCGAGTCGACCATGTTAAACCAGCAAAGCAGGTTAAAGGATAGGCTGCCAGCCTCATTAAAATATTTAAATTGTCTACCCACCTCCTTGGCGCAGGTTGGCTGCTCGGTCCACATCCCACTTCCATAAAGCCAGGAAGCTGGCGGGTTTCAGGGGGTTGGGGTCTGGTTTCCGATCTTTCGTAATGTAAATCTGATTCAATCCCTAAACTGACCATTCTTGAGCATTAACATGCAGCACAATATTGCTCTGGCTGTCTCAATGTTTATGTTTCTGCCTATCTCTATTTATTTGTCTGATTAGATCCATCAATCTATTGACTCATCTATCTGCCTATCGTATACATTCAACCTATCTTTTCCTCTGCTCCTGACTGCTTTCCACCCTGACACTCTGATTTTCATTGCAGCAATATGTGACACCTCAGGGCAGTTAGGGAAGTACTAATAAAAGAAGCACAAAAGGAATGGTGCCTTGTTTACAGAATCTGACAGTGGAAATAAGAAGAGAGACGATTAGAAGATGCGGTGGATGTGAGGTGTTTAATCAGCAGCCCCTGGTGGTGCCCATAGCAACCACAAGCTACAATTTAGAGAGCAACATATTGGATGAATGCTGGCTGAAATGCATTTCAATTTACTGTGATTGGAATTAGAGTGTAAAGGGACACAGCACAGAGAAACAGACTTCCCATTTAACATTTAACAATAACTCCGAGTACGTGTATTTGGAGCAACAGAGCAATCATATAATTACATATTCACCATAATATATGCAAAATATATAATTATAATGATATAAGGTATAATTATAAAGAGAACTAATTTTTTGTGCATGAAGGAATTCTTTTTGCATTATTGAATATAATTACATAGAATTTACAGCACGGACTCAGGCCATTTGGTCCATCTGGTCTATAGTAGCGTTCATGTTCGACATGAGCCTTCTCCCACTCTATCTATTTCATCTCACCCAATCAGCAACATACCCTTCTATTCCTTTCTCCTCATGTATATGTCTAGCTTCCCAATTATAATCAGGTCAATTCTTGTATGGGATTTCTATGCTATTTGCCACTTGTCAGCCCAAGCCTGAACGTTGTCCAGGTCTTGCTGCAGGTGGACATGGACTGCTTCAGTATCTGTGATGTTGCAGATGGCACTGAACACTGCAATCATCAGTGAACATCCCAATTTCTGACCTTATGTTGGAAGGAGGACCATTAATAAAGCAGCTGAAGATAGTTGGGACACTACCCTGAGGAACTCCTGCAGGGATGTCCTGGAGCTGAGATGATTGACATCCAACAGCCACACACATCTTCCTTCGTGCTAGGATGGTACACTTGCAGTGTCAAGCAGCTCCCGGTGAGGAACAGCAAGATGGGCTGAATGGGAATCTGTTAGGACAATACTAAATGGGTTGGGGGTGGGATGGGAATAAGGGGGAAGTTTAGAAACAACAGCGATATAAAGATAACATAATACAAACTAGAAACAACATATTTGGGCCATAATTTAACTTAGATTGGTATTGTTTTCTGAAGTGCCTGGTACTGAAGTGCCGAGTGGATGATCCATCTCGGCCTCCTCCTGAGGCCCCTAACTTCACAGAGGCCAGTCTTCAGCCAATTTGATTAATGCCACATGGTATCAAGAGATGGCTGGAGGCACTGGACACAGCAAAGGCTATAGGTGCTCACAACATCCTGGCTTTAGTACTGAAGACTTGTGCTCCAGAATGAGAGGAGCCCTGAGATAAACTGTTCCAGCACAGCTACGAAACTATCATCTACGTCAATGTAGAAAATTGCCTGGTACGCCCTATTCACAAAAAGCAGGACAAATCCAATCAAACCAATTACCACCCAGTTGTCAACTCTCAATCATCATGAAAGGTTTTGTCGACAGTGTTATTAAACGGCACTCACTCATCAATAATCGGCTCACCAATGCTCAGTTTGGATTCCATCGTTGCCACTCAGCTCCTAAACTCATTACAACCTTGATCCAAACATAGATAAGTGAGCTGAATTCTACAAGCAAGAGTGATTGCACTTGACTGCAAGGTAGTATTTAACTGAGCGTGGCAACTAGGAACCTGGGCAAATTGAATCAAAATTGGGGGAAAACCTGTCACTGTTTGGAGTTAGACCTAACACAAAGGAAGATGGCTGTGGTTGTTGGAGGTCAATTATCTCATTGCTGGGACCATTGCTACAGGAGTTCCTCAGGGTAACATCCTAGGCCCAACCATCTTCAGCTACTTCATCAATGGTCTTCCCTCCAGAATCACAGAATCTTTACACTGCAGAAGGAGGCCTTTCAGCCCATTGAGTCTGCACTGGCTCTCTGAAAAAGCATTCTACCTAGTCCCACTCTCCTGCCTTAATCCGTAACCTTGCACATTCTCTCTTTTCAGGTAGCAATCCAATTCTCATTTGAATACCTCTATCGAACCTGCCTCCACCACCCTTTCAGGAAGTTTGTTCCAGATTCCAACCACCCTCAGAGTGAAAAAGCTTTTCCTCACATCACTTTTACTCCTTTTGCCAATTATTTTGAATCAATGGCCTCTAGTTCTTGATTATCCCTTGAGTGGGAATAGTTTCTCACTTTTCCTGTCCATACCCCTCAGGATCTTGAATACTTCTTTCAAGTCTCTCTCAGCCTTCTTTTCTCCCAAACAGTCCCAATCTCTCCAATCCACCCTCATAGCTATGCGTACTTCTTCCTTTTCATCTTCACTCTATCTCTCTTGTCATCCAGGGCACTCTGGATTTATTTGTCCTACCTTTCCCCTTCAAGGGAATATACCTTGACATTGCCTGAAATACTTTCTTTGAAGGTGGTCCATTGTTCAGACATCATCTTTTCTGCCAATATTTGATTCCAACTCACACGATTCAGATCCATTCTCAACCCATCAAAGTTGTTTTTTCCCCAATTAATTATCCCTGCTTTGCATTGTTCCTTGTCCTTTTCCATGACCAACCTAAACCTTATGATACAATGGTCACTGTCCCCTAAATGCTTTCCAATTGATACTTAATTCACTTGGGCCAACCCATTCCCCAGAAACAGGTCCAACAGTGCCAGCCCTCTCATTAGATTGGAAACAAACTTCTGCAAAAAATGATCTTAAACATATTCCAGGAACTCTCACCCCTTTGTCCTTTGCACTACTTCTATCCCAGCCTATATTTGGATAATTGAAGTCCCCCATTATAATGACTATATAATCCTTGCACCTCTCAGTAATTTCTTTGCAGATATGTTTCTCTACAGCCCTTCCACTGGCTGATGGTCTGTACGCTACACCGATCAATGTTATTGTACCTTTTTATTCCTTACCTCTAGACAGAGAGATTCCATCTTTGACCCCTCTGGAACACCCTCTCTCTCCAGTACTGTAAGGCCAACTTTAATCAATACTGCCACAACCACCCCCCACCCTTTTCTTTCTTTCCTGTCTCTCCTAAACACAGGACTATTTAATGCCCAAACCCCCCTTTTTTGAGCCAGTTCTCTGGTGACACTTCCTGCAGATATAGCCATTGAGGGCACTTTCTGCCAGCATGACTTATAGAAATAAGATCATAATTCCATTTGTCAACCTGTGCCTGTTGGTCACCAATCTTACTAACCACACTTCATGCATTCACATATATGCACTTTCCCCCTTTACTCTAACCCAATCTAATGCATACTATTGCCTACTCTAATTTTATCAAACTCTCCAAGTATTCCAGCTACCTTGATATTACTCAATGATATATCCTCTTACTCAGTTAATACTTCTCTACTTCCCACTGCCAGTCCTTCTGCTCTCCACTCTGAATTTCCTCTTAGGTTCCCATTCCCCTGCCATGGGTGGGATGAGGTTTCATGTAGGTTTTTAAAAATGTAAGAAAGTTTAATTAAAAGTGATGGACATGTCCCAACTCATGTAACAGTGTCACATGAGGGGACATGTCAGGGAAATTTTATTTTTCTATATTTAACATTTTTAAATTTGGTGCCAATCTCCCTGAGGCAGCACTTAGCCTCAGGGAGATCTGTGCGCTCTTCTGTGCGCATGCTCGAAAGAGCGCACTCTCAGCTTAGGGAATCCAAACCCCCCCCACCCCCAACCCTTCCTGCACAGGGAGTGCATAGTGCTTCCTGGTGGACGTCACGCTGGGTGGGCCTTAATTGGTCCACCCACATAAAATGGTGCCGCGCCCCCGTTTAGGGGCACCGATTGGAGGCGCACCTGCACACACCCGCTCCTGAGCCTTCCCCCCAGTGGTGGGGTGGGGGGGGGTGGAATTCTGCCCTATGACTCAGTGGAGGCTGAATCATTGAATATATTCAAGCCTGAGTTAGATAGGTTCTTGATTAGCAAGGGAGTCAAGGCTTATCGGGGCTTCATGCAGACAGGAATGTGGAGTTGAGGCTACAATCAGATCATCCATGATCACATTGAATGATGGAGAAGGCTCGAGGAGATGAATATCCTACTCCTGCTCTTAATTCTTGTTTACTTGTGTTCTTCTGATCAGCAGCCCATCAACCACCTAAAGGACGTTTGTGAGCCAGATGGGTTTTACAACCTTCTGACAGTTTCATAATCACTTGTACTGAGGCCAGGTTTGTATTTGCAGGTTGGGAATTTGAATTCAGTTTATAAAATAAACTGCTGATGTAGGATTTAATCTCAGGTTTTCTGGATTGCTATTCCTGTAATATATCCACGACACTACAGAATCTTGTCTTCAGAATTCTCTTTAACTTGGAGCATTCCGTGGATGAAATGTACAGCTGTCTGGTTTTGCCGTGGCAAATTAGCAATAGATGCACCGTGGAGCATCCAACATTATACAAAATGCCCAAGAGGGAGCCTGGAGCCAGTAACATAATCTTACAGTCAAGTGATGTTTATAAACTGCTAGAGAATTTCCTTTATGTTTCTGAACTCCTTCAGGCTTCTTTACCGGTGATCAGGGTTATATTCACAGGGTGAGCTACCTCGCTTTAACTCCCACTGAAACCCAATGTTACCGTGGCCTTTCAAACTGCGGAGAAACATTAAGAGTAGGCAAGAGCCACTAGGCCCAATGAGTCTGGGGTTCTACTCACAGATCTATGCCACAAACGTCCTACCTTCTCCTCAAAACCGCTTCCTTCCGCAATGATCTGCACTTTATCTCCATTTGAACCCAATTTATGAACATATGAACATATGAGTTAGTAGTATGAGTAGGCCACTTGGCCCCCCCAAGCCTGCTCTGCCATTCAATAAGATCATGGCTGATCTGATTGTAACCTCCTGCCTTTCCCAGATAACCTCTCACCCCCTTGCTTATCAAGAATCTAACTACTTTAAAGATACTCAAGGGCTCTGTCTCAACCAGCTTTTAAGGGAGAGAATTCCAAAGTCTCGCAACTCTCTGAGAGAGTAAGAAAAAAATCCTCATCTTTGCCCTAAATGGGCGACCCTTTATTTTGAAACAGTGATCCTGAGTTCTAGATTACCCCACAAGAGGAAACATCCTTTCCACATCCACCCTGACAAGTCCCCTCAAGATCTCATGTGTTTCAATCAAGTTGCCTCTTACTCTTTGAAACTCCTGTGGATACAAGTCTAATCTGTCCTGCCTTTCCTCATAAGACAATGCATGCATTCCAGGCATTAGACTAGTAAACCTTCTCTGAACTGCTTATAATGCATTTACATCTTTCCTTAAATAAGGAGGCCAATATTATACATAAGACCATAAGACCATAAGACATAGGAGCAGAAATTAGGCCATTTGGCCCATCGAGTCTGCTTTGCCATTCAATCGTGGCTGATAAGTTTCTCCTGCCTTCTCTCCGTAACCTTTGATCCCCTTACCAAACAAGAACCTCTCTATCTCAGTCTTAAGTACACTCAATGATCTGGCCTCCACAGCTTTCTGTGGAAATGAATTCCATAGATTCACCACTCTCTGGCTAAAGAAGTTTCTCCTCATCTCTGTTCTAAAAGGTCTTCCCTTTACTCTGAGGCTGTGCCCATGTGTCCTAGTCTCTCCTACTAATGGAAACATCTTCCCCACATCCACTCTATCCAGGCCTTTCAGTATTCTGTAAGTTTCAATCAGATTCCCTCTCATCCTTCTAAACTCCATCGAGTATAGACCCAGAGTCTTCAAATGTTCCTCATATGTTAAGCCTTTCATTCCTGGGATCGTTCTTGTGAACCTCCTCTGGACCCTCTCCAGGGCCAGAACATCCTTCCTGAGATACGGGGCCCAAAATTGCTCACAATATTCTAAACGTGGTCTGACCAGAGCCTTATAAAGCCTCAGCAGAACATCCCTGCTTTTATATTCTAGTCCTCTCGAAATAAATGCCAACATTGCATTTGCCTTCCTAACTACAGACTCACCTGCAAGTTAACCTTAAGAAAATCATGGACTAGGACTCCCAAGTCCCTTTGCACTCCAGATTTCTGAATTCTCTCCCCATTTAGAAAACAGTCTATGCCTCTATTCTTCTTACCAATGTGCATGACCTCACACTTCCCCACGTTGTATTCCATCTGCCACTTCTTTGCCCATTCTCCTAACCTGTCCAAATCCTTCTGCAGCCTCTCTGCCTCCTCAATATTAACTGTCCCTCCACCTATCTTTGTATCACCTGCAAACTTAGCCAGGATGCCCTCAGTTCCTTCATCTAGATCATTAATGTATAAAGTGAAAAGTTGTGGTCCCAACACTGACTCCTGAGGAACTCCACTAGTCACTGGCCGCCATCCTGAGAAGGACCCCCTTATCCCCACTCTCTGCCTCCTGCCAGACAGCCAATCTTCTGTCCATGCTAGTACCTTGCCTCTAAAACCATGGGCTCTTATCTTACTGGGCAGCCTCCTGTGCGGCACCTTGTCAAAGGCCTTCTGGAAGTCCAAGTAGATAACATCCATTGGCTCTCCTTTGTCTAACCTACTCATTACCTCCTCAAAGAATTCTAACAGATTTGTCAGGCATGACCTCACCTCGATGAAATCATGCTGACTTTGCCCTATTTTATTATGCACTTCCAAGTATTCTGAAATCTCATCCTTAATAATGGACTCTAAAATCTTACCAATGACCGAGGTCAGGCTAATTGGCCTGTAATTTCCTGTCTTTTGCCTCACTCCCTTATTAAACAGGGGGGTTACATTAGCGATTTTCCAGTCCTCTGGGACCCTCCCTGACTCCAGTGATTCCTGAAAGATCACCACTAACGCCTCCACTATCTCTTCAGCTATCTCTTTCCGAACTCTGGGATGTAATCCATTTGGTCCAGTGATTTATCCACCTTCAGACCTTTCAGTTTTCCTAGCACCTTCTCCTTACTAAAGGCCACCATACTCACCTCTGCCCCCCGACTCTCTTGAACTTTGGGGATGTTACTCGTGTCTTCAACCATGAAGACTGACGCAAAGCACCTATTCAGTTCCTCCGCCATTTCTTTGTTCCCCACTACTACTTCTCCAGCTTCATTTTCCAGCGGCCCAAAGTCCAGTTTTGCCTCACTCTTACCCTTTATATATCTAAAAAAACTCTTGCAATCTTCTTTTATATTACTGGCTAGTTTACCCTCATATTTAATCTTCTCCCTCCTTATTTCTTTTTTTGTTGTCCTCTGTTGGTCTTTGTAGGCTTCCCAATCCCCTGGTTTCCCACTGCTCTTCGCCGCATTGTATGCTTTCTCTTTAGCTTTTCTGCTGTCCCTGACTTCTCTTGTCAGCCATCGTTGCCTCGTCCTCCCTTTAATATGCTTCTTCATCCTAAGGATGAATTTTTGCTGTGTCTCCCAAATTGCTCCCAGAAACTCCTGCCATTGCTGTTCCACTGTCTTTCCTGCTAGACTCATCTCCCAGTCAATTCTGGCCAGCTCCTCCCTCATGCCTCTGCAGTTGCCTTTATTCAATTGTAATACCGTTACATCTGATTCCAGCTTTTTCCTCTCAAATTGCAGGGTGAATTCGATCATATGGTCACTTCCTCCTAAGGGTTCCTTCACCTTAAGCTCCTTTATCAAATCTGTCTCATTACACATCACTAAATCTAGAATTGCCTGTTCCCTAGTGGGCTCCACCACAAGCTGCTCCAAAAAGCCATCTCGTAGACATTCCACAAATTCCTTTTCTTGGGATCCACTACCAACCTGATTTTCCCAGTCTACCTGCATATTGAAATCCCCCATGATCACTGTAACCTTGCCTTTCTTACACGCCTTTTCTATCTCCTGGTGTATCTTGTGCCCCACATCCTGACTACTGTTCGGAGGCCTGTGCATAACTCCCATTATGGTTTTTTTTACCTTTGCGGTTCTTCAACTCCACCCACACAGATTCTACATCATCTGACCCTACGTCATTTCTTTCTATCGATTTAATTTCATTTCTTACTAACAAAGCAACCCCACCCCCTCTGCCAACCTGCCTATCTTTTACTATACACAGTGCTCGGGATGTGGTCTCACCAATGCCCTGTATAACTGAAGCCTAACTTCCCTGCCCTTGTATTCAATTCCTCTCGCGATGATGATAACATTCTAATCGCTTTGCTAAATACTTGCATCATCTCCACACTAGCCTTTTGCGATTCATGCACTAGGACACCCAGATCCCTCTGCATCTCAGAGCTCTACAATCTCTCACCAGTTAGATAATATGCTTCTTTTTTCTTTGTTATTTTCTGGCAACTTAGAATCCTCCAGAACAGAAAGAGGCCATTCAGTGCATTATGTCTGGGTCGACTCTTTGGAAGAATTATCCAAGTACTCCTATTCAACCCCGAGACCCTCACCACTCCTCTTTCTGCATAGCCCTGCAATTTTTCCTTTTTACATATTTATCTAATTCCCTCTTGAAAGTTACCTTTGAATCCTTTTCCACCATCCATTCAGATAATGCATTCCAGCTCATAAGAATTCATTGCACAAAAAAAATCTCATAATTCCTCCTCTGGTTCCTTTGCCAATTAATATAAACCTGTGTTCTCTGATTACAAACCACACACCACTGGAAACAGTTTCTCCTTATTTAACCTCACAAAAGTCCTCTAATAAATATCCTCTTAACCTCTGTCTTCTAAGGCAAACAATCCCAGCTTCTCCAGTAATTCTTATGAACAATGAATACCAGCCTTTCTAGGGACACCCACATCCTGAGAATGAATCACTCTGTGCAATACATTAAGTCCTGATTGGCTTTCTTTCATGCTGCTTGCTTCTTTAACTTCTGTTCTACTGACTGGAACTACTGAATGAACTACTTGAATAGGCTGAAGACTTTTTTCTCACTCATTCAAGGAATGTTGTCATCACTGGCAAGGCCAGCATTTATTGGCCAACTCTAATTAGAAACATATACCAAATCTAAGACACTGAAGGGGGCCATTCAGTCCATCAGGTCT
This sequence comes from Carcharodon carcharias, assembly GCF_017639515.1. NCBI lineage: Eukaryota > Metazoa > Chordata > Chondrichthyes > Lamniformes > Lamnidae > Carcharodon > Carcharodon carcharias. Next base: position 251,255,498 of record NC_054467.1, on the reverse strand, counting down.
GAGCTGGCTGGAAAGAACTCTCCGGCTTAATCTCACCTTCCTGCTCTGGGTCAGTAGCCCTCTAGGTCAAGGCACTTCAAGAGCATATTCAAGAGTTGTTTTAAATGTGATGAGGTTTTCTGCCTCTCTCACCCTTCCAGACATTGAGTTCCAGACCCCCATCAACCTCTGGGTGAAAACAATTCTCCTCAGCTCCCCTCTAATCCTTCTGCCAGTTATTTTAAATCCCCTGGTTATTGGCCTATTTGTGTTCCTGGCAGTATCGTCGTAATTCTCCTCTGTACATTCTCCAAGTGCGATCACATCCTTACTGAAATTTGCTGACCAGAACTGTGCGCAGACTCTCGATGTAGTCTTACTAGTGTTTTATCCAGTTCTAGAATATTCTAGCGTTTCACTGGACCTTAATGGTGGTGGGGTGGGGTGGGGGGGGGAGTTGTGCTTTTGATGGAGGGCCCAACCCCCCCCCAATCCTTCCCACCTGAGGCCTAAGCCCACTCACTTTCAGGCTTCCCCCACTCCAGGAAAATTGTCCTGTCAGCCTAAAAATTGAGGCTGGATGGGAAACAGCTCTTAAGTAGCCAATAATTGGCCACTTAATGGCCTCAACTGGGGCAAGGCGGGCGGCCCACCCGAGGCCCTGCCCAACCCAGCGTAAAATCAGTGTGAGCTGCGGGAGGGCGGGAACCCAGAGAGATTCCCGGACCTACAATTCTACCTCTTCCCCCCTACTCAAGGTCTGCCGACATGAAATTCAGCCCTAACTCTCCTGTCAGTCAACCTCCTCTGTCTTCAACCCCATCACAGGCCTACCTCTTGTCCTTGTCCCTCGCTCAAAAACTATTATATCTCTAATTTTTCCAGTTCTGATGACGGGTCACAGACATGAAATGTTAACTCTGTCCCTTTACACTTTTGCTGCCTAACCTGCTGGGTGTTTTTTTCAGCATTTGCTGTTTTCATTTCAGTTACACTCTTAAAATTGGCCTCAGTGCCCTGTACTAATCCATAACCTCTGCTGAAAAGTGTGTGCTGGCAGGTGTTGAGTGAAGACTACATTAGATGCCGCTGTGATACCCTTCATGGTGAATTGCCCACCAACAAACGCCATCTAGGCCTGTACATCCTGGCTTCCCGGGTAACAAACTGGCCTCTGTGGCTACAAGCCTTGGCTTCAAGCCCCACTTCAGAGTTTTTACCACAAATCCAGGCTGACGTTCCCAATGCAGTCCCGAAGGAGCACAGCACAGTCAAAGGTGCCGTCCCTTCAGAATGAGATGTTAAAAATGAGGCCTCATCTCAGCTGGACGTTAGAGATACCACAGAACTATTTCAAAGAAGAGCTCTCCCTATTGCTTCGGTCATTAAATAACCCTCCAGCCAACATCAAAGAAACAAAACAAAAACAGAATTACCTGGAAAAACTCAGCAGGTCTGGCAGCATCGGCGGAGAAGAAAAGAGTTGACGTTTCAAGTCCTCATGACCCTTCGACAGAACTTGAGTTCGAGTCCAGGAAAGAGCTGAATTATAAGCTGGTTTAAGGTGTGTGTGTGGGGGGCGGAGAGATAGAGAGACAGAGAGGTGGAGGGGGTTGGTGTGGTTGTAGGGACAAACAAGCAGTGATAGAAGCAGATCATCAAAAGATGTCAACGACAATGGTACAATAGAACACATAGGTGTTAAAGTTAAAGTTGGTGATATTATCTAAACGAATGTGCTAATTAAGAATGGATGGTAGGGCACTCAAGGTATAGCTCTAGTGGGTTTTTTTTTAATAATGGAAATAGGTGGGAAAAGGAAAATCTTTATAATTTATTGGAAAAAAAAAACATCCATTCTTAATTAGCACATTCGTTTAGATAATATCACCAACTTTAACTTTAACACCTATGTGTTCTATTGTACTATTGTCGTTGACATCTTTTGATGATCTGCTTCTATCACTGCTTGTTTGTCCCTACAACCACACACACCCCAGCCCCCCCTCCACCTCTCTGTCTCTCTATCTCTCCGCCCCCCACACACACACCTTAAACCAGCTTATATTTCAGCTCTTTCCTGGACTCGAACTCAAGTTCTGTCGAAGGGTCGTGAGGACTCGAAACGTCAACTCTTTTCTTCTCCGCCGATGCTGCCAGACCTGCTGAGTTTTTCCAGGTAATTCTGTTTTTGTTTTGGATTTCCAGCATCCGCAGTTTTTTTGTTTTTATCAAAGAAACTAAGGTGGGGATCTTCTGGCCCGGCTGTGTTGGCAGGCCAGCCAAGAGTCCATTGATTTTCAGTGGGACCAGAAGATCCTGGGGGCAGGCGAGGCCAGGAAGTCCTGGGCAAATAACCTGTGTCATTACAACTGCTGTTTGTGGGAGCTTGTTGGGTGCAAATTGGCTGCCGCGTTGCCTTCAATACAACAGTGACTACACACGAGAATTGGCTGTAAAGTGGTTTGAGATGTCATGACATTCCCCACAAGTGTGCTGCTCATTCTATCTTTCATTTCGTACGGGATGAACAGCTGTTTCGGGTGATGTTTTCGAGAGAAGCTGACGGACTTATTCCAAGCTGAGGGAAAAGATGGTGGAAACCAAAGGGAATATTTAATCAGCAAGTTAGTTAGGTACCAGTTCTGGCACATTCTGGCACATTCTGTTTCCCGGATTGCACCCAATATAATCCAACCCTTACTTATCTGTGCACTTTAATTATTCCTTTGCAACCACTGGGTAGTTTGTTGCAGATTAAATATTGATTGCAGCGGAAATGAATCTAAATCAATGGTTTTGCTCTTTACCGAGTTTGTACAGTAGCACTGAAAGCTTTACTAAACAGGACTGTGAGTGTGTGAATTATCTCAACTCAAAACACCAATTATCTGAGAGTCCCAAGGGAGAAAGATCTCCACTTTCCCAAAGGTTTGTAGAAAATGGTTGCCTTCTTTTTACATATATATAAGTAGAGGGTTCAGAATCACAGACTTGTTACAGTGCAAAGGGGGGCCATTTAGCCCATTGTGTCTGCACTGGTCCTCCTAACGAGTATTTCACCTCGTACCATTCTCCTCCCTTCTCCCCGTAACCCTGCATAATGATACTTTTCAAATAATCTTCTAATTTCCTCTTGAATGCCTTGATTGAACCAGCCTCCACCACACTCTCAGGGAGTGCACCCTGACTCTACTATTCACTGCATGAAAAAATTTATTTCTCATATCATTTTATTATGGCATGGCTGATGGTAAATGCTGAGCTGCCCAAATCCTAAAGGGAAACTTGAAACGGCTGCCAAAACGGTTTTTGCAATTTGTACAGTATAAGAAGAGGTTCTGAAATCAGGAGATGATGTCCCTGACTATTTGTGATGATTTTACAGTAGAGTAAACCTATATTAAGCAAATAAAGCAAATAAAAACACAATTACACCTAAATACAAGAATGGCTTCACACAGTAAACAACACTTTAAGACAGTTCCACAAGATCTTAACTTAACGACCCTCAGAGCTAACCTTCCCCTTTTCTGTTCGGCAGCTGTTCTTTTGGATTTTAAAATCTATAGACGAATTCCAGTAGTTTTTACCACACACTGCCTTTTTCCCTTGAGGTGTCCTCTGAAGCTGATGGCAACTGGTTCTCCCGGTCTGCCTTGTTCACACTGTCTTCTGGGAGCTCTGACCAACTATCCTGTTGTCTTCTGGGAGATCTAAGCAGCTACCCCCTCACAGAGGCTTCAGTATTTCCTTAAATATGTTTCTTCCCTTTGATCTGTCTATAGTCTCAACCAAACTCTTTAGAAATGTTTTCTTCCCAGACTAGATTGGACTCTTCATTTTAGCTCTTAGGATTTTTTTAAAAAAAGTAAACCTACCCTATCTTTACCTTATTTATTTACAATTTTTACAACCTGCATATACCCCCCTTTGAACTAAAACAAGTCAATTCAAATCTGCTCCTGTTACTGATTTATGTAAAACTCTGACTGATGTTCCACTTGGTTCATTAACATATCAAAACCACTTTTTACTATTGGCTCTAGACTCTTGCAGTCACTCTGGCTCTTACTCCAATTACTATATTCACACCCCCAACAGCCTGTCTTCCTGTACATATGAAATATGACAGGGTTATTAACAAAAGAAAAATATTACAAGTTCTTGTTTTCTTGACAGCTTTTGCACCTCAGTGTTGCGAGAATGGCAAAATAGGGTTTGGACTGGCTGGAGTGGGAGGGGGAGCAGGGGTATCCATGTGAATAGTTCACGGGGTGGTCCATGCCAGGTTTGGTGAGAGGAGCCTATCTCCTCTCCACCTGTGAATATTTATAGACCGCTGAACTGCAGCACAGTTGGCTGGAGATCCGAGTGTCCGACAAAGCAGAAGCTCTTAAAGGGTCGCAATTCATCACTGAAGATGAAGCTGTGGCAGTCGCTGAAATGTTGGCCAATGGTTCACCAAACACAGGGGAATCACATAGGTGACGATGTCTTCAAGGTGTCAACTTTGGTTCAGTTCCAAGAACCTTTGCCTTTTTGTCAGATGATCGTATGTTCAAGCCACCCTCCAGAGAATCATTGAATGATACAGCACAGAAGGAGGCCATTTGGCCCATCACCACGCTTAGAAAGCATTATCCAATTAATCCTACTCTTCTGGTACTTCCAAAGGCCTGAAAATGTTACTTTTTCAAGCATTTCTCCAATTCCCTTCAGAAAGTTACTATTGAATCATAGAATTGTTGCAGTGCAGTAGGAGGCCATTCAGCCCATCATCTCCATGCTGGTTCCCTTTCAGGCAGTGCATTCCAGGTCATAACAACTTATCATGTGATGTCTTATCTCACTGGTTCTTTAGTTAACTGCTTTAAATCTGTGTCCTCTGATTATCGAACCTCCTGCCACTGGAAACAGTTTCTCTTTATTTACTCTCTCAGTTAGATGAAGTCTGAGCTAATTCAGCCTGAGCCAGCCACCGGGTAACAAGAAATAACTTGCATTTACATAGTGCCTTTTGCCACCTCAGGTCATCCTAAAGCATCTAACTACCAATAAAGTACTCATTGAAACTACTGTAATGTAGAGAAATGCAGTTGCCAATCTGCACACAGCAAAAGTTCCCATGAACACCAATGAGATAAATAATCAGGTAATCCGTTTTTTTAAGTATTGCTTGAGGAATTAATATTTGCACAGGATGCAAAGGAGAACTCTCTGGCTTTCCTTTGAAGTAGAGCCATGGGATCATGTAGGTCCATTTGACAGAGTTTGGTTTAACAACTGATCCAAAAGACGGCATCTCCAAAAGTGCAGCACTCCCTCAGAACTGCACTATGTGCTTTAGCCTTGACTTTGTACTCAACAGAGGAGAGAATTCAATAGGGGATTAGATGATCATTTGAAGAGAAACAAGTTCAAGGGGAGAAGGCAGGAGAATAACATTGGGCGAACTGCTCAATCGGAGAGCGGGTGCAGACAGAATGGGCTGAATGGCCACTTTCTGCGCCATAATGATTCTGCGATTCTGAACACTACTTACATTTATTAAAAAAAGGCAAATCTTTTCTACAAACCTTTGGAAAAGTGGAGATCTTTCTGCCTAGACTTTGCAATCAATGGAGAAGGAACGAGACTGCGGACTGCTGGTGTCTTTTGTTAAACTCCATCTTGAGATGTGGGTGTAGCTGGCAAGATTGTCATTTATTACTCAGCCCCAGTTGCCTCTGTGAAGATGATAGAGGGGGTGAGAGGGGTGGGGTGTTGGGGTTGACTCCCTGAACAGTAGCATTCTGGGAGGTTAAGGTGTTGTATGGAAGGGAATCCAAGATATGGGCCTAGGGAACTGAAGAAATGTGTGATTGAAGTTCAGACCAGAATGGTGTGAATCTCAGAGGGGAACTTGAAGGCGATGGAGTGCCCAAACCTGCTGCCAGTTCACCTTCTACTCGATGGTAACCCCCAGGATGTTGATAGTGGGGGATTCAGTGATGATAATGCCATTGAATGTCAAGGGGAGATGGTTGGATTCTCTCTTGTTGGAGATGGTTTTTGCCTGGCACTTGAATGGCGTGAGTGTTACCTGACACTTATCAGTCCAAGCCTGGTATTGTCCAGGTTTTGCTGCATTTGGGCATGGATTGCTTCAGTACCTGAAGAGTTGCAAATGGTGCTGAATATTGTCCAATCATCAGCGAACATCCCCACTTCTGACCTTATGATGGAAAGAAGGTCATTGATGAAGCAGCTGAAGATGGTTGGGCCTAAGACACTACCTTGCGAAACTCCTGCAGTGATGTCTGGAACTGAGATGATTGACCTCCAACAATCACAACCATCTTCCTTTGTGCCAGGTATGGATCCAATGAAGGGAGAGTTTTCCCCCTGATTCCCATTGACTCCAGTTTTGCTAGAACTCTTTGATGCCACACTCATTCAAATATTGCCTTGAAGCCAAGGGTAGTCAACTTGACCTTTACGCCCTGAGTTCAGGTCATTTGTCTGTGTTTGGATCAAGGCTATAATGAGGTCAGGAGCTGAGTAGCCCTGGCGAAACTCAAACTAAGCATCAGTGAGCAGGTTATTGTTGAGTGAGTGCCACTTGATAGCACCGTTGATGACACTTTCCATCACTTTGCTGAAGATCGAGAGTAGACTGATGGGGCAATAATTAACCAGGTTGGATTTGTCCTGTTATTTCTGTACAGAGCATACCTGGGCAATTTTCCACATGCCAGTGTTGTATTTGTACTGGAACAGCTTGTCTATGGGCGCGGCATGTTCTGGAGCACCAGTCTTCAGTATTATTGCCAGAATGTTTAAGAGCCCCTGCTTTCAGCCGTTTCCTGATATCATGTGGAGTGAATTGAGTTAGCTGAAGAATGGCATCTCTTATGCCTGGGGCCCTCAAGAGGAGGCCGAAATTCATTATCCACTCTGCACTTCTGGCTGAAGATAGTTGAAAATGCTGCCGTCTTGTCTTTTGCACTGATATACCATGCTCCCCCATCATTGAGGATGGGGATAGTTAGCTATCCTGTTAATATCCACCACCATTCAGGACTGGATGTGGCAGGGCTTTTTTATTTGGTTATGCGACGTGGGCTTTGCTGGCAAGGCCAGTATTTATTGCCCATCCCTAACTGCCCATGTTCAAAGGGTATCATAAGAGTCAACTACATTGCTGTGGGTCTGGAGTCACATGTAGGCCCAGACCAGGTAAGGATGGCAAATTTCCTTCCCTAAAGGACATTAGTGAACCAGATGGGTTTTTATGGCAATCAATGATGGTTTCATGATCATCTTCAGACTTTTAATTCCAGATTTTTACTGAATTCAAGTTTCACTATCGGCCATGGTGGGAGTTGAACCTGGGCCCATAAGACCATAAGACTTGGGAGCACAAGTAGGCCATTCAGCCCATCGAGGCTGTTCCACCATTCAATGAGATCATGGTTCATTTGATAATCCTGAATTCCACTTTCCTGCCTTTTCCCTATAACAGTTGATTTCCTTACTGATTAAAAATCTGTCTATCTCAGCCTTGAATATGTTAATGACCCAGCCTCTACAGCTCTCTGTAGTAAAGAATGCCACAGATTCACTACTCTCTGAGAGAAGAAATTCCTCCTCATCTCTGTCTTAAATGGGCAACCCCCTTACTCTGAGATTATGCTCTATGATCCTAGACTCTCCCACAAGGGGAAATGATCTCTCAGCATCAACCCTGTCAAGCCCCCTAAGAGACTTATACGTTTCAATAAGGTCACCTCTTGTTCTTCTAAACTCCAATGAGTACAAGCCCAACCTACTCAACCTCTCCTCATAAGAAAATCCCTCCATCCCCGGGATCAAACTAGTGAACCTTCTCTGGACTGCCTCCAATGCCAGTGTATCTCTCCTTAGGTAAGGGGACCAAAACTGTTCACAGTGTTCTAGGTGTGGTCTAACTAGTACCTTGTATAGCTTTAGCAAGACTTCCCTATTTTTATACCCAATTCTATTTGAAATAAAGGCCAACATTCCATTTGCCTTCCCAATTACCTGCTGAACTTGTATGTTAGCTTTTTTGGGATTCATGCACGAGGGCTCCCAAATCCCTCAGTGCTGTATTTTACTTCAGTCTTTCTCCGTGTAAATAGTCTTCAGGTCCTCTATTCTTCCTGCCAAAGTGCATAACCTCACATTTTTCCACATTATATTCCATCTGCCAAGTTTTTTCCCACTCACTTAACCTGTCCATATCCCACTTTAGACTCTTAGTGTCATCCTCACCACTTGTCTTCCCACCTATTTTTGTGTCATCCGCAAACTTGGCGATAGTGCATTCATTTCCTTCATCTAAGTGATTAATATGTACTGTAAATAATTGTGGCCCCAGCACTGATCTCTGTGGTACTCCACTAGTTACAGGTTTCCATCCCGAAAATGCGCCCCCCCCCAACTTAAGCCAACTCCCTGTCTTCTATTAGTTAGCCAATCCTCTATCCATGCTAATATACTAGCCCCAACACCATGGCTCTTATCTTATTAAGTAACCTTATGTGTGGTACCTTATCAAACGCCTTTAGGAAATCCAAATATATTAACATCTACTGGTTCCCCTTTATCTATCCTGATTGTTACCTCCTCAAAGAATTCTAATAAATTTGTCTGGCATGATTTCCCCTTCATGAAGCCATGCTGATTCTGCTTGATTAGATTATGTATTTCAAAATGCTCTGCTATTGCATCCTTTATAATAGACTCCAGCATTTTCCCAGTGACGGATGTTAAGCTAACTGGCCTCTAGTTACCTGTTTTTTGTCTCCTTCCCATTTCAAATAAGGACAATACATTGGCAGTTTTCCAACCTTCTGGGACTTTTCCAGAGTCTAAGGGATCTTGGAAGATTACAACCAGTGCATTCACTATTTGTGTAGCTACTTCCTTTAATATCCTAGGATGCAACCCATCAAGTCCAGGGACTTATTGGCCTTTAGCCCCATTAGTTTCCCTAGTACTTTTTCTCTAGTGATAGCTATTGTATTTATTTCCTCTCCCACTTTTAGCATTTAGCATTTTTGGAATGCTATTATTGCCTTCCACCGTGAAGACAGATGCAAAGTATTTATTCAGCTCCTCTGCCATTTCCTGGTTCCACATAATGATTATCCCAGCCTCATTCTCTAAGGAGCTTATGTTCACTTTGGCCCCTCTTTTCTTTTTTAGATATTTAAAGAAGCTCTTGCTGTCCATTTTTATATTACTTGATAGTTTACACTCAAAGCTTATTTTCTCCCTCTTTATTAATTTGGTCATCTTTTGCTGGTTTTTAAAACTTTCCCATCCCCTGAGGGCTGAGTTTGCCATTGTTGTTTCTGGTGCCTAGGTTGATGCCAGGTGGTCTGTCCAGTTTCATTCCTTTCTTGAGGCCTTGTAGCAGTTTGATACAGCTAAGTGGCTTGCTAGGTTATTTCAAAGGACATTTAAGAGTCAACTGGAGCCACATATAAGGGCAGCAGATTTGGAGTCACAGATAAGGACAGCAGGTTTCATTCCCTAAAGGACATTAGTGAACCAGATGGGTTTTTACAACAATCCATGATAGTTTCCTGCTTATTAGACTTTTAATTCAAGATTTTTATTGAATTCAAATTTCACCATCTGCCATGGTGGGATTTGAAGTCAGGTTCCCAGAGAATTACCCTGGGTCTCTGGATTACCAATCCAGTGACAAAGCCACTATGCCATCACCTCCCCCTTGGTCTAGGCAGCTGAAAGCACGTCCCCCAGTGGTGGAACAATTAAAATTGGGCACACAAGAGGCCAGAAGTAGAGGAGTGCAGAATTGGTGTGAATGGGACTTGGTGTGAGTTAGGACATGGGCAGCAGATTTTTGGATGACCTCAAGTTTACAGAGGGTGGGATGTGGGAAACCAGCAGGGATGCAATAAAATGTTGAAATGGTGAAGCCTAGAGGTAACAAAGGCATTGATGAGAGCTTCAGCAACGAATGAGATGAGACAAGGGTGCAGTCGGGTGGTGTTACGGTGTTATAGAAGTCTTAGAGATTTTGAATATGTGGTTGGAAGCTCAGCTGGGGGTTAAATACAATGCCAATGGTCTGTTTCAACCTGGACAACTGCCAGGGAGAGAGATGGAGTGAATTGCGGGGGGGGGGGGGGGGGGGGAGAACAATGGTTTAGACTGAGGCCTAAAACAATGGCTTTGTTCTTCCCTATGCTCGCTGTTCTAAATTGGCTCACGGTTAGGCAACGCTTCAATTTTAATTTTCTCATCCTTGCTACAAATTCCTCCAGGGCCTTGCCCCTTCCTACCTCTGTAATTACATCCTGCCCAACAGACCTCTGGGATAGCTGCTGTCATCTGATTCTGGAATTTTGAGCACCCCCAATTTAATTCGTTCCAACACTGCTGGTTGTGTTTACAGCTGCCTGGGCCCTAAGCTCTGGAATTCCATTCATACACCTCTCTGTTTCCCTTTCCTCCTTTTAGATAATCCTTAAAGCTTACTTCTTTGACCAAGCTTTTGGTCACCTGCCCTCATATCCCCTTAGGTAACTTGGTGTCAAATGTCATTTTATAGTGCTCCTGTGCATTAAAGGCATTATATAAATGCAAGATGTTGTTGTTGTTGTTTAATTGGCAACTCATCCAGTACTGGGTGTGGGACATGCAGACAACAGTTTAGAGGGAGTGCATTAAACAGAGGGATTCATTCTGATAAACTCCCTCCACTTTTAAAAAAATAAAGGCTCTATGAAGGATTGAAGATAAACACCAAGAGAAACAACAAAAGAAAACTTTGACAGGGAGTACAATACATTCCTTTTTTGGGAGGATTGTGATTGTGTTTGCGAGACTATTATTAGCCCAGTGAACCACTTGGGAGAGGCTGAGCTAAATGCCTGCCGAAGGCAAAGGACTTAGCTGTTGGCATGGCATTTATATAATATTTCATCGCAGCACTAGTGCTGAGTGACAGTCTGTCAATGTACCAGTGTGAGTGAGAAGCTAGCAGGAAAGCAGGTATTTCTGTCTTGAATCCCTCATACTTTGCCGTTGAGGTTTCAAACAGCTCAGCTCTCTTCATCCCCCACAGCAACAACAAAAACACATCTCGCTGAACATGTCCATTAGGAACGGCTGATGGATTAGTTTCCAAATTCTGTCCCAGGATGTGGATGTTGCAAGGCTGGTGTCTATTACTCACTCCTCAGTGCTTGGAGAAGGGGTCGATGACATCGAAGAATCAACAAAGTTGGTGTGGGATTGGAATAACAATGCTCGGGAACCAAGGATCTAGAGAGAAGGAGGAATTGAAGGAAATTAGTATTACTAAAACAATTGTGCTGAAGAAGTTAATGAGACTGAAAGCCAATAAATCCCCAGGGCCTAATAATCTACATCCTAGGATGCGAAAGGATGTGGTCATGGAAATAATGAATGCATTGGTTGTCATCTTCCAAAATTCTATACATTCAGGAACAGTCCTGGCAGATTGGAAGGTGGCAAATGTAACCCCACTATTTAAAAAAAAGGAGGGAGGGAGATAACAGTGAATTACAGGCAGGTTAGCCTAACCTCAGGAGTAGGCAACAATGCTGGAGTCTATTATAAAGGATGTGATAACAGGACACTTAGAAAATATCAACGGGATTAGATAAAGTCAACATGGATTTATGAAAGGGAAATTATGTTTGACAACCGTACTTTTTTGAGGACGTAACTAGCAGAATAGTTAAGGGAGACCAGTGGATGTGGTGTATTTGAATTTTCAGAAATCTTTTGATAAAGTCCCACATTAGAGGTTACTGTGCAAAATTAAAGCATGTGAGATTAGGGGTAATATATTGGCATGGATTGAGAATTGGTTAGCAACAGGAAACAGAGAATAGGAATAAATGGATCTTTTTCAGAGTGGCAGGCTGAGACTAATGGGATACCACAGGGATCAGTGCTTGGCCCCCAGCTATTCACTATTTACTTCAGTGATTTGGATGAGTGAACCAAATGTAATATTTCCAAGTTTGCTGATGACACAAAACTTGGTGGGAATCTGAGTGGTGAGAAAGATGTTAAGAGGCTTCAAGGCGAATTAGACAAGTTGAGTGAGTGGGCAAATACACGGCAGATGCAGTATAACGCGGAAAAGTGTGAAGTTATCCACTTTGGTAGGAAAAACAGAATGGCAGAGCATTATTAAATGATGATAGATTGGGAAATGTTGATGTACAAAAGGACCTGGTTGTTCTTTATGTCAATCACTGAAAGCAAACATGCAGGTGCCGCAAGCAGTTGAGAAGACAAATGATATGTTGGCCTTCAGGAGTACAGGAGCCAGGATGTCTTACTGCAGCTGTAAGTAGGACCACATCTGGAGCGCTGTGTGCAGTTTTGGTCTTCTTGCCTCAGAAAGGATATGCTCTCAAGGGAGTGCAGTGAAGGTTCACCAGACTGATTCCTGAGATGGCAGGATTTTCATATGAGGAGAGGTTGGGTTGACTAGACCTGTATTCACTGGAGTTTTGAAGAACGAGAGGGGATCTCATTGAAACGTACAAAATTCTGACAGGGCTGGATAGACTGGATGCTGGGAAGATGTTTCCTCTGGCTAGGGGGTTCTAGAACAAGGGGTCACAGTCTCAGGATAAGGGGATAAGAGAGAAACTCCTTCACTCAGAGGATGGTGACCCTGTGGAATTCTCTGCCACAGAAGGCCATGGAGGCCAAATCACTGAATATATTTAAGAAGGAAATAGATAGATTTCTGGCCTGTAATGGTGTTAAGGGGTATGGGGAGACAGTGGGAGTATGGCGTTGGGATAGAGGATCAGCCACGATTATATCGAATGGTGAAGCAGGCTCGAAGGGCCGAATGATCTACTCCTGCTCCTATTTTCTATCCTTCTATGTTTCTATCTCCTCACTCTCACTTCTGAGCTTTCTCCTGCTCCTATTTTCTTGTCATGTTTACTCCAATTCCCTTGCAATAAAGCCAAATGCCCTTTCTGCTGCTGCTGTGTCTCTCTGCAGGCAGCACTTAAAGATAAAAAGAGAGACCAACATGGATGCCCCGCCATGCGGCTTCTCATAGTCCCTTTTCCAAATATAGTGTTGGTCTCAGGTTGATTTGCCTGGTTTAATATTTGAAGGCATTCATCCTGAGGGGGGGTTGAGACAATCACCCTCTTTGTTTCGGAAAGACCCTTTCAACTGAGGAATGTCTTTAGGATTGTCTTAGGATGTGGATAGTTGACATCTCTTGGTCTGGAGACAGGGTGGCAGTTTTTGAGTTCACAGATCTGGTCAGATGACCTTCGGCGGCCATTTTCTTGCGGCTCATATTGTCCATTTTGAAAGAAGAAAGAAGAAGAGTCAGTTCTAAAAGATTCCACACTGAGTTAAGTTCATATTTTAAAAGTTACGAATGTGACATACCTTTACTGGGCATGACGCTATGTCATTAATATAAAATTTAAACAGCTGAGGCGCCAGCACTAACTTCTGTGGCACTCCACTAGTCACGGCTCTCTGCTTCTTGCCGTGACTCTTTGGAACTCTCTTCCTGAAAAGGTGGTGGAAGCAGAGTATTTGAATATTTTTAAGGCAGAGTTGGATAGATTCTTGGTAAGCAAGGGGGTGATAGGTTATTGGGGGTAGGCAGGATGCAGATTTGAGGTTACTATTAGATCAGCCATGATCTTATTAAATGGCAGAACAGGCTTGAAGGGCCAAATGGCCTACTCATGCTCATATATTCATAATCAATCCTTCATCCATATCAACATATCATCTCCAACTCCATGAGCCCTTATCTTGTGTATTTACCTTTTTCTTATTCATTCATGGGATGTGGGCGTCACTGGCTAGGCCAGCACTTATTGCCCAGCCCTAATTGCCCTTGCTCATTTAGGAGCCAATCACATTGCTGTGAGTTTGGAGTCACACGTAAGGACGGCAGATCTCCTTCCCTAAAGGGCACCAGTGAACCAGATGGGTTTTCACAACAATCAACAGTGGTTTCATGGTCATCATTAGACCTTAAATTCCAGATTCCCAGATCATTACTAGTTTAGTGACAATACCATTATACCAGCACCTCCCCCTATTGTATGGCACCATATTGAATGCCTTTTGTAAATCCAAGTATATAAATCAGCTGGTTCACCTTTGTCAACCCTACTTGCTACATCCTCAAAACTGCTAATAAATTGGTCAAACAGGATTTTCCTTTTGTGAAACCATGTTGACTTGTTCTCCGAGCTCTCAGTCGGGGTTGGTGTGATTAGTTTTGATTTTAACAAAACTAGGGATGGAAGGGGGAGGAAACTCAGTCCACCCCTTCGACCAAGCTTTTGGCCACCTGTCCTAAAATGAATGGGTGACCAAAAAAAGTTTTGATTTCAATATTTTTTTTCCAATAGCGCTCCTGTGAAGCAATTTAGGCTGTTTTACTCCATTAACGGCACTGTATAAATGCAAGTTATTGTGTGTAGACTGGGGTATTTGAAGCAAACTGGAGGCAAGAAAATTCCGCGGACATACTGGGATGGAGATAGGCTGGAAAGATTAGGACTGAACTGAGAGGCTGGAGGCCAGAGGTGAAAGGTTGTCATCATTGGATGACAAGCCTCATTCTTGTTTGCTGAGAAGTATCAACAGAACTTTACTCTCCATGGTAGCCACTTGACACCAAGTTAATAATTTCATTTTGTCCTGTATTAATTGCATCCAGCTTCTTTGCTTGCCAGTTAATTGTCTTGCAAAGGAAGGCTTTGTGACATTTACAGCCATAAAATTCTCACCGTGAATAAAGTCCGTGCCCTGCCATGAAGCAAGCATAATTACTGTGAATCCAAGTAAAATGGCAAAGGAGGATAATTAATGTGGAGCTGTCACACAAAGGCCTGCTCTGCAGTGAATATATTAAAGCTTGAGTGAAAACATAAATAGCCACACAATGTCATCCATCAACCCCCACACTTGCCTTTCTGGTCACATATCAAAATATTTCCGCAGACTAAACAGTGACCTGCACCAAGGGAAAGATAAGAACATTTGGGAAAATGAAGTGTCATTTGGCCCAAAGAAATTCACAGAACTTAAATGACATGAAATATTTTCTTACTGGTGGGACACTAGGAGAAGTAAAGGGATTTGGGAGTCCATGCACATAACTAACTATAAGCCAGTGCACAGGTACAAAAAGCAATCAGAAAGTCTAATGGAGCCTTGGCCTTTATCTCAAATGGATTGCAATTCAGAAGTGATGTTTCAGTTGTATAGAGCCTTGGCCAGATTCCACCTGGAGCACTCAGTGTTGCCACTGAGGAAAGATATATTGGCCTTGAAGAGGGTGTAGAGCAGAATCACCAGGATGCTGCCAGGGCATTAATTTATGTGGACAGATTGCATGAACTTGGCTTGTATCCTCTAGGAAACTGAAGGGGGGATCTGACTGAAGTATCGAAAAAGATGAAGTGCGTCACTAGTGTATAGGGAGAGAAAAAAAAAGATTTCTGTAGAGCAAGGGGGCACAATTTTAAAATTAGAGCCAGGTCATTCAGCAGGGAAATCAGGAAGCACCTTTTCATTCAAAGAGTAGTGGAAACCCGGAACTGTCTCCCACAAAAGACACCAAAGGCTGAGAGCTGATTTAAATTTGTCCTTGCATTAGAAGCAGTTCAGGGAAGGCACAGTAGGCTGATTCCTGGGATGAGGTGTTTGCCTTATGAAGAAAGGTCGAACAGGCTGGACCTACACACATTGACGTTTAGAAAAATGAGAAGTGATCTTATTGAATATATAAGATTCCGAAGGGGCTTGACAGGGCATCCTTGACAGGATGGTGGAATTTTACAGCCCCTTCCACCGGCAGGATTTTTGTGGTCCCGCTGGAGACAATGGACATCAGAATGGCTCGCCAACTTTTCTGGCCCCAACCCCACCACGACAAGACCATAACATTCCACCCGTTGTTTTCTCTCATGGGGGAATTTAGAACTAGGGGGGGCGCTGTTTAAAAATAAAGGGTCTCCCATTTAGAATGGAGATGAGGAGGAGTTTATGCTCTCAGGGGGTCATTAGCGCTTGGAATTCTCTCCCCCGGCAAGGCTGGATCATTGAGTATATTCAAGGCCGAGTTAGGCAGATTTTTGATTGACAAGGGGTCAAGTGTTAAGGGGTGCTGTAGGTTGGGAGGTTGTGGGGTTGGGGGTTGTTGAAAGGAAAGTGGAGTTAAGTGGAGAAAGTGAAGGCCACAATCAGATCATTCATGATCTTAGTGCATGACAGAGCAGGCTTGAGGGGCTGAATGGCCTGCTCCTCTCCAATCTTACGATAAACGCTCAAGATCAAGATTGATGGATTTTTGTTGGGGAACGGTATCAAGGGGCATGAGCAAAGGTGAAGAAATGGAGCTGAGGTACAGCTGAGGTACGACCTAATTGATTGGTGGGTGGAACATTATTGAGGGGCTGATTTGCGTAAAACAAGGATTCACCAGTGGCCTTCCTCATCTGTAACTATCTTGCGAAAGAAGAGCTTGGAATTCTCCCCCTGTCCTGGTCGCCAATGCTCAGTTTGGGTTTCCCCAGGGCCACTTCTCTCCAGACTTCATTACAACCTTGGTCCAAAAATGTGCCACCAAGGACCCCTAGTGACATTGAAGTCAATGGTAATCAAAGGGGAAACTCTTCAATTGCTGGAGTCATACTTACCACAAATGAGGATGGTTGTGGTTGTTGCTGGCCAATTATCCCAGCTCCAGGATATCGCTGCAGACTTCATGAAGGTAGCATCCGAGGCCCAACCATCATCAGCTGCTGCATCAATGGCCTCCCTTCATTCATGAGGTCAGTAGTGAGGATGTTTGCCAATGATTGCACAGTGTTCAGTTGGCGTTGAAGCAGTCCAGGCCCACATGCAGCAATAACTGGATGACATTCAGGCTTGGACTGATAAATGGCAACTGACATTCATGCCACAGAAGGGACAGGAAATGACCACCAGAAATTTATTTTATTATATGGACTAGCCATATAAATACTGTGGTTACAAGAGCAGTTCAGAGGGTGGTTGGATTTTTCTATTCATTCATGGGATATGGGCTTCACTGGCTGGGCCAACATTTATTGCTCATCCCTAATTGCCCTTGAGAAGGTGGTGGTGGTGAGCAAATCTCCTTGAACTGCTGCAGTCCATGTGGTGTAGATACACCTATGGTGCTGTTAGGGAGGGAGTTCCAGGATTTTGACGCAGCAACAGTGAAGGAACGGCGATGTATTTCCAAGTCATGATGGTGAGTGACTTGGAGGGGGACTTCAAGGTGGTGGTGTTCCCATCTATCTGCTGCCCTTGTCCTTCCAGATGATAGTGGTCATGCATTTGGAAGGTGCTGTCTAAGCTGGTGAGTTTCTGCAGTGCATCTTGTAGATGGTACACACTGCTGCTACTGTGCGTCAATGGTGGAGGGAGTGAATGTTTCTGGATGTGATGCCAATCAAGTGGCTGCTTTGTCCTGGATGGTGTCAAGCTTCTTGAGTGTTGTGGGAGTTGCACTCATCTAAGCAAGTGAGGAGTATTCCATCACACTCCTGACTTGATAGTGGACAGGGTTTGGGGAGTCAGGAGGTGAGTTACTTGTTGCAGGATTCCTATCCTCTGATCTGCTCTTGTAGCCACAATTTTTATATGGCTAGTCCAGTTCAGTTTCTGGTCAGTGGTAACCCCCAGGATGTTGATAGTGGAGATTCAGTGATGGTAATGCCATTGAATGTCAAGGGGCGATGGTTAGATCCTCTCTTGTTGGAGATGGTCATTGCCTGGCACTTATGTGACACGAATGTTACTTGCCACATGTCAGCTCAAGACTGGATATCGTCTGTGTCTTGCTGCATTTGGACATAGACTGCTTCAGTATCTGAGGAGTTGCGAATGGTGCTGAACATTGTACAATCATCAGTGAACATCCCCACTTCTGACCTTATGATGGAAGGAAGGTCATTGATGAAGCACATGAAGATGGTTGGGCTGAGGACTCTACCCTGAGGAACTCCTGCAGTGATGTCCTGGAACTGAGATGACTGACCTCAAACAACCACAATCATCTTTCTTTGTGCTAGGTATGACTCCAGTCAGTGGAGAGTTTTCCCACTGATTCCCATTGACTCCAGTTTTGCTAGGGCTCCTTGATGCTACACTTGGTTAAATGCAGCCTTGATGTCAAGGGCAATCACTCTCACCCAACCTCGGGAGTTCAACTCTTTTATCCATTTTTGAACCAAGGCTGTAATGAGGCCAGGAGCTGAGTGGCCCTGGCGGAACCCAAAGTGGGCATCAGTGAGCAGATTATTGCTAAGCAAGGGCTGCTTGATAGGACTGTTGATTACCCCTTCCATTGCTTTACTGGTGACTGAGAGTGGACTGATGGGTCGGTAATTGGCCGGGTTGGTATTTTCCTACTTTTTGTGTACAGGACATACCTGGGCAATTTTCCACATAGCCGGGTAGATGACAGTGTTGTAGCTGTACTGGAACAGTTTGGCTAGAAGCACCGCAAGTTCTGGAGCACACGTCATCAGTACTATTGTTGGAATATTGTGGGTAGTGAATGATTCACCCCTGGACTCCTCAAAATATGTCCACCATCTACATGGCACAAGTCAGGAGTGTGATGGAATATTCCCCGCTTTCCTGGAAATGCAGCTCAAGAAGCTCAAAACTATTGAGGACAAAGCAGCCTGTTTGACTGGCACCACATCCAGCAACTTCAATATTCACTTCCTCCATCACTGATGCACAGTGGCAGCTGTGTGGACACTGTGTGCACTGCTGCAACTCGCCAACGCTCCTTCGACAGCATCTTCCAAACCTGTGACCTCTACCACCTGGAAGGACAAGGGCAACAGGCATATGGCAGCATCACAATCTGCACTTCTCCCTCCAAGTCACACACCATTCTGACTTGAAACTATATCGCTGTTCCTTCGCTGTCACCGGGTTAAAATCCTGAAACTCCTTTCCTGCCCCACATGGGTTACCCCAATTGAAGGAAGCAACTCACCACTACCTGCCCAAAGGCAATTAGAGATCAGCAATAAATACTGACCTTGTCACTAACGCCCACGTGCCTTGATTTAATAATACAAAAAGAACATTGAGGCTATGTAATTACAAGTGTCTTTTTCTTCATACTTCGGGTAGTGATATGTTCGTTGTGCAGCAGGTGTCTCATCTGTTCCATTACCAACCTTTGCAAAGGCTTTATTGAAGAAACACATTCTCTTAATCAAAACTGAAATATGGCTCCATGGGTGAGATTATCTCTGTGAGCTCTGGGTAAATCGTAAACTTGTCCTTATGAACAGGCTCAGGAACAAAAGACAGAACAAAATACAGAAAGAAGAACTAAAAGGCAGAAAGAAAGCAAGAAAGAAAGAAATATAAAGATTTTGGAATACGGGGATCTTAAGCACTCCATTGACCGAAGAGGTACAGGCGCTGAATGCTTTGATTAGCAGCTTGAGTTTATTAAGCTCTATTAACATACACAAAATTGTACTTAACAACATCAGTAGTGTAATAGCGACCTCTGGTCCTTGCTCTCCAAAGTTACTGGGACTTGGTATTCTGAGTTATGTTCTGTTGACCATGTTCTTGTCTTCTCTTGAGATATGCCAATGATGTCTCTAAATGTCCTTCTTTTATCCTTTCAGCGACCCTACCCATGCCATATTAGGCTATAATTGTCTTTGGTCAGCATGACTGGGCCACGATTACCTCATTAGTTGTCTGTTGTCATGGCCTGGGCCAACATGTAAGCACCCATAGATGATTTCTATTTTTCCCCTTTTTGTAAAGATGACGAGGGTCGTTAGTGTTTGGAATTCTCTTCCACAGAGAGCAGTGGAGTTTGGGTCATTGACTGTATTTAAGGCTAAGTTAGACAGATTTTTGATTGACAAGGGATTTAAGCATTATCGGGGACAGGCAGGAAACCGTAGTTAAGGCCACAATCCAATCAGCCATGACCTTTCTGAATGGCAGATCAGGTTCAGTGGGCCTAATGGTCCACTGTTGCTCCTATTTCTTATTATCTGACGATCCTAAATTTCTATGCCACCTTCCAGGTGGGACCAGGTGGCATTAACAACATCTCACAGTTCACCATTGATTACCGCAACAGTGAGGCCACTGAAGGAGACAGAACTTTATCTTCTACTCACTGATCAGAGACAAATAGGACGAGGTGGCATGTGGATTTGCCAGGCTGGCGGGATTCCCAATGGTGCTGGGTGTAAATGCAGACACGTGGCTCTGCGGGTCCTATATGTTAACAGGGGGATGTTCTGTAACTGCAAGAGCTGCCACTCTATCAATGTTCAGTTGCTGTGACCAAGATTAGAGGATCTTCTCAGTGAATGCCCATTATCCTGGCAGCGACTGCAATTCCATCAGCCTTACAACAGTCAGCTGTGCCTGCAATCTTTGCAGAGAACCAGAGGCTGACTGCTGGGTACAAGGGATGCCAGCTCTATACCTGACTATTGACTCGCCTCCACCATCCGACCACAAGAGGGCAGCGAGTCTGGAATAAAAGCCCTGCAGCAACACAGAAGGCCTTGGAACAAGTCCCTGACATCCTGAAGCAAGGGTTCCACTGCCTGGACCACTCAGGGAAGCTCTCCAGTACTCACCAGACTGTGTACAAGTTCAGTGTGGCTAACTTAGCTGTCATGAGGATGAAGACTTTGCCAGCAGGCATTCAGGAGCCACTTTGAGAGGAGGAAGGAGTGGAGATGGAAGAGGAGGAAGAGGAAGCAGGGAGGAGGACCCCTTTGTTCTGGAACCAGTTGTGAACAGACACTGAGAGTCTGGTTCCTTTAATATTTCATCCCAACATCACAGTCACGTTACAAACCCTCACCTTTCAATCCATCTGCTACAGACCATTACAATATCCTCTTGGTCAAAATCCTGAAATAAGAAAACCAACAAGACTTCCAATAACATATACAAAACGGAACAGTTCATCCTTCTGCATTACCTTATTGACTGTCTTCTGGGTGCCTTTGCCTGTCCTAGTACTCCTACACAAGTGCTAACCCAGTGGCTGCAGCATGGCTGGTTGCAGGCTCCCCACCTTCACTGGAAGGAGACGGCAGATGGTCTTTCAGGACACCCTCGATCAGCTCTGGACCTAAATTTGTTGGGTATGAGATGGTTGACCTCCAAAAACCACAACCAAATTCCTTTGTGCTAGGTATGACTCTAAGCAGTGGAGAGTTTCCTCCTTGATTCCCATTGGCTACAATTTTGCCTGGGCTCCTTGCTGCTTGATGTCAAGGGCAGTCACTCTTACCTCACCTCTTGAATCCAATCCTTCTGTCATTGTTTGGACCAAGGATGTAATGAGGTCAGGAGCCGAGTGGCCCATGGTGGAACCCAAGGTGACTGTCAATGAGCAAGCCCTTGACCACCGGCGTGAGTTCCACCACTGCAGCCAGGTCCTCGGGATATGTTCCACGTATTGACCTCTCTGAGCAGCTGCTTCCATTCCCATCTCGGGGATGTGGCTTGAGAGTCTTGTGTCCAGACAGCGTGGCTTGCTAGGCAAGTTCAGATGGCACTCCACTCCTACCTCCTCTCAAAGTGGTTCCTGAATGCCTGCTGGCAAAGTCTTCATCCTCATGACAGCTAATTTAGCCACACTGAACTTGTACACAGTCTGGTGAGTACTGGAGAGCTTCCCTGAGTGGTCCAGGCAGTGGAACCCTTGAGGGAGGCAGCATTTTAAATTCATGCTGCATCTTCATCTAAGTGATTTCTTTGTGTAGTCCATTGTGGGATGGGCTGCTGACTTGTAGCTTGCTCAACAGGGGCCCAGCAGCGTGGACGTCCAGCACAAAGTATATCCAGCCTGTATCTCATAAAATCAGCCTGCCTGTCATAAACAGGAATTGAAACATGGAACTTCCCTCCCTTTCCCACCGCCTGGCCTAATGCCCCCGGCACCACTTCAGAAAACCGGGAACCCTCTCTCTCGTCTGTAACTTTATTTGTTGTGTTACCCAAGTCTTCCATGGGCAGTCTGCAGCAGCTGCTGTAGAATGAGTGCAGCCCCTCTTTAAGAAGTGCAGGCCAGCTGTGTTAGCCACACATGCTGCTGGAACCCCTGCTGAGTACACAACCAGTCATCAGCAGTGTGCTCCATATTGGGCTGCACCTTGAAATTATTCAGATGAGGAGGCAGTGCAAAGTTGGCGTTCTGCTCTGCCTCAACATGATCGGCCAAGGGTTAATCGTGCTTTATGATTTCCAGGTCAGTAAATTCATGAATTTTTCCACCATCGACTTTTAACTGCTCTCTGAAATAGCCTTGCAAGCCATACATTGTAACCCAGAGATGGCCAATAAATGTTGACCTTATCAGTGATGCCCAAACGAATGATTAAAAGAGAGGATGTCAGGCACTAATGTTAATAAGTGTGTTTGTCTCTCCATGGATGCTGTCCATTCTGCTGAGTGTTTCCAACATTTCCTGATACAATGTCAGATTTTCATCATCTTCAGTGTTTTGTTTTTGTAGTTGTGAGGGAGGATGGTCTTTTGACTCAGTAAGGAGTGTCTCACCTCTGAACCAGAAGACCTGGCTCCAAGCCCTACTGCATGACTTGTTGGCCAAAGAAGGAGCGCTCATGACAAAGTCAAACAGGTTGATAATCACTGGCTAATCCTCCTAACATACATGCCCATGGCAGGTAGTGAGCAGGAGGTTTCCTAGTCAGCCATGCTTGATGCAGTGTGGTGCTTCTGGAGACAGTGGTGAGCTGGAAACGTCACTTGACCAGTAATCCAGAGGTCCAGGCTAATGCTCTGAGGACATGGGTTCAAATCCTACCACAGCAGCTGGTGGAATTTAAATTCAATTAATAAATCTGAATAGCTAGCCTCAGTAATGTTGTAAATTATTGTAAAAACCCATTTCATTCACCAATGTCCTTTCTGGAAGGAAATCTGCTGTTGTTTCCCAGTCTGACCTACATGTGACTCCCATGTGACATGAAAAGAGCATAATTTTCAATGGAAATGGGTGATAGATAGGTTGAATGGCCTCACTCATTAGCCATTGGCCACAAGGGATTGTAGGCAGCTCTCTATGTTCATGGAGAGGGATATGTGGTCAAAGCTTTTGTTTTCTATTTTTTTTCATGGGATGTGGTTGACTCTTAACTGCTCTCTGAAATGGTCCATCAAGCCATTCAGTTCAAGGACAATTAGGGATGGATAACAAAAGCTGCCTTTGTCAGCGATGCCCAAATCCCAAAGAAAATAGAAAACAAAAGCTTTAACCACATATCCCTCTCCACGAATATAGAGAGTTGCCTACACTCCCTCGTGGCCTATGGCTAATGAATGAGGCCATTCAACCCATCTACCTCCCATTTCCATAGAAAATGATGCTTTTCCCATCGCAGCATCTAACTGCCTTTGGGGGCCAGGAGAAAGGGTGTTTTCATGTTGGAGGCAGCTGAAGGGGCAAGTTTTTGAAGGAAGTTAAAGAAATGGCGAGATGGTGGGGGTAGAGAGATAATCACACAGGATGGAGACATAGTGAGTGAACAATCAGCTAGTG